>NC_050173.1:52355058-52708808 GCF_008315115.2 Sander lucioperca | reverse complement strand
ATAGCTGAAAAGAAGTGCTGGAAATAGACCCAAAGTTGTCTGTGAGATTGAGGAAAAACCTGCAATAGGAAGGATATGTTCTAAATGTCACACTCTCAATGTGCTTCATTGAAAGCTTCTTACGTTTAGTTTTTTAAACATTTACAGCTTTTAATTAACTGCTGCACCCGAGGAAAGGGTACACTTTGTAAATCTGGGGTAATCACTTGTATGTACAATGCTGCTGTCCATTCTTAGCTCTGGGATGTTTTGAGGGAGAGACGTGAGGCAAAGATGCTGCGTGGGACAAGTATATGCCAGTATTCTGAGTACAACTGGAATTTAGTTTTTGCATTTTGGTCCTCTGATTCAGCCCACTTATCTATACAGTCAGCAGCGGCTGTGGCTCACAGCTCATAGAGGCAAATAGAGGGTAAATTTTCTTTTTTTTTTTCAACCTTATTTTCCGACCTTATTTCCCCATGCATAGACTAATGTAAACAAAAATCTTTGAAATTGGTCCAGCATTGAGCGAGAACGCAGTGACCGGCTGCCGCAAACCGTGCTGCAATTTAACCCAATGTGCGCGCCCTCGATTTTTGTCCGCTAAAAGTGATTGGTTTTGCCACTGACAGGCTCAGATTGTTATTAAAAGCGTATGACAAGATTATCTATCTCATGAGGTGACTTCTTGTCCGAAGACAGCGGGCGTTCCAGGAGTTAGTTGTTTTGGAGTACAGAAATTATAAGTTTGAGTCATCTAAATGATTTTCAATGGCATGGCTCAATATTTAAATGATTTCGACAGTGTGGATGAGGTCATTAATTCCGATGGCCGCAGGTATTCATTTCAGCCAGAGTATCAAAACAAAGCAACTTTTAATACCCGAGCATTGTAGCCAGAAACTATAGGAACTAAACCAAAACACTGGGAATATGATGAACAGTACTGTGGTGGAATTTCCAGAAACACCATGTTGTGGTAAGATGAGACAAAGGGGAAATTTAGATAACAGCAGGTCACAGGTCAGGGGACGAGAATATTCGGCCAGACTCTAACGACCGTGTGTGTGTGTGTGTGTGTGTGTGTGTGTGTGTGTGTGTGTGTGCTGCGCTACCGTTGGCATCGCGCCAATTTGCCCTCAAATTTCAGCTTTGACCTAGTTGTCGCTGACCTTTTCGAAAGGGCAACCAATTAGATAAGAGCATGTCGTTATCTAGCAACAGGAACTAGCTTCCTTGCCACCCTTGATGACATTTACCTGCACTGCGCTGTGCTCTCTGCGCTTTGCTCTGCGCCCTCCTAGCGGTGGGTAGAGAGCAAATTGCGTATCGTGTGGTTTTGTTCCAGGGCTTTCTCCTGTTGGAGGTCGGTTAGGGGCCTCACACACACTTTAGCATACTTTACAGAGAGAGATAGACTCAACTAGGTTTCAGCATATGCATATGTGTTTACGTCGTCCGCAATATCTTTGTTTACATGGAATGGTCAGCTAAAGCTGTAACAATTCCAGATTTTGCTATACAATTAATTTTCTCTGGAATAATTGCGATAATTGCGATATTTCAGTCAAAGTAAAGAAATATTTTTTTATTACTTTTTTTAAACAAATTAAAGTTTTGAATGAATCTCAGGATACATCTTTTGGTTATATAACTGTTATGTCACCCAGATAATGTAATAACACAAGTACACAGCCTATGAAGTAAATGACGCCTCTTTAATCATACATTTTTCATTGTATTTTTTACTTAAATGAACATACAATTTTGACAATAGAACATTTATCCTTATCAATAAAAAAAAACAAAGCATTAATTATTAACAAAAAAACAGCATGTTCAATTCCTCTGACTTGACACGGCTACAGCCCAGGATGTTTTGAGTTGGTGTGGCAACAAGTGACAGCTGCCGTTACCATAGCTTTAGCTCAACGGTCCAACCAATAATCACTTATATAATTACAATTTGTCATCTAAACAAAATCAACAATTACCATCAACAGTCATACCCCTTAGGACCTTAGTTAATGTTAGCTAACAAGTTGTTACAGATTAGAAAAATAAGATCACAAATCCCCAGGGAACTACGGTAGCATAATGAATGACGGCCATTTCCGCTACAGCGTCGTCATTTGCGGTAATGTTACTAGTTTAACAAAGCACAATAGTAGAGTCAACACAATAGACAGACAAATACATTACTAAAACATGTGTAAAGGTGCTTCGGTGGATTTTTAACGCTGGAAAGCTGTCTTGACTTGGGGGCATGGGGCGTCCTCTGGTAGGAATCCATGGGATCACAGGATAGCTACTGTTCTGTGACGCTACAGGGACTATTAGAACAAAAATGTGACCCATCTCATTAAAAAAATGCTTTAATTGCGGTTAAACAAAAAAAACGCGATTACGTAAAAAAAATTACGGTTGGACAATTATGTAATAATTGTTACAGGCCTAGGGTCAGCTATACATAATGCCTTCAGCATGAGTTTAAATACACCGACAAGAAGAGAGGAACTTCAGAGTTGGGGATGACACTGCATGAAAACACATCGAGTTTAAACTGTACTGTTTGCCTGAACCTTCTTCACGTATGTGAATACCAGTTGTGCTGCTCCTGAGTTTTTCCTTAAAGGTACAATATGTAACATTTCTGCATTAAAATGTCTAAAAATGACTATACCTATGTTATATATTTGTTGAGTTGTGTACTTACACTATCCTAAATGTTTCCAACAACGTTCAAACCCAGAGAAATCTGTTATTTTATTTTAATGACACGGGTCGTTTCATTTAGTCGCCTGTCAGTGGCGTCCTAAAACCTTTGACCCTTCTGGTTCCTCTAACTTCCGTTAAAACACGGCACCCAGATGATACGTTCGAGAGTAATTGTAAATCATACAATGTCACAGAAAGAATAACACTCAGTAACCGTAATACAGCTTGCTTTCTGCCACACAGCATCATTTTGTCATTGATTACATACACTTACAACACAGTAATACAGCAGAGATCTTATTTATTGATACATTTCAATATCGATTGATCCAGCTTAACGCAATGTGCTACGTTGACAAGTAACGTTAGCGTTAGCTCATGCTAATGCTCGGTGTGGAACGTTAACGTTATAAGGTTACAACATCGTTTAACATATTCATGAAGTTAAGTATAATTGTTTTGATCAAGGTAAAGTTAACGTTAAACAGCACTGGGCTAACCCACGATTAAGTTTGCCAGCTAATGTTAGCGTTAACGTTAGCCAGCTATCCCACCCAGTTTTTTCTGCCTCACTCCCCATCGCTAAGGGACTAGTTCAGTCGGGATGAAAGCAAGAAGTAAATCCCACATCCGTGTTGCTTGTCTGTCAGTCCTTTATTCACATCTTCTCTTGTCGGGCTCTTGGAAGTATTCTGAATTCTTTTCTGTGGCCGTTATCATTTTTTGACTGTCTGTTTGAGCTCTGTATCATGGCATTCTGTGACTACAGTGATTCTTGGTCGCCTGACAGAAGATTCAGTCCCAGTCTGTTCCTGCACTTTCGACTCATCAGTCGTCAGGAATTCATTTCTTCTGCTGCAGCCAAACCCGTCACACAAACGGCCAGAAACTCCTGTACAGTAAACTAGACTGACTAAACACTTTTATGGCTGACTAACAGTAAAAAACACACTTTAACTTGAAAAAAAAAGACTTTTGGCTAGTCCCCGAAAATACCACCCGACATTTTTTCAAATTTGATAATAAAAAAAAAGATTCAGGCCAATACGGTGTAGTGGACAGAAATACAAAAAGCAGCTGGCCCTAGTAGATGAATCTGCAAGCTCAAGTTGTATTTGCTCTGGCAGATGCGTCTGGTTCCCCCTCTGCTTTGGACAGATTTCCAATAACTAATAATAATCTGCAGGGCCAATCACAACCGTTTATGTATTATGAGGCGGGTTTGAGACAAGAGGAGTGCCGTTCAGACATTTTTTGAAAACAGCCAAGACGGATGCAGCTGATGTGGAACTTTATGTTGAAGCCGCTATCGCATTTGTGCTTTGGTCTGGCGACTGTTCTAGAAAACACCTTTCTTCAAATTTTGATGGCAAAAACAGCGTCACTCGTTCATAGATATATTTCTCTGATTGGCTGTAGGTCTATCCAACTGCATCCAGAGGCATTTTGGTCTACGCTCCATGATAACGGCTCTTGGAAACAACAATAAATGGAGAGGTTCCAGACTATTTTGTATTTTTTGATTATGTCTGGCAACGGCAGGCTAGTATCAGCAGGTATTCAGTTAAAACCCTCTTCAAAATGATTTTTGAATTTTGGGGCAGTCTGTGATGCCTTCAGCCCATTGATGTCAATCTCCCCAGGTCCTGATTGTGAGAGAGAGGAGGAGGGGCGTGGTCGATGTCGTGTGTGTGTGTACAGAGTCATATAGTATCACTGCTGTAGCCTGGGGGCCAATAGCCAAAGAATAGATCACACAGGGAGACACAAATATACTTAAGCAAATGCATAGACACACAAAGGAATAAAGCAAATGCATGGTTGGTTGGGTAGAACAGGTCGGATCGGGTCAGATCAGAGATCACACAGGGTGAGTGGAGAAGAGGGAGAGAGATGTGGGGAGGAACGGAGACAAAAAAAGATTCAGAAAAACAGAACAAAGAGAAAGAAACCATTAAGGACAACTGAGTGAAATAAATGTAGAAAGGGGAATTAATGAAGAATCTGGCTCTGTCATTCTGATGTTGGCATTTAGCTCAAAGCAGTGCAACCTCATAGAGCCGCTAGCATGGCTGTAGACTCTTGAGTCTTGTTACATCTCAAGTTTAAAAGTCAAGCTGTAGGGAGACATTCACTTCAAAATATAGATAAATGGATGTAAGATGTACTAACTAAAAGATAAATAGACTGATAGAGAGAGAGAAAGAGAGAGAGAGAGAGAGAGAGAGAAAGATGTAGAGTGCAAGAAACAGACAGGCTGAACTCTCTAATCTTGTTTTTTATATCGGTCATATCCCACAGTTAAGAGCTCCATCAGCCCTGAGCTGCCTTCAGGAGCAATCTGCTACATACCGCACCACAGCTGGGTGTGTGTGTGTGTGTGTGTGTGTGTGTGTGTGTGTGTGTGTGTGTGCCTGCAAGTACAAATGAGCAGGAGTATTGTATGTGAGCTCCTATCTTTAGGTGTGTGTAATACGGGGAGGAAATCAAAATGTGTGGACAGCTGGTCATACATGTTAGGAAACGGATAATAAAAGCAAACCAAGGATATCACTGAAGACATGCCATATGTTGTGATTTGAATAATCTGTCCCCAATATGTCTTCTTTAAAAGATCTCCCGACATAAATTTAAATGTAATAACAAATTTGACTTGCAATATAAAAGGGACACCTAACCACAGAGATTATGCACGAGTTCTGTTCAATTTAGACCATTACTGACAGTAAATGTAATGTGAACGCAGAACTAAAATAGTGTACATAGCTCAATTGCTATATGCTCCAGCAAATATTGATTAAAATATATTGTTGAAAATATTGTTAATCGGGGTGCCCTTGTAGCTGGTAGGGAAGGTACATTTTCATGTTATATTTGGGATGATGTAGAATTATATTTCAGGTTGTATTTTGTGATTTAACAGGGCTTCAGAGAGGTGAACTTTGTCCTTTCTAAAATACCGTAATCTGGCCCATTTCAAGGGTCAGTTCACCCAAATTACTGGGGAAAATGACCTTGAGTGCTTTGTGAAAGCCGTCTCTTTTCCCCTTCCACCTTTAATACAAATTAGATGAATGGAATTAATTTGTGGTGCTAACACAGCAAAAAAGTGTGCAAAATAAAATCAACACCAATTACCTCTTCCCAGACTCCACAGATATAACTGCGTACAGTTTCCATGGCGATATTAAGAAGTAGCCCCTATGCAAAATGTCCTCACTGAGGTCTGAAATGACAGTGTCAGTAAAATGGCATTCACATCTATTATTGTTGGCTAGAGGCAAAAATAACCCCCCAAAAAACAGGACTTCACATTTTATCGCGGATGTTTCTGCCTCCCTGAAATATTTTACATCATACATGATAAACCCCTTCCAAAAAGAGAATTTCACTCCAGGTTGTTGAAAATTGGCCCTGGTTTTAGTGTGACTAAAACTTTGAGGCACTGCTGACCCAGCATTTCCATCGATTATTTACTGTAATTTGGGTAAATGTGAACACCAAACAGTTTGTGTTTATACGCCAGAAACCACCCATGAACCAACTGTAGGCCACAGACTACAGGTGTTTGCCGTACCCACTAGCTACATGCTAGCTTTTTTTAGTACAAATTGAAACGTCTGCCTCAATTTACGCCCTTTAGAACGAATAAGCACTTGTTCTCCTCCACTTCCCTCTTTTCGTAGACCTTGTAAGCAGTTTTAGCAGCTCATTCTGAGCACACCTTTACAATGTGCTCTGTAACTTTCTTTCTCTCTGTTCGTTGCTAAATCTCTGAGCTAATCCAGTTAGCAGCCATTTTCTAAATCTCCTGTATGTGACATCATCGTCTAATCTTGTTCTGCATACTTTGTCTCATCCAATTCTTCATTATAACCCCAGTTTCTCTCTCTCTCTCTCTCTCTCTCTCTCTCTCTCTCTCTCTCTTTCTCTCTTTCTCTCTCTCTCGCTCTCTCTCTTTCTCTTTCTTTCTCTTTTCCACAGTCTCTTTCCACCCGTAGCCATTTTTCAGTCTCATCCATATTTCAGAGGCATTTTAAAGTAAAATGTGTGTTAGCAAAGTACATAGCATTCAGGCTAAATTTAACACTGCTGAGGATTTCTGTGTTAAGATGTGTATTTGTGTGCGTTTGTGTCTGCATGTGAGAGAGAGGCAGGAAGAGAGACAGAGAGACAAAAAGAGGGGATTTGCGTGGTGCAAAATATTTGTAACCTCATTGGAATAGTGTTAAGCCTAATGCAACATTACTTTCCACTGCATGACAGTTTTACACAAACACACACACACACACACACACACACACACACACACACACACACACACACCCTCTCTATAGGACGCAGGACACAACAATTCTTTGTCTTTCTCTTCCAACCCACTGTCTACATTTTTTTACAGCCTGTCTCTCACCTTCCTCCCTCAGTCTCATCTCTATTCATATCCCTCTCTTCTTTTGTTTGTCTGCGTTTTACTCTGTTTTCTGTCTTCTGTTTTCTCTCCATCCCTTTCATTTCTTTTAGTGTTGCAGTCTTCCCTTCATCTCTTATACTTGTATTCTCTCTTCCTCCTGTTCCATCTTTTGCTCTTTCCCAATTTGACACACTGTGTGTGTGTGTGTGTGTGTGTGTGTGTGTGTGTGTCTCTGTGTTTTTGTGCATGCGTTAAGGGCCCATGACCTAGTTAGAGACTCACCTCCTAATTCATTGTGAAATTGGCTCTGTTCTCCAAAGACAGATGGGCTCGATGAGGTTACTACTCTCTCTCCCTCACACACACACACTTCCCATTAACATGACTTTGCAACCTAACGAGACAGAGATGGCGGGACACACAGAGGGACAAACAACTCTAAGAACAGAATATCCCGGTGTTGTTTTTTTGGGGTGTTTGTGAAGGAGGATTCATTTATTTAAAAGAGCTCAGGCGTCATTCACTGTAACATTTAAAAGATGCATGATGCCAGTTTTAGCATTCATCGTCTAGGTTTACATCCCCAAACCAATTAATGGTACTTGGCACAGTTGAATTTTTAAGAGGTCATTGTATCAGAGTGCGGGGAGCTTTCCTCACTTGACAGCAGTGCCAATCTCTCTCTCTCTCTCAGATAGATATTAGAGGTGTTGAAATTAATCAGTTTTAATCAGTCACTTGTCAGTTTTAACTTGTATTACAAATTGGTATCATAGATTGTTCCAATATTTATGTACGTGAACCCACCTTGAACCGATCCTCCTCTCCTCTGGTGCCTCTTTCTTATCTATCTACTCTGACATCACCGAAGTGAATGGTTAGAAAAATGTAATTGTTAGAAAATGTATATATGCTTGTGTGTGTGTCGTCAAACCTTTGGAACTGTGTTGAACTGCTTTGTGTAGCTTTGTTCTCCGAGATCTTTTAACTGCTTTTGTAACACTACTGTTGAAAATCTCATTCAAAGAAAGATTTCTTTCTACATACAGAACAGCCGTGGTGTTTTGACACTTGCTGTATAAAATTGAATTCTCCAAGACATGTTTTGGACTTTAAAATAATTATCATACCTGACAAATCCTTGTAGAAAAAGCATTAACACATTAACGGGAATGTGTTTTTGACAAATGTCCTCAAAATAACGTCAGTGATATATCCATATTGATGCAAATGTATGCCACCAACAGCAAAACTGTTGAGTTATTTGGTTGTATAAAGACAGTTTGCTTTTAAAATTATAAACAACTTTCAAACAAGGCATTTGTCAGTACTGTTTTTAGGATTATTTGGATTTTTTTTGTCTGGATAATACAGTGGAAACAGACTACGAAGAAGCAGAACAGACAGCACAGTTAGTGAGTCCCTGAACTGATAAATCATGTCAATGAAATGTGGGTTGTATACTCGCTTATCACACATCCCCATGCTTTGGTTTTAATTTAATTCAGTCTATCTACACAGAGGTAAAGTAATACAAAATGGTCAAAGAGCATGGTAAAACAAAGAAGCTGTATACATATATTTCAGCATTGTAACCTGGTCTAAGAAAGTGATTTAGATGTTTTCTCTTTGAAGTACAAAAAAGTTATCAAACTAGGGAATGAAATAGAAATTGAAAAAAAGCTTTTTAAAGTAATTAACGTCTAAAATATATACTGCATTGATACATGATGGCACGAATCTGTGACCCTGCAATGTCTGACATTAAAGTCACAAAACCGAATACATTATAGTTAAAGGACCTTTCCTTAAAGGAAATTCCGGCGCAAAATGAACCTAGGGGTTAATAACACATGGGTACCGAGTCGACCGTTCTCTGGGATATGTTTTCATGCTAATGGAATGTGACCAGTTTTAGCGCGAACCGCTAATTAGCTTGTAGCGCTAGTAGTCGGGGCACTGGTAAAGTAAAAAGAAATTGCTATTTTATACCACTAAAAAGGCACAAAATAGCACCACACTTCCACGGAGGTGGATAGTGATTTCTTTTTACTTTACCCATGCCCCGACTACTAGCGTTACAAGCTAATTAGCAGTTTGCGATAAAACTGGTCACATTTGGTCACAACGGTCGGACCCATTAGTTATTAACCCATAGGTTCATTTTGCGCCAGAATTGTCCTTTAAGATCTTACCTTGGATTTTCTTGATCTACAGTCGCTCACTCCCAGTCAGTCATCCCCAGGCTTTGTGGTTGAGAATTTTTTTGCCATGTCATCACCATTTATGTGTTTATGCAGAGACCAACAATAAGGATTGCCTCATGGCACGGCAGTAACATTTAATGCAGTCAAGCAGTTGCTCTATCGGGCAAGTGCTTGAAGAGTAAAAACAATCGTTTCCCGTGTTGTCTTCTAATTGACCATGAACTCGTGTCCATCCTTGTCAAAACTGAAAATTAACTTTTTTTTGTTTTTTTTCCGATGTTTTTGTTGCTTTTTTTCCATGCTTTTTTAAAGCTCATGGTCAATAAACCTAATTTATATGACATAAAACATTTTAAGTTAAAAAAGGAGAAATTAGGAATTATTTGGAGTATTAGTTAAGATCAGAGGATGTTGAGTGGATGACTGTCAAAGTTTAGTCAGGATACTGTCTTGAAACCATTTAAAAAAAAAAAATTTCAAATGCTATTAAAATTGAATAAAACACCTAAAATGTATTGGACTAATCATTAATTTGTTAAAATGTTGTATGGGTTCCATACAACAACCATCCATGCATCCGTGTTAGTTTTGGGCAATTTGGTTGAAAGAAACCCATATTTCTGATATTAAAAACTTAGAAAACGGGTGAAATTTGACTCGAGGACAACACGGGTTAAATTGTTTTCCAGTCATTGCTATGTGAGCGACGCTGTGTTAATACAGTTTATGATATTAGTTTACTCTTTGCGCTGATACTTGGCTCTGCTCTGCCTCTGTCTGTCTCCGACTTTAGCAGCGGCTGGTTTGACCACAGAGATGCGAGTGATAGCGAGCTTGACCGCTGCCTTTCTCTCAGTGAGCCAAACTGGAGCACATCCTGTTCCTCCGGGTGGTCCAGAGGCAGCGTCTGATGTTTCTGCATCAAGCCAGCTTGCACTTGCATTTCCTTGTTAGGGTCAAACCAGCCTCCACCGAAGTGCCCCTGTATTCTGACTTTTTATAATAAATGCATTGAAACAGCCCAGTATACCCATATGACTACATCTGCTTTTCAAAATAAGGTGTTAACACAGAGTATGTACCAAATACATGTATATCCCCAACAAAAAACTTTCATTGAATTTTGTGTTTTGTTAACTTTTTTTGCATTCGAAAAATTTATAATTTCTGCTTTTTAACTCAAGAATAAGGTATAATTTCCTATAATTGAGGTTTATTGACCATGAATTCCAAAAATAAGTGTAAATCTAGTAATGAGTTGGTGTTAGTGGTGTTTATACATGGTAGTGAAAAGAAGCGTTAAACGTCAAAGTGCCAAAAACATTGAAAAAAAGCGCCAAAAGAGACAAAAACGTTTTGACCTGGGAGGACGATGCCTGGTCGAATGGAAGACAATATATTAGTATTAATATTTCAGTTCAGGGCATCTCTGACTACATACAGGCTCAAAACCAAGCATTTCTACAGAATCAATTTGGAGAATTGCCGAAACCAAGTCCCACATTAAAAGGTCCCACCTATGTACCTGGAAATAGCTGAACCTGCCAATATTTACAGCAACTCACGATTTTTTGAAATGTAGCTATGTTCCCAGCTATTAGCACAACGTTCTTCTTAGAACAAAAATGTTCTCCTGGGGGAGCATGCCGCCGGAACCCTCTAGAGGGCCGAGGACTGCCCACCACAGTCTCCCAAAATCCTGTAGGAGACATGGTGTCCCCTCCTGTCTGTTTGTCCTACAGAGACTGAGACAACAGGCAAGTTGGTTTAGGATGATAATCTCAGTCATCTTCAGCTGTTATAGGACGGATGTTTCTACATGTGGTCTAGGTTTATGTCATCAAGAGAACAGCAGGACCCAGGGAACACAACAGCCTATTTACATTATATTTAAGTAAAGAGATTTCATTCTTTTTAGCTTTCATTGTTAATGTATATACTATAGTATACCTTGTTTACTGTGTGATGAGCAGGGACTCACAGACTAACTCTGTGACGCTATGTAAGCATAAATGAGCCTGTGTGTGTGTGTGTGTGTGTGTGTGTGTGTGTGTGTGTGTGTGTGTGTGTGTGTGTGTGTGTGTGTGTGTGTGTGTGTGTGTGTGTGTGTGTGTGTGTGTGGTCGAGGTGACTTCATACCCTTTGTTTTTTTTCCACTTGAAACATGATTCAGCCACTGGTCTGGAAAATAAGGGAGTCAAGAGGTACATTATGTATATGCACACACACAGACAAACGTTTGATTTGTCCATTGATGTTGAAGAAAGGCACAAACACATGTTTTTACATACACACACACACAAAACCCAGTGGTCAAGTTAATTGCATTAAACAACCTTAAGATGCAGACCCTTCTGTCTCTCACACATCGATACCTCTGACAGAGAGGCAAGCAAAGAAAAACAACCAAAAGGACAAAACAAGAAGAAAAGACTGATGGAAAAAAACAGAAAAAACAAGTTGAGGAGAATAAAAAAGTGGAGCGATTATGCAAATTGGTTTACGCCAGGTTAGCCACACTGGGACATTAATAACAAACTTTGTTCACTCTGGGTAGACTTTGACTAACTTTGTCCATAGCATTATTATATGTGGCCTGCAGAGAACAGGGGTCCCATTTATAAACGTGGCCTTTGCATGAGAAGTGCCGTACGCACATATTCAGCCCCGTTTTGTGCGTACGCCACTTCTCACGCAAAGGTTGTGATTTATAAAAAACAAACCTGACGGGAGAATGTGCGGTCCTCCACGCAAACTCTGAGCCATGCGTACGCACATTTTGGAGACAAAATAGGAATTGGAGACGCAGATGGTGAGGTGGTGAACTGAAGTCAGACTGCAGAAAGTACATGTGGGAATAACGATTACTCATAATATTTTCAAGTATTGATGCCTCACGCACATTCTTTCACTCCATATCATCCACGTTACCATGAAGATTAAATCCAGCAGTGTTATTTGCGATTGTACTGAGTGATAGTTGTTCCATAAACACATCCAACTCAAATCTTAAATAAAAATTAGTTCTTAATGTTTAATCGGCGCTGTCTCACCATCACATTGTCCGCTACGGAGCGCAGGAGGAGGAGATGGCCCGACTGCATGGAATACAGGATAGCATCAAATACCCTAGCATTAGATAATGGCTGAACACAATGTAAATAACTAAATATCTGTCTTTAAAACTGTGCATATAGCATCAAATGTCAAAGTCTGGAAATTCAGCTGTTAAGCTCTCGCGCAATCGTTACACTTAATGTCCTCGTTATCAGTCCTAACTTTAATACTGTTTGTGACAAAACCTGCATGAAGAAAAGTGTGTTTGCGTATTACACTTTCTTTCGTCTTCAAATTGTATCTTGGGGTGGGGGGGTACCACTACTTGATGCTGTGATTTTGGACGGTGAACCCGTGCGTAATGCTGCATGATGGCACTGCTGGCCCTGCAGGAGGACTACAGCAATGGAAGAAACAGGAGAGAAAGAGACTTCCGGGACCATGACGATAACTGTCTAATATGCCGATTTAAATTCCCTAAAGCTGTGCTCTTGGTTCTATGTACTGAATTGGGTCCAGTAGAGAGGGCAACGCGCCGGAACCGTGCCATCCCCGTCCATCCCGGTCCAAATACAGGTACTCGCCACTCCGGGGGCCACTGGCTGTTTCCAGAGGGAAATGGCAGACAGCTAAGTGTTTGTTTTTTTTTATAAATATTATATATAATCTTCAACTTTATCACTAAGGCTGGTTTGGATATAATATGGTTCTGTTAAATCTTTTTGTATACGTCTGGTATATCGAAGATGTCCCCGCGTGCCGTAGTGCCTGCCGTGTTGGACGTATTATTAATGTAGGTTTCCCTACACTGTGCAAGAACAGGCCAAAATTCTAATTCAAATTGCAGCAATTCTTGAACGTCTGAGAAGTTTTTTGCTTTTTCTCCGCCAGTCATCATGATTCGGTGTAACTGCCAGGGTCATTGACATACTGATCAGCTTTCATGAGGTGCTTTGCATTGACTATTTATGGTTAAAAATGGGCGTGTACAGGGCGGGATAAGAGGCTGATTCACGTACGCACACTTGTGGGTAATCTGTGATTTATAAAGGGAACATTGCTTACAGGTGTGCGTACGCACGGTTTTATAAATCTGAATTTGTTTTGGCATACGCCATTTTTGGCTTTTGGGCGTACGTCCACTTTTAGTAAGGATCCTACGCACAGTTTTATAAATGAGACCCCTGGACATTTCATCATATGCTTCCTACGTCTGGCAGAGAAAACCAATATGGAGAGAATAAAATCACTTTTCCAAGCAGAGACCTCACGCTATCTGCCATACTAAACGTTAGATAAATTATTTAAAAAGTAATATTTAAGAAGTATTAACATGGGTTAGATTGAATTTCTTAGAGCTATTCACTGTTTCATAATGCAGTGGCAGGTTTGAGGTTGGGGGAAAATGTCTAAAAAAAATAAAAATATATAACCGTATTCTACAGAACTTCACATGAGGACGTTAGATGTTCTGTTATATCACAAGTGCAAAACAAACGTTTCCCAACCTTTATTCGTAGAGCCATGGCAAATTCATATTAATGACTGCTACCTGCACATTATTTAATTCACAAGAATAACCATTCATTCTACAGTCGGCACTGCAAACTCAGTCAAATAAATCACTTACATATTTACCACAATTATGTAAATGGACAACAACAGCCTTGCTACTTTCAGCAATGTTCTGCTTTGTTACACAGAGCGAGAGGTAGAGCTTAGATCGGGCCCAAAAAAATCAAGCCCTACCCGAGCCCGTTCACGTTGCGTCCGAGCCCGGCCCAACACATTAACTGTAATTATGAGCCCGATTTAAACCCAACATGTTTTTAATACGTGGGCCGTTATAACTGACGTTCTCAGCTACAATTCTGGGTTGTTTGAACTACAGAAATCTGTTTAGAATTATCTTAATGAATAATGCAACAAGGACGAAGCATGTAAACTGTGCTGTTTGTTTATTCAGACTGGAATGGATCGCAAATGGATCCGAATGAAGAAACGGAAAAAAAAACTCTAACTTAAACTCGACCCTAGCTGCTCCCTCAGCCGAATAGTGTGGGTGACAGATCAAGGCAGCAACATAATCAAAGCCCTGGAACCATATAGGAGATTTTCTTGTTTCGATCACCTAATTAATACTGTCCTTCGGCACGGTCTGCGTGCAGACGAACTGGCCGACAACAGTGCTACAGAGGGGGGAGACACGATGTAGCACAGTTTACCTCACACTCAAGTCAGTGCAGGACATATAGAGCTACGGGAGAACCTGGAGAGGCATAGCTTGCTCCCCACTGAGTAAGGCTAATAAAGTAATGATTAAAAAAAACACAAATGCTTGATCAAGGGCCCGGCCCGAGGATAGCGGCGGAAAATATCGTCCCGGGCTCGGGCTCGGGCAGAGAATCTAAACTCTAGCGAGGGGACTCTAATGTTTGGGCTGTGTTGAATACAGAGCTGGAGTCAGGACGTGTTTGGTCTTGCTTAGGGGAAAGCTGCTAGCTTGGCTCAGTCCAAAGATAGCAAAAAGCCTGTTAACACCTCTGAAGCTCACATATTGTATCTCATTTGTTTTATGTGCACAAACAAAAAATGTAAAAACAGCAATACTATGGTGGTGAAAGTAAAAGCAAATGGCTCTTTTCTACCGCGGATATTTTGACAGGTGTAATTCATTACATTAATGAATGCTGCATTCCATTCAGGTGTTCCAGTTCCAGGGCCGGATCACTGTCAGGGCTTACTGGGACACCTACATCCTGTAAAACAGAGCCAGCACTAATGTTTAGAGTCACACCTGTGCTTTCCCTGCTCTGAAAAGTTAAAAAGTCAGCTGTGAACAGGGCCATAGTGTGCCTCCTCTCAGAGCCTGATTGGACAAAAAGGGGAACACTAGTCTATATTGACAACGTTTCATGTACGGTATACGGTATGTCGGATGTCCCTCATTTTTGGCCGGATGTCCGTCACCTTCCGCTTTCTTTGTGTTGGCGTTCTAAACTCCGGTCGATTCTGGAAAGAAGCTAGCTACGAGCTAGAACCGACAATCAAATTTTATTTATCTTTTTTATTTTTATTTTCATTACACACTCAACGGCCATTTAAATTCCAGAGCTCGCCTCCCTGCATGCACAGTTCGGCGGGGCGGCTGCGGCTGAGGTAGTAGAGCAGTCGTCTACCAATCGGAAGGTCGGTGGTTCGATCCCTGGCCCTGCAGTCCCATGTCGAAGTGTCCTTGGGCAAGACACTGAACCCCAAATTGCTCCCAATGCTGCGCCATCGCTGTGTGAGTGTGTGTGAGTGTCTATCAATGAGCAGGTGGCACCTCATATGGCAGCCTCGGCCACAGTGTATGAATGTGTGTGAATGGTGAATGGTTCCTGTACTATGTAAAAGCGCTTTGAGTAGACGTTAAGACTAGAAGAGCGCTATATAAATACAGTCCGTGTACTAATGTAATAAACCAGAGCATGTTTTTGCGCTGTGGAGGAAGGTCTGGCAAAGTGAGACCTGGACAACGCTAAATTAACATGGATACTAGGGGTGGAACGGTACATGTATTCGTATTGAACCGAAACGGTACGGGCGTCTCGGTTCGGTACATGAATTTACATGGAGAATACACGGTATAAAAATAAATAAAACTTGCATGCAAATTAATTAATGTAATGCGGAACTAATGTAATGCGGAACTACTGTTAGCTACTCGGTTTCTTAGGGACACCTAATCTGTAGCCCCGCCTCAAGCTCCACATGTGTATGCGGCTTTTTGTTAGATCGACGGTCCAGTGAGTGAGTCAGAGCTAGCATTAGCAGCACTAAGGACATGTATGGCGACAAGTGGTGGCGACACACAACAGTTAGAGGACCCGCCGGCCTCTTTAAGATCGCAAGTTTGGGAAAACTTCGGTTTCCCAGTCAGTTACAGTAGTACAGGCGAGAGAGTGGTGGATAAGACGAGGACTGTGTGTTGGCGTTGTTCAGCAGCTGTCGGGTATGTGAATGGAAATACATCTAACATGCTAACGCATATCCGACGCCATCACCCAGATGTGCCAATCACTGGAACGAGACAAAAAAAAACTGTCCAACTTCTCCCCCCTACAGTACTTAACCAGCCTTTAGATACGAATACAAATAGGGCCAAAAAAATCACTGAAGCTATCGGAATTTACATGTCCTCTTCAATGCGCCCGTATTCACTTGTAGAGGAACCTGGCTTCAAGTATTTGCTGCATGTACTCGAACCTTGTTGCAACATGCCATCCCGTCCACATATGAGGCAAACTGTAGTCCCTTCCATATACAACCAAACACGGACGTTGATGGAGCACGAGCTGTTAGCTGCACCCTCCGTTTCACTAACGACTGATGGTTGGACTTTGCGTGCTGCAGAAAGCTATCTCACGGTGACTGCTCATTTTATTGACTCTGAGTGGGAAATGAAAGCGTCAGTTCTACAGACGCGGCCCTTGTATGAGCAGCACACAAGCACTCACCTAGCTGAGAAGCTAGAGGAGGTCGTGGCAGAGTGGAAACTAGATAGGCCTGGAACAACTATTTCAGTGACCACAGACAATGCAAAAAACATTGTTAAAGCAGCCATATTATGCTCATTTTCAGGTTCATAATTGTATTTTAAGGTTGTACCAGAATAGGTTTACATGGTTTAATTTTCAAAAAACACCATATTTTTGTTGTACTGCAGTGCTCTCTCTCACTGCTGCAGATCCTCTTTTCAGCTGGTCTCTGTTTTAGCTACAGAGTGAGACCTCTTTTCTTCTTCTTCTTCTGTACTATCTTTGATTGCAGTAGCTCAGATGTAGATAATGTCAGCTAGCTAGCTCCATAGACAGTAAAAGAAAGGCTGTTTCTACAACTTCGGTCAGTTACAAGGCAGGATTAGCTGGGAGACTTCTAAGTGAGGGCGCACATGTAAGTAGTTCTTTTGTAGATTATGGTGAACTTGTGTGTGTTGTAGCAGTGCTTTGCTATTGAGAACGAGGTAGCATGCTAGCGTTAGCATTAGCATTAGCATGCTAACGCTACGAGCTAATGTTGCGGTTAGCCTGCTTGTTTCGGTTTGTGACGTCACAAGCCGTGCCGATTTTGAACAGCTCACCCAGAGACTGAAGGCAGGACACATTCAGAAACCATATCTCACTCTAAACAGCATGGGTGGATTTTTTTCAAAGTTTGTATGAGTGTGGAAGCACCAGAGACACAACATAACACCCCAAATCCCAGAAAAAGTGTTTTTTTCATAATATGGGCACTTTAATGCCGTCAGAGAAGCAGGGCTGGGTCCGCATGTAGCATGCTTTGCCCATACCCTAAATCTAGCTGCACAAAAAGCACTGGCAGCCAACCAGGTATCTTGATTATTAGGAAAAATCAGAAAGACTGTTACTTTTTTCCACCGTAGCACGACGGCTGCGTATGTTTTGGAGTGTAAACAGGTGACCCTTGGCTTGCCAAAACACGGCCTCATACATGATGTGTCGACACACTGGAACTCCAGCTATGAAAAAAAAGCCTTCTGCATTTTTGTTTTGCCTTTCCCTCCATTGTACCGAACCAAACCGTGATGTCTGAAGCGAGGTATGAACCGAACCGTGACTTCTGTGTACCGTTCCACCCCTAATGGATACTCATTAGTAAGTGATGAGTAAATCAATCAATCCAATCAATTTATTTATTTATCACGTGAAATCATAAAATACCGTTTCAGTGAAATGGAATGTGTCAGTTGTTTTAATGTAACAGGTTCTTGTCATCAGTCACAATGCTCCTCATTGTGATTTAAATGGATATCACATCCTCTAATTTTCTTCTGTTTATCCCTTGCCTCTACTCTATTCTTTCTTCTTTCGTTCACCTTACATCTTTTCTCTCCGTTCACTGTACCTCCTTCCATGTTTTCCTCTTCTACTTTCGTCTAAAGTCCTGTCCATCTATTTTTCCTATGTCATACTTACCCTGACTTCTTTATTTCTTTCTTTTTCTTTCTTTCTTTCCTTCCTTCCTTATGTTACCTCTTCATATTTTTGCATCTTCAACACAACTCTTCTTAGTTCTCCCTTTTCCTCCTCTCCTTACAGCTATAACAAGGTTTTTGTCTCCCATTGGAGCATTTACGAACAATATTTTGTCTCGCTTTCTCTTTGTGTGTGTTTGTATTTGGTCTTCAGAAAAAAATCTGCCTCACTGTCTCATCTCTAAGCCACCTAAAGATTTTGGATATTGCCAGTAATGGCGGTACCAGGTGGTTTGTTTTTTTGAGGCCATATTCATCTTCATCATCAATGGAGTATGTACATACTTTTATTCATGCCACTGTCTTCATGGTTCATGTTTGAACTGAGAACAGAAACAGTGCATTTAACTTTTTAGAGTTTTATTTTTTGTATCCAAAACTGCAAACTGTTGAAAACTTTTGAAAATAAAAGGAAAATTTCCAAAGTCAAAGTAATAAAGTGCTTTTCCATCCATGTACATTTTCAATTTTTGCTTAAAACAACCTGAAATGCATTTAAAATATAGTAAAAACGTTTTTTACCCTCGGATGAGGTGGAGAAGTTGGTGTTATCGATAAAATCAGAATGTGACAAAGCACAATGGAAACAGACAAAACATGAAGTACTTGAATTTGGGTAAAACATTTGAATAGAAACTTGACTATAGTTTGCCTCAGCTGCGTGTGTTTATGATAGTGTTAATTGAGTTCTAATGTAAATGCAGAGTGTGCACGTGTGCAAACAGATTGGCGTCCCTTTTGATGCAGTTAAGGAAAAGGTCGTGGGTGACCTTGCATTTCCGTGACACGCGGGAAGAACGGGACAGTTAGGTTTAGGAAAAGAAGAACGGATGGTTGGGTTTAGGAAAACAATAACGTGTTTTTTGGCCTTTCATACTACTCGCTACCGTAGTCGCTCTTAGTGTAACATCCTCTTCAAACCCCGTGTAGCTGCTGCTCTCCCCGGTACGTTCTACAAACACGCTGAAGGGCGCTTTTTTCGTCGCTTCATACGCTGACAGCCACTGTCCAAGCGTCCGCATTTTACGAGTTCGGAGTGAGAACGGGTTGGCGTGCATGTGTGTGTGTAAGACACACTAACAAATGCGCGCGCACACACACACGCACCCCAACATGCTGACGCACACAGACTACACTAGATGGAGAGAGGTTGCCTTTTGTTTGGGGTCATAAATCACAGTGTCACACACACACACGTCTCTCCCCCTCTTTCTAATAGCATTTACTCATACAAACTAATTTATTTCCATCACAAAAATTTGAAGTCACTGAGCAGATAATAATTCAATTATCTGTTTATTGAAGTTTTATTTCTTTACTTCCATTCCTCCTCCTCAGGTTTGCTGAGTGTGCAGGTTCAGTCTAAACACCAATTTGCTTCACCGCAGTTTTCTACTGACAATGAACCGCTACAGTCGAGCAATTAAAGGTTAAGTGCTTTGCTCAACATTTGAAACAGCAGTTGGTGACTCCCGATCAGTGTCTGACATCGCTGTGTGTTACTTGCACTTCATGAGAAAACTGCACAGAGGAGGATGAGGTAAAGAAGAGGTGTGATGGGAAACGCTAAGCAGAGAAAACAGTAGAAGCAGGTCTAGAAAAACATAATGCAGAGCAAAAGAGAACACAAATGGGAGGGAAGAGTCGTAACAGAGCGACACAACTGAAACAAAATGTATTATAAAGCATGTCAGTGTAACCTTTTAGCGACCTGAATATCTTGAGTTTGGAACATAATCTGACAGTCATTTGTATCTTTGTAAAGGATAAGAGGACAGAGGGATCTTTCTGAGAAGGTCATTTCCACTTCAGCCAGGCAAATTCATCACGAGTGTGGGTATGGTTACATCTCTGTGCATCCGTTTGTCTTTGAATGTTAATGGCGTTCCATTCCCTACCACTCCATCTGCCTCCTCTGTCCTTGTGATTCACTCAAATATTTCACCTGTGCTTTATTTCACCCGGGCCCCTGGCAGTGTCTCTAATTGACTTTCCATTGGCATTAAACATACATACACATTTAACCTATTTTGCTCTTTGGGGAGCATAGGCCATTCATAAGCTTTCTCCAGCTAGTTCAGTGTTGGTCTTCTCTGCTTCTTTACAGGATGATGATGTTTCCTTGAGTTATGCCTCCACAGACCTTCTCCAGCTGTTCTTGGGACATTCTGGCTTTCTTTGCCCTTGTGGGTTCCAGGTTGAGGCCTGTCTGGTCGGGCTCGAGGGAGGTTTCCTCAGGGTATGCCGTACCCAGTCCCATTTCCTGCGTTTTTGCATTAAAGCCAAATTTTTACTGTCCCGGATGTGTGCAGGTGTTCGCGTGCTGCCAAATTTTGTGTTCTACTGCTCATGTATGCAACGTGTCCTCCCAGTGGATAGTATAAACAGACCTACTATGCGTCCGTGGGATCTGCAGCTATCCATGTACGCGCCTAGCCTGACAAACCAGACCCACATCAAGATGTTGGGTCTGGGAACTCACCATTGGCAGGGTTCAATCCGAGGGGCTGGATAAACGGTTGTCTTTCAAATTCCCTCTGCACGCAATAGGATAGCGATACAACCAGAGCAACGCTAGATGATAGATTAAACTTTCGCCGTATCGACGACCCTGGCTGCAAATTACATTTGCTGCCACTAGGGTGCGTCTAGATTTCTAGGCTAGTACACACCTGTTCCAGAGCATAATTGATCAAAGAAGGTAAAGTCCACTTAACAGCTTAATGATCCGGGAACATGCTTTTATAGTGCACATAGGGCACACAACGTTTCGGTCACATGGGGCCACAAAAACACAGAAACACACCTTTTGACACACCGTGCTAACACGTTAGCAACCATTTATACATCCAGCAGATACAGAGCTATATTAGCATCCATCTGGTCTTGTGTTTCCATCCACCTGATTAATGTAACTCCAAGCATACATATTAGTTCTGTTTTGATTTCTACTGGGGCAGCTGTGGCTCAGGTGGTAGAGCGGTGGTCAATAAGGTTGGTGGTTTGATCCCTGGCCCTGCAGTCCCATGTGTTTGTGAATGGTGCCTGTGCTATGTAAAAGCACTTTGAGTAGTTGTTTAAGACTAGAAAAGTGCTATATAAATGCAGTCCATTGACATTTAACTACTGAGGATAATATCCTGGCCTTTAGCTGCTAAATGCTAAATTATGTTCACCATCTAGTTGCTAATGGGGTTTTTCTATACATATGTGGTGGCGTCTATCCAACAATTTGGTTGAGAATGAGATTTACTTATTCCATGGCAATTTAACCAAATCCTCTGCTTATCTACAATAAATAATGAAATCTAGCAAACTGAAACCAGCGATGTAATGTATTCAGTAGATCCATACTTCCCAAAGGGTTCTGGATACTCTTCACACCACAGTGTCAATTCACAAAGCATTCAATAATAGTACCAACAGTATCTCAGTCTCAATGTGTTGTTTGTTCCATCTAAGAGTTTAGTATGGTGGTGTGTAATGAACACTGCAGCCTTGAGAGAACTTGAGGCTTTGGTGTTACTTTGCGCAAACTGTTGTTTGCAGCTTTGAATTATCCCAAACTTCGTCGTTTTCTCTCGCCTGTCTCTTAGACCCTCACTATTTTCGCTGTCTTCCTTCATTTGTAATCTGCGCAGTCAGTCTTGTGTCCACAGAAGCGTCAGCCTGTTGTGCGGAAACACAGTGAGCGGTACAACGCTAGTTACATTGATTAAACAAAGCTTCGAGGCAAAGAATTTTGCATCGAGGATTTTTTGTAATCAAATTATTCGAGTTACTCGAGGAATCGTTTCAGCCCTACCGTATACATACTGGGAACTATATTCTCAGAAAGGCGAAGCACTGCAGCTTCTGCTACTTGGGCGGAGTGATTTGCTCGCAGCACACGAGAAGCCCCGTGGTGAGGAGCAGAGAGTAACAACGGTGCTTTTCAGGCGTTGCGCTAATCACTCCGCCCAAGTAGCAGTGCTTCGCCTTCTGAGAATATAGTTCCCAGTATGTATACAGTTAGAAGATGGCTGTGTCTCATGTGACCTTGTTATTTGTACCCGATGTGACTATATAAATCACAACATGTTAATAGGAAACTGTTGCCGTTATTTTCTCACTACTACGCAGTAAGCTAGCTGGAGCCGGTTACCTCCAGGATCTGTGCTAAGCTAGGCTAGCGGTGGGGGCGTCAGACAGAGTTACGACATGCACGGAGATGAGAAGGGTATGTATGGACTTATCTAACTCTGGGGGATACGGTGAATAAGCTAAAGTCCCAATAAGTCGGCGTGTTCCTTTAAGATTTGGAGAACAGCATGTCATTTCATTGTGAGTTCCCTTAAGTACTCTGTGTTACGGGAAAGGAAAGGGACAGAAAGACAGGAACGAGCCAAGAGAGACAGAGTGAGGACGATATGGAATGTGACACAGGTCATTACACTGGACTTAATGAAGCCTGTTTGCCTTGATAACCACCCATTTAATTAACCGCTGCTACTCAACACGTGTCACGGTTTGCTCGTGACACGCACACATACAGTAACCCACCCTCCACCCACCTTGCCCATTGTCTGGGTCCATGGAGTGAGACATTAGCTTAGATGAGAATGTGATTAATGAGTCGCCAATTAATTATAGACAATTACAAATATCTCTCACTACCTTTGTCTCATTCTTTTTCTAATTCGCTCGCTCTCTCTCTCTCTCTCTCTCTCTCTCTCTCTCTCTGTCTCTCTGATGTTTTGTCTCTTATACTACAATGTAGACAGAATAGAAGGCCCTTGCTGGATAAAATATTTCCATTGAAGTGACACTTAATGTTTGACAACTTAAAATTACTTTCAAACCAGCCGCCCCTAAAGTTGGAGGCAGACTCCTGCAGAGCAAAGTCTTGGTGACTATATCTGATTATTGAAATGAAATGAGCTGGGGCTTTTATTGGCGTACGCACAAAACGGGGCTGAAAATGTGCGTACGCCACTTCCCACGCAAAGGTTGTGATTTATAAAAAACAAACTTGACGGGAGAATGTGCGGTCCTCCACACAAACTCTGAGCCATGCGTACGCACATTTTGGAGACAAAATAGGAATTGGCGACGCAGATGGTGAGGTGGTGAACTGAAGTCAGACTGCAGAAAGTAAATGGCAATAACGATTACTCATATTATTTTCAAGTATTGATGCCTCACGCACATTTTTTCACTCCATATCATCCACATTACCATAAAGATTAAATCCAGCAGTGTTATTTGCGATTGTACTGAGTGATAATTGTTCCATAAACACCTCCAACTCAAATCTTAAATAAAAATGATTTCTTAATGTTTAATCGGCGCTGTCTCACCATCACGTTGTCACTACATGGAATACAGGATAGCATCAAATACCCTAGCGTTAGATAACGGCAGAACACAGTTTAAATAACTAAATATATGTCTTTAATGTGCATATATCATCAAATGTCAAAGTCTGAAAATACAGCCGTGCGTAATGCTGCATGATGGCACTGCTGGCCCTGCAGGAGGACTACGGCAATGGAAGAAACAGGAGAGAAAGAGGCTTCCGGGACCATGACGATAACTGTCTAATATGCCGATTTAAATTCCCTAAAGCTGTGCTCTTGGTTCTATGTACTGAATTGGGTCCAGTAGAGAGGGCAACGCGCCGAAACCGTGCCATCCCGGTCCAAATACAGGTACTCGCCACTCTGGGGAATATTATATAAAATCTTCAACTTTATCACTAAGGCTTGTTTGGATATAATATATAGTTCTGTTAAATCTTATTATATACGTCTGGTATATCGAAGCTGTCCCCGAGTGCCGTAATGCCTGCCGTTTTGGACCTATTATTAATACATGTAGTTATAGATCAGGTTTCCCTACACTGTGCAAGAACAGGCCAAAATTATAATTCAATTTGCAGCAATTCCTGAACGTCTGAGAAATTTTTTGCTTTTTCTCCGCCAGTCATCATGATTCGGTGTAACTGCCAGTGCCATTCATACACAGATCAGCATTCACAAGGTGCTTTGCATTGACTATTTATGGTTAAAAATGGGTGTGTACAGGGCAGGATAAGAGGCTGATTCACCTACACACACTTGTGGGTAATCTGTGATTTATAAAGGGAACATTGCTTACAGGTGTGCGTATGCACGGTTTTATAAATCTGACTTTATTTTGGCGTATGCCATTTTTGGGTTTTGGGCATACGTCCATTTTTAGTAAGGATCCTACACTACACTACGTTTTATAAATGAGACCCCTGGTTTGACCACGGAGATGCAAGAAATATGCGCTAGTCCAGAACATAGGACCTTCTTCCTGTATTTACCAATAAGCGGAGTGAACATTCTTACGTGATTTTGTAATAACACATTTGGTACACTTGGATGGTACGCCTCCTCCAACAGCGGTGCTATCCATTGTTCTGAAACAACAGCTAAGCGAGTCATACGTAACTCAGCCAATCATTTTGTTGTGTTTTTCTATTTGTTTATAGATACATAAAGCTTAAACAGAGGGCAAAAATACAGCCGAGTAGGCTCAGTCCCCCTAAGAGCCCTCGTGGCGCCGGGCCGGGCCCGAACACATCCTGTGGAGACACAGACTGATGACTGAAGCTGCTGCTCTGCTAACATACTGCTTTCACTACGCAGACTGTTTAGACACTGTGTTAGGCAGCGTTTTAGTTGTCTGGTAGCTAAGCAAACTGTCTAGCATCTCCGGTGAGGCAATCATAAGAGGCCAAAGCTGGAAGAGCATCCCATTAGTTCAGAGACCCAATATGGGAGCATTGTAGTTGTAGAGTTGAGGAAAGAGTTATAAGGTAACAACCATCAAACATGCTTAGTCAATGTGTATTGTTACTGGTAGAATAAAACAGACTGGGGTGAATAGAAACCAATCTCACACTCTGCCGATATAGGCCCTGTCAAGGCAACAACCATCATTTATTTATCATTGCAGATATGTAATTACTCACACACAAAGTGCTTGAGCCCCGCTGTAATATTTGCTGCAAGACATGTTGTCAGACCATGTTGTTTAGCTCAGACTCCTCTCTCTCTCTCTCTCTCTCTCTCTCTCGATCGACCTTTCCCTCTCATCAGTGCTTGTTCCATGACTCAGAGCACATTGTCAAAACAAGGTTGGGGCTAGTTTTTACCAGGATGATGTTAGAGGAAAATGAAGAATGGAATAGAACCGAATAAAATGGAGCTCCATAAATATTTAAAGAAAGGCTTAACTGCTGATTGTTTGATTTTGTTTAAGGGTATTTTAGCAACCGTGCGTCAAAATATAATATAATCAACTCATTGGTCCCTTACTGCAATAGGATTTAAAACATGTTAATATTACATTCAGTGGTGGAGGAAGTGTTCAGATACTTTACCTACGTAAAAGTACTAATACCACACTCTGAAAATACTCTCTTACAAGTAAAAGTCCTACATTGAAAATGTTACTTAAGTAAAAGTATGTAAGTATCATCATGAAAATGTACTCAATGTATCAAAAACTACTCCTCACATTTTAAAAACTGGAAACAATGAGAACAGTTCTATCAATCCACTGTTTAATCGTCTAGTCATTTCAGTTAGTTTCAGTAGTTATATTATTGGGTAGTTTAATTCTAATAAAATGTCATATTTTATAAACTACATGTGTTTTGTGTGCAAAGATCTAGTAACTAAAGCGGTCAGATTAATGCAGTGGAGTAAAAAGTACAATATTTCTCTCTGAAATGTAGCGGAGAAGTAGAAAGTGGCATGAAAAGAAAAGACTCAAGTAATGTACAAATACCTAGAATTTGTATTTAAGTACAGTACTTGAGGAAATTTACTTAATTGCATTCCACCACTTACTAAATTCAATTAAGTATGTCATTATTAAAAGGCTGAACATAAGACATTGAGTGGCTGGTGACGTCTTCAGGTTACACACATCCACATGACCACATGAGCTGTTCGTACAAATAGCTACGAAAAGTAATGCACTGTAATTTGTATGTATTCCAGGTATTAAATACTGTAAGCCCCACATTGACTTTTGCTGTAAGGCAGCGCCCTCTACCGTCCGTGGTAATTATGACTGGAGCACCTAGAATAGTGGTGCGTTCCATTTGAACAGGGAAGTCGGAATTTACAAGTTCCCAGTCGGAAATTTGAACTGGAACGCCCCCGAAAGTTGGATTTCCGACTCGGAAACTCGGAGAACCTCACCAACCTTGATCAAAGCCGACCTCAAAACCCAACATGGCTGGTCCGTGCATCAACAGTAGTGAAAGCTGTAGTCATTTATTAGCACTTCTGTCTTGTATTTGGGTCTCATTAAACCAGTCCTTCACACAGTGCTGTCCAACTTCTATCTGGTGACATGTTGCTATATGGTGTTTGTACGGACAAAATACAGCCTAATGCGTTGTTATCAACTGGTATTGCTAACAATGGCTAACTTGGCTAGAGCAAATCCCTCTGTGCAATAATGGTTTAGTCCATCTTCATGTTTTGGAGCGCGGCCAGCTTCTGACTTCAGAGGTAAAGTGAACGCAGCATAAGAGCGCGGAAATTTGCATAGGGAAGAGGTCGGGGTGGTGGATGGATCCCAAACCAAAAGACCATCACCCGAAGAAGAGATTTTCATGTCCGGGACTTATTCCAGTATTGCATTGATCTGACTACTGTATAATCATAATCAGCATTTATGCACACATTGAAAGGTACATTGGTCCCGTCAATAAATAAGACTTGTTAGTGACCACTAGCATGCCCTAACCCTAACCACATCTATTTGAATGTCCAATCCATTCCACAGCCCATTCATCATAAACTGATCGTTGGACTGTATTGCTTTAACTGTTGACATATTGCTGCAAATTCCTTCAAAATTAATCTGATGGTCTGCGTCTGAAGTATAGTAAGGGATAACATAGAAGCAGCCAGTCATGAGCCCCGAGAGGATGCTTTGATCCCTGACACAAAGTGACTCCTCTTCCTCTTTTGTTACCTCTGCTTTATTAATAACTGTTGAGCTTCTAGCCAGGTATCAATCCTACTGCTTTCTGAATGAATTCAAAGTAATACAGGAAAAATCCTCAGTGTTGATGCACACATGCTACCATGAGGTAGCATATTTTGAACTGGTTTCAATCACTGCTTCATAAAAATGTGTTGCGTTCAGTCCTCTATGTCCTGATGTTGTATCCAATAACAATGGCCTTTTATTGAATGCAGCACGTGTATGTGTGTATACTTCCTTCATGACATGAAATGGAATGATCTGTGTGTAATCAGTGAATGTTATTTGTCTTTGTCACTTCTCAGCATGTATTGATCTATGCTCCTCATATCCAAGAGGCAGAGAAAGAGCAATACGAGCAAAGGCGAACAAAAGACAGATAAAGAACACTGTGTGTGTGTGTGTGTGTGTGTGTGGTTGTGGTTGTTCTACCACCTGCACTCATCCACATCTTATTTTTCCATCGTTATCCCAGACACAGACAGTGAGAAATGTTGACATCTAGTCAATAAAGTGTCAGCACAATCAACATCAATATGTTAGGACTTTGACGAGCAACTCGACCAACACAGCAGAGACGGAGGCATCTGTTTATCTGACACGGCTACGGAAATATTCACTCGTATACCAGCGAGAGTCAAAGTGCAGCGTGTTGCATTCTGACAATGTACAGGACTTCAGTCATTTGGTTGCTGTTTTCTTACTTATTTAATTTTTTTTATTTTCGTTGGTGGAACATTTTTCCACCTTATTTAATTAACATTTTGCAGTAAGTCTCAACTCAAACACATGCTGTTTTTATCTTCAACATTATCTTTTACTGGAGTAGTTGGCTGTGGCCACAATCTTTTTCTAAACTGATTGGTGTTGGTCCCAAAACATAACCAAGTACTTTTTGTACCTAAACCTGACCAAACTGCGATCTTTTAACAATGTTAATGAAGTGTTTATAAAACCGTAGCCCTTACGTTTAGATATAAGATCATATTTTTGCCACCACTAGGGGCACTCATTTATGAAATGCTCCTTTGGGTCGTATTACAGAGTAGGAATAAATTACCTTTATGGACGTATGGTTTGGAGGACTTGTTATTAACTTAAATGTGAATAACGTAAATTAATGTTATGCTAATGTGAGCAGTCAAAGCAACTGATATGAGCTGATGACCTGGAGCGTGTTTGGTCCAAAGTTTTGAAAGGCAGACCCAAACTCAACTTTACCAATCTGATACATTTCTAAATTCGAATGGACAGTTTCTATAAAAACAAGTGAAAGGAAGCCAAAATGAATCTGAGCCAACATAGGACTGAATCCATACTCCCAATGGACAATTTGTGTAATCTCATTATTTCAGCTAGGGTGAAAATGTTAAGTCTATATTTAGAAATTTGGCATGTCCCTGTATGCCACCAGACAGGCTCGAGCTCAGTGGGACCAATGAAACCATTTGAATACACTTAAAGGGAAACTTAACCCAAATACCCCATGACCACTGACACCCCACGGCTTTGACAGAACATTGCTCCATCATCCCTCTATTGTATCCCCTGTCTACAACAGATATTTTCCTCCCACGTTTTTCAGTCGTCAATTCAATCAATACAACAGCAAACAGTAGCAAAATGGCTCAAAATTCACTCACACAACTGCGACCCTACTACTCCGAGTTTTACACTTTTAATCTCTTTTCAAATTACTCCAACTTTAAAAAAGAGTAACATCTGTAACTATGGTTTTGTGAGTTCTGGATGACTTGGATTTCCACTGTCTGGCAGTCAGGGAGAATGAAATAGTAAGCCCCACAGCTAATTTCTGTTGTCATATATTTGGATGGGAGGTGTTTCCCACCATGAATGTGATGTCACTTTGTACTTTGGGTGTGAGTACAAGGAAACATCCCAGATATTTCGCATATTATATTTGATTTAGAGCAGGGGTCTTCAATGTGTTTTAAACCAAGGACCCCTTAACTAAAAGAGAGATGGAGCAGGGACCCCCTATTACATATATTGTATAAAATGAACTTGCATATTAAACTGGGCCTACAATAATGTGTAGGCCTGCATAGAATACTAAGCTATTAAAATAGCCTACTAATAGTTAGCATGATTTTATAAATCATGTTTAAATGTTAAACATACATACAGTGAACCCTTAGTATGAACTGATGATGAATTTTTTTTTAAACTTAAAAAAATTAACAATAATTTGGAGGCCCCCCTGCTCTGACTCTGAGGACCCCCTAGGGGCCCCTGTTGAAAATCCCTGATTTAGAGGATAGAATTACTAGAAATGCCGTTGCAAGACTCCCTAATCTGTAATGCTCATTGGAGCTGCAAGAAAAGTATGTTTCACCAAGTGTCTGTTTATGCTCAAGTGTCAAAGCCCTCCATTGGCCATAGTGATTACAACTCTAGTCCAGTGTTTCTCAAATAGGGGTTCATGTACCCCTATGGGTACTTTGGAGTACTGCAGGGGGTACTTAATATTTTTTTTAATGTTAATTTGAAAATAGCTGTAATGCATAATTCCTTAAATAAGTATATAAATGAATTTAGTGATTCTTAACATTTGAAGAGTAGCATTTAAAGTTTTAGTACGTAACTTTTTGATATTAATGAACGTCCGTTACATTCAAGCCATTGCCAAATGAGTTGATACAAAGCTAATTAAGACTATCAGCTCCACACAACTCTCTCTGTATTTGTCAGTATGGCTGTTAAGGGTAGATGTAGATGAGTAGTCGTGATCAGGTGTAGACACTCAGAATGAGTCAAATATGATGATGAAAAGATGGGATTTTATTATTACTTTCCCAATTAAGGCCACGGAGGCAAGAATAATAATATAAAAATTAACAAAATTAAGGAAAGTAACAAAAAAAAGATACTTTCAAGAAAATAAAGTAAAATTTACTTGAGAGTCAAAAATAGTCACATTATCCAAACATACCACTTTCCTAATTGACCTTTAGACAAGTCACGACTCTGAGGGCATCCAACAGACTTACGTCCTCCTCCCTCCAGTCTCCTCTAACATCTCTCCCTGCAACAGACACTGCCAGTCTATATAAGCCTGAAGCCCGCCCCTCAAATTGGAACATACCAACACCACAGTATAAGACAGGGGTGGCTCAGGTGAGTAGACAAATAAAGCTTAATACAGCCAAAATGCATATAGCTATAAAGCTAAAGATTTACAGAATATCATTTATATGATTCACATTAACACTTTACAAAGCCACACGATACCTTGACTGCTAATAAAATAACTACTCATAATTCCGGTAACTTCCTGTTATCCCGGAAGTCCTATTGTCATTTAAACTCGCCGATCGCGGCAAACTTTCCTTTATAAACAAAAGAGAGCAGACGCCGGTAAGCCACAAAGACTACATGTTAACCTCTGTTACCTTTCAAACTCAATAAACAGCCATATAGTTAACAAAGATATAAGTGTTGCGTCATTATTACAAATGGTGATGTTTGTGACATAAACGGTATGGTTTTAAACAATAGAGAATGATGTATTGATGGATGTAGCTATAGCATTTTAAATCACTGCAGTATTACATATTAAATATGTGCACAAGAAAGCTACGGGATTACTATGGTGAATTTGATGAATGAATGGCTATGATTAACAGAACATATGAAACCAGTATGATAAGTAACGGAGCATATTGACACGCTAACAAAACATATACCGGCAACATTTACACTCAGTCTATGAGAGAAAATTGGTAGCGCATCGCTACCGTGACGGCAGCCATGCGCCCCGTCACAATGGCAATGTTTAGAAACTGGTGCCGTCCGGCGACTTTCGCGTGCAGAAAATTGAGCGACGATAATGACCTCTTCTGAAGAGTCCATCATGTTTTTTTAATCCTCCGTGTCCTCCTCGGCTACAAACAACTGCATGGAGGAGGGGTGGGGGTGGTGTGCGATCACGAAAGGCTTGTATCATGTGGACGCACCACAGTGTTGTTGTCAATACTTAGAATTCCTCATGGGGGAGACTGAACCTACGCGCTATAGCTTAAAGTTTTTTTCAGTTACAATATTGTTGTATTGTAAATCACACGTTGGTGACGCAACGCTGTATTGTGCCTTTTTATATAGCTAAGCATTTTTTGTTCTACCAAACATGTTTTGTGCTGCTCAGGCGGTACTAAGATGAACACATATTCCAAAGGGGGTACATTTTTGAAGTTTGAAAACCACTGCTCTAATCCAGACTTGTCCATTGGGAGGAAGGCAGTCAGGGTGGATAGATGGGCAGTGGGAGTTAGATTTTTAAGTGGCATGTGGCAGCCGGAAATGGCATGTCCCGGCATGTGCCACTTTCCTAAAGCCAAGTGGCGTGTTATCGCAAGGCTACATGTTATCGCAAGGCTACGTCACACATGGGTTGCGTTCAGGAAAAGAAGAAACGGTTGGGATTAGGAAAAGAAGAACGGGGTTGGGTTTAGGAAAAAAACGGTTGGGATTAGGAAAAGAAGAACGGGGTTGGGTTTAGGAAAGAACAACTGGTTGGGTTTAGGAAAAGAACAAACGTGGAAAGGAAACATCACTCGCGTGACAGGAAGTCACACGTGGGACGCGATCCCTGCTCTCCTGGGTGAAAGTCCTGTGTTTTACCCATCCTCCATCCTGACCAATCTCCCTACGTGGATTTTCGCCATTTAATACTACTCGCAACGGCGTCAATTCACACGCAATTGCAATTGGCATACAGAAGTACATCGTGTCACATGCCACTTAAAAATCTAACTCCCTCTCTAGATGGGACAACAACATTTAAAGTGGAAGACCGCTATAAATTTCCCAATTCCAACTGAGTGTTAAAGTCGGTTTCCTGTATGTCTGTGAATACCTAACCAAACCTTAACCATAGCAGTGTAAGATCTGGAAACGGCACTGATGCCCTGTCAATAGTGCCATTAGATCACTCTGGAGGGCATGGACAAATGACGCATTTTGTCTTTTAATGTGGAGAACTGGAGTAGTACCACAATTAGATGATTATATAATAAGCTCAAACCAAATTCTTTCAACTTGAGAAACTGTTTGTCTGCACAGGATTTGTTAAAACTCATGTGGAGACCCGAATGGCTTGAAGGGGATGGATGGGTGAGGGTCGTAATTAGCTGATCATTAATTAGCAATAATGAACTGGCTGTGAAAATATGCCATTTACAGTATCACAATGGGTAATAACTAAAGACATTTATTCAGTACAAAAAGGTGCTATTATGAGTAGTATTCACTGCAGCAGTGTATTTACTAACATACAATGAATGTGGTCACATACTCACCAGTATTCTGTTATCAGCAGAATACCGCAGTATATAAAAATCTGACTTTAATGAACCACTGCATCCGTTATTCTGCTTGATGTAATGCTCCTACACAAAGTGATGATAAAAATGTAATGCTCCTAATAGTTCACAATAGACAAAGACCGAACAGAACATATTTCTGCCCTCAAACAGACACACATTCATCCAGCGTGCGTCTGTGATACCATGAGTGTGTAGACACGCAGCACAGACTGTTAAATACCAGATGGCCGCACATCTAAATGACAAAACGGGGAGATTTATTGCCTAATTACACTCATCGGACACATTTACAAAACAAGCACATTAAAACACTGAATAAAACACACGAGAGAATAGCGTTGTGTAATTGTAATCAAACACACACCAATGCACTGACACACTGTGTGACATCTGACATTTTAGAAACTGCCTTTCAGAGTGTGTGTGACTATACAAAGTGTCATGTGTCTTTTAGAGTGCACTAAATTCAGAGTAGTAACATGCTGCATTAATAAGTGTCAGTGTAAAGAGCTTGCGGAGCCTCTGGCTCAGTTTTACTATTAAAATAATGAAAAATATCTGAATGAGAAAACAGTCTTCAAAGGTTACAGTCAGACAGGGGGAGTCATATCAGATGTATCAAGCATTTCCAGCCACATTAATTACTTTTTCTATAAATGTGGGTGGACAGCATCTCGCTTGCTCATCTTTTTATTTCAGTGAAACACAGATACACTAAGACTAAGGCTGCGTTCACACACAATCAGGCAGTCGGCGAAAACGCAGGTCTTTCAATTTATTTTGAACGGGGGTAGTGAGGTCAGACTGTGGCAATGGGGGCTGCAGGGGGGAGACAGAAAAAACCGCAGCGGCCTGCGGCGAAATGTTGAGACAGATTCAACTTATGGAGAAATGCAACCCAACGTCACTCTGCCGTGGCCAATCAGGTAACCGGAGATTAGAAATAAAAGTCTGTTTTCAGGCGGTGTGAGAGTCCCGGACAGGAAACAGGAAACATCACTGCCTCTATCGCTGCCTCAAGAAAGTTTTTAAAACACTCTGAGGGTAAAAAAAAAAAAACGAAACACAAGCACTTTACTGCCCGGAAGTTACTGTAACAGCTGACTGTTTCCTGCAATAACCTCCAGCACAAAGCACGGTCGCTCCCTCTCTTCTCTCTTCTTTTTTTTTCTCTCTTTCTCCGTAAAATGAAGCAGCCTTTAGGTGCATAAACGATCTGACGGAAAACAATACTTTTGAAATATAAAGTCTACTTCTGCTACATTGGGGGGTTAGCTTACACAACATGACATCACACATATGGGCCTTTTTAAAGTGACACTCCCACCGCCGCCCAACCCTGCGGCCAATAAGGGGAACGCTTTCTTTGGTCTGAATGCGCCCTAACTCACAAGCACACAAAGCGGTTTTGCTGAATGTGGAAAGGCTAATATAACTGTTTGGAAACACAACCACAATTAACAACTTTATAAGGTGACGTGAACGACTAAGGTCTCCTGCACACTTCCTGCGTGGCATGAGCGTGGCGTTTCTGTTGCGTGTTAGTTGCGTGGCGACTGCGTGGCGTTTTCTATGTCTTTGAAACGTGTCTGACGCGGCGCTGCTGCTGCTAGCCTTGTCTGTCTGTGTATGTACACATGTATGTTTTGTACATTGATTTACTTCACTCAAGCAGTAGTATACGTCGTGTTAAACATAAATACATACTGATTTGATAACAGGAAAGATAGCAGAATATTTCTTTCTGTATGGACAGGTGCTACATTTGAAAATCGATAATTATTATTTTTTATCTTATATATATATATTTTATCTTTTTTAAATTACATTTATATCTGCGTTTATGTCAAAACCTAGAGACTTTCAAACATCAAAATATCTATTAATATGTATTTGTGTCAAAATGACATATAAACATCTTTTTGTATTCTATTTTACCTGGAAACGCTTCCAACACGCTTGCGCGTCGCGTGAAAAATAGGCGTCCGTCCTACTTCTAGCATGCACACGTTTTCGGTGCGGCCCGAGCAGCGCCTGACACCTGCGTGTCACGCAGGCAGTGTGAAAGCTCTAATCTGTTAACATGGGAGCCAAAATAAAAACGGACACGCCACGCAGCTGACACGCTCACGCCACGCAGGCAGTGTGCAGGAGCCCTAAGCCCTCTTGATTATGCGGCAAAAACACGCATCTTAATAACAGCGACTTCACGCAGCGGCTGCGGCTAAGAGGCCACTTGGAGCCCTTGAGCAGCAAACCACGTATGTTGTAATTAATCGAAAAATGTTGTTGACTGTAACATAGGATTTTTCTGAGTCACTCATTTTGTTCGGTGAGTAAGTTGACCCCCTCTTGTAACCTGTGACCTGTGTCTGTAAGTGTATTTGAAGAGCTGTACAATCATACAGTATAATTGGAGCCGTATATTTGTGTTTTTGGACTCTGCGTGCTCCCACGAAGGCAGAACAGAAGTGGAGCTTCACTTCTTGACACAGCCGAGACCACATCAGTGGAGGTATACTGTAGGTGCTGATCATCAGCACACAGGTCCTCACATGGGCTGTTTTCCAGAACTGGCTTAACCAATTAGAGAAAGTATAGACCAAAAGGGGAAGCTTCAGAGGGTAATCGGCTAAAATAAAGTGTGACGACAAACTGGGACACAAACAAACAAAACTCATCCTCATTTATAGTTCGGAGTACAGCTGTCTTGCCTTCTTAGGCAGTTTAGCAGCAAATCTACAATCCCTCTGTCCAAACAAATGGAGTTAGTCAGTGGAGGATTTAGTGTTGTGACTGGGCCTGTGTCTGTGTCTGCACCACAGACACGAAAACTAGACTAATTATTTCTGCCCGTCGCATTAGTAGCTTTCACAGCTTTTTCCGTAATCCTTCAGGGTAGAGTTAACTCTCCCAGCAAAACTATGGAAATAATGAGAGAAATCGGGCAACATGAAAAACTCAAAAGAGGAAGTCTCTTGGAACATATACTGGGTAATTTGTCCAGGAATGCCAATAATAAAGCTTCCGTCCAAACTAGCAGAGAAGGAAATTCATTATTTGGGGTTGTTGTTTTTAACCGAAAACTTTCCCCAGAGGCTGTTCCTTAACCAAACCTCAACTTCCTTCATTTCTCTGTCCTCCCGCCTCCTCGTTCCTGTACAACCATACTCCTCTCCTTCTTCTTTTTCTCTTCTTTTTCCAGTTTTCTTCCGCAGTAGAGGATGCTGTCTTACACTCAGATTAAGTACTTTCTAGCTGCAAATAATGTACGTTTCGTAGTCATTACGGTTAGGATTTGTCAGCACTTTCAAAATAACAGGAGAATAAGCATGAGTATGTCAAACAGCATGGCGAGCCAGTACAAAGGGAGCACTGGGCTCCAAATTAGGCGGCCTTGTCCTTCCTTCTCTCTCCTTCCTCTTCTATCATTCATTTATCCCCCCACCCCCCTTTGCATTTCTCCTCACCTTTCTCTTCCTTCACCTTTGCTCTGCCCTCTCACCCTTGTTTGCTTTTTCTCGTCCTCATTTCCTCCCCTTTGGCATCCTCCTCTTTCTCTCTCTCCTCCTCCTCTATCTCATCCATCGCTCGCTGAGAGGCTGCGTCAGGGCTGATACATGTTGGACAGATGTTATGCAGAAGTCTCGCCCTGGGTGGCATAACTGAATAAGAGCGTGTGTATTTGCCTCTCTGTGTGTGTCGCCTTGGGTGGCTACAACTAAATAAGAGAAGAAAATAAATGCCTGAAGTTGTTTTCAATACATGCCCCCTGCCAGCTGTGTGTGTGTGTGTGTGTGTGTGTGTGTGTGTCATTTAGAGGCTGTTTTCTAGTTAGTTGCTGCTCTTTAGCAGAGTGATGAGTGACTACAAAATGCATTACCATCTGCCAGAGTCACAACTCTCTCTCTCTTTCTGTCAGTGTCTTGCTCAATCTCTTTGTACTTGCAGTTGGTCCTCCATGACACATTCACACCAGGACTGATAAACAGGGGAAAAGGAGAAAAACAGAGAGAAAAAGGAGGAGAAACCTTTTTTTCCCTTCTTCTCCCAGCTCTGTCTGTGCTGCTGTGTGTTTTGAGACTTTGATCAGTAATTAGCATTTGGCAGTCTCCCTAACTGTTCTATATTCAGCACATTAACATGATTAGCACTGCTGAGGAGGAAACATCCATGTAGAATAATGAAAATGGAATCACTTAGTGGACTGGCTGGCTGGCTGGCTGAATGAATGAATGAATGTGTTGGTCAATCACTGACTCGCTGAGAGAAGGAGAGACTGACTAATTGACTTAATTGCTAAGTCACTGAGTACTTCTTGTTGACTTGCTGATTAAAAGACTGAGTTAATAACTGAATGACTGAGTTCCTGTCTAAGTACACTGCCTGTTGACTGACCACTTTACGGACTGTGTGAAAGTTAGTTGAGCTCCCTGCTGTCATATATTTTAGAGGTTTCTGTAGCTATGTTCATAAGCTCAGTCTTTAAGAGAGAATCTTGATTTGTTTTCAGAGTTTAACAGATAAGTGTGTGTGTGTGTGTGTGTGTGTGTGTGTGTGTGTGTGTGTGTGTGTGTGTGTGTGTCCAAAGCCTGATACATCTTCCCCTGAGCCATAGAACGCCATTGTTGTCCAAAAGCTATTAAAAACACATCAATGAGTCACACTGTTGCACTGGGTGACTTCCTCCTCTATTATAATGAACATGGGCAGTGTATAGTTTATTTTGAGTCAATCCCACATACACTGTCCTATTGCCATAAATACTCAATAGACTACCTAAGTTTACCTAGTCTCGCATTGCCAGACCTTCCTCCAAAGCGCCGCGGTGGAAGGTCTGGCTTACGGTGGCCGAGACGGTTCAACACAAATAGTTAGTGTTGAAGATTTTGTGTTTGTGTTTTAGCTTTTGTGTTTGTGTTGAACCGTCTCGGCCACCGTACTGGCTCCACACAGCATTCCGGGATGGGAGAAAAAAATGTTGCTCTGGTTTAAACCAATCACAATCGTCATTGGGCGGCGCTAATCGCCGGACAGAGCCACGGTGCCTCTGCAAAATAGCCTCGGGAAGGAACTTGTTTTCGTGGAACATTTGTACGTTCTAAAGTTGTTTTAGTCGTGCAACAAACTCAGATTGGACAGATAGTCTAGCTAGCTGTCTGGATTTACCCTGCAGAGATCTGAGGAGCAGTTAATCATAGTCCTCATAAATCTACCAGAGTTTAAAATTCCAACACAAAGACAACGGAAGGTAACGGACATCCGACCGAAAAGAGTGACATCCTGCGGCAATCCTGGAAGTGGAACTTCGTGGATATGGACTAAAGTTTACCTAACTCCGCCTCTTCCAACTAGCTGAAGCCCGGCAACAGCTACCGGACGTAGCAGCAAAGGAAGGAGAAGTAGAACTCATACAGCAGGAGTGCTTTCCTTGACCTAGGATCAACCATGTTTGTTGACAAGTCAGTCAGCCCCGCCCATCAAATTTTCATACTGAGATCCAATCACAATGCAGGCAGAACTGAGATAATGAGAATGCTTTTTAATACCAGGTGTAAATGCAAAGACCCATGGATCAGATGTCATTACCTAGATAATGTATCCAGATCATAGATGTATAAAGAGAACTGGATACATCGTTCAAGAGTACATCAGTGGAGCATGATGCCAAAAAACTTCAACTTTTGTATAATAACCTAGATAATCGGCTCTGCGTCCGCACTGTGCAGCCCATAGATCAGCCGCACTAGAGACCTCTGCTGGCCAAGCCGGCTACTTCAGATTTAGCGCTCCGCTGACTTGCATGGGGATTAAGTAATTTAATCGTGCGACTCTTCTAGACTCTCCAAATCTAAACGTCCATCAGAAAAGTCTTTCTGGGCCAGAGGGCGTCAAGTGACGGACACAGACGTTGCATTTCCACCGTTTGGCTACTATGTCAAATTAGCTTCAAAGCCCGGCTCCTCCACTTGCCTCCCTTCCTCACTTAGTCAGTCCCACCGAGGAGGCACAGGAGGGACGCAAGGAAATGATGGGAGGAGAGAGGAAACGAGGAAATGTGTTTTAGAGGGTTGAGACTGGGATTGCCCCGCAAATACAGATCATTGATGAAGTAAATGGAGAGGGACTGTTTTTGTTAGGCAAATTAAGAGAAATCAGTGTTTTTTTGCTACCTTTCTTTCTCTGTGAAATATCAGTGATTGATGATGGATTTGGAGGATAAGTAGGGCAATTGGGACCTTCATGGCAATTATGATTATGATGGTAGTGACAATAACAAGGTCAGACACGAATGGGAAAATGCAAAGACAGCATATCTACGTGCTTCATAGGTTTGTTGTTACAAAATTTTGGCAGATTAATAAAGTGCACACAACTAAGGAAGTGGGTGTTTGTGATGCAGTAGTTGTTGTAATGTGTAAAAAGAACTTTAGGATAAATAGGACTCAGGACTGTTTCACCTGACCCGTGTAATGATTTGGCCAACAACATAACATTGACACATAATTGCCCGATTTCATGTCTTAGATTTGTCTGTCACTACCTGAAAAATGCCAGGTAGATGGCTATTCAATAAAAACTTTTAATACCTATCCACTTAACTTGATTCTTAGTAATCAAAGAGGGGGTAACAAAATGAGCACGTTAGAATGAATACATTTTTTAAACTGTAAACACTTTTCTAGTTCATGCCGTTTGGTTTGAACGTCAAGTGCCTTTCTTGTGAAATTATTCAACCCTATATTAATACCTTTTTGAAATTCATTCCAGGATTATATCTACATACGGCCTTCATACAGCCTTGAAATTAAGCCAGTAATGCAAAACCCCGGTGTTTGATTGATGAACTCTGGACAGTGTGTGTTAGGCGGCTGCCTCTTTTTCCGGGTCTCCACGTCTGCCATCGCTGCAGTGCAAAGAAAAATAAGCTGTTTGAGAAAGTGACTGACAGCAGGCAGCTGAGATCAACAAACTATGCCTCTGCTGCTGTAATGCGCTCTGTTCCACACTGTCAGACAGTGACTGCTTTACTCACTGACTGGCTCAAGGACTGGCTGACAGATTGAATGACCATTTCACTTTTTTTTTCTTATCCTTCTTGATCTTTTCTTTCTTTCTTTCTTTCTTTCTTTCTTTCTTTCTTGTTTTCTCTCTCTCTTATTCCAAGCTACATTTAGCCTCATTGCCCCATGTAAACCACTATCAGGCTGTCTATCTTGCGAACAGTGTTAAGTAATAATGGAAAAGGCCTTCAGGGTAATCACACTTAATTTTGTAACTTTAATTTCCCAATACAGCCAGACTAAGAAAAAAAAGAATCTATTAATTTATACACACACACACACACACACACACACACACACACACACACATACACACACACACACACAGCCACCCCCAATCACCCCCACACATACAAATACAACAGTGTCATTTACATATATGTACACAAACACACCACATGTTCTTTGATAAATGATCACTGCCACACACATACACACACACACATCATGTTAATTGGCAGTGTGGTCGGGGCTATTATGAGTTAATTACTTTCTTTAACCTGCTTTAGTCTTTAGTAAAGGTTGAATTAACCACAGAGTACTTGTGAAGGGGTGTGTGTGTGTGTGTGTGTGTGTGTGTGTGTGTGTGTGTGTGTGTGTGTGTGTGTGTGTGTGTGTGTGTGTGTGTGTGCGCGCGCGCGCAAGTTATTGGATCCAAGAGAACAAATGTGTGCGTCTGCACATCCATGTGTGTATTTTCCCTCGCCACAGCAGCATTGACCCCTATTAAAATGTATTAATAGGCAAGCTAAATGTTCAGCATGAAAATCTAACAGCTTACAGCCAAGATAATACTCTAATATTAAGACTGTGTGTGTGTGTGTGTGTGTGTGTGTGTGTGTGTGTGTGTATACTGCTTGCACAGGCAGGCAGGGTTATCTGAGCCAGCTTGAGGCTGAAATGGAGCTTTCCTTGTCTAGAATTTGCTGACTGTTTTCTGGCATCCTGGCTTCTCTGTGTCCTGTGAATCAGCATGCATTACACACCAATGTGCGCATGTTTAACGTCACCATTGACTCATCAACAGACAGTGAGCCAAACCTGTGTGACCCACTTTACATCTACATGAAACGAGACACACACCCTGTATGAGCCTGCCCCCGGACGTCATCAGATCTATCATCTTACAAAACATGTCCAACACCTCTAATATCTGGCGCACAAGACAGGTTCATTATGTTACCTGAAGCTTAAGAATTACTTATCTGCCCACAGAAGGATCAAACTATAATTATAAATCATACTGTGCGGATTTTGAAGTGTATCGAGACCGAGACAAGACCAAGACTTTGAGGGGTTGAGACAGAGTCAAGACCAGGACCAGACCAGTGTGAATCCCACACTGCATGACACGATAAAATGTGGAAAATGCTAACCATAGACACTCCTCAAATTCCCATAAAAAATAACCCACTGAAAACAAATTAAGATTCTTCTTCATTCACCTCTTTTATTGCCATGAGTGTATCGTGAGAAATGCCTCGATAAAATAATCAAAAGGCAGTTGTGGTCTTTACCGGTCTTGAAATAAAACCCTGAGTCCTCTTTACCTGAGGCCGAGACAAGACCGAGTAAAAATGCGGTCGATTCCGAGACGAGACCTTCAAAAAGTGGTCTTGAGACCAAGTGCGATCTCGAGTACTGCAACACTGGACTTGGTGATCACCTGACTTTTCCTCTAGCGCCGGTATCTTGAAGTTGTTGTGATCGGCGAATGGGGCGGGTCACAATTATATTTCCCTAGGAGAAATTCCCGACAAGTCTGTCTGGTCTCCAAACTACGTTTACTCAACAAAACACACGAGAAGTGATACGGGAAAATACGCAAGACCATGCGCAAGACAGGAGTTCTTTCCTCTGAAAAATGGATGTTCGCAAGAAGCTAGCAATCCAAGTTGTTTGTGCGCTGATTTGCAAGAAAATTGATCTTGCGCTCTAATTGGCTTTAGGTCCACGCTGCTGTCATTGCTGCTCAAAACAAATTTCACATTTACTCACGGACAAAAGAAGCGTTGCTTTACTGCAAAGTTTGACCATTTGATTTAAAACCTAAACAACTTAGTTGGTATGACAACATGCAAGTAGGTTTGACGGTATCACTTGATACAACAGAAAGCAGCCAGTGTGATATCACAGCCATGAGGATTAACGGTTTTGGCAGACCTTTTTTGGGGGATTTTGTTTTAAAGCCACACTGAGTGTGGTAAAACTAAAGGCAGACTACACAGGGTTCAGCTTGAAATGAATTCTTGGGAAATGTACAGCAGCCTGCATTATGACATTCTTCGATGGTGACTCACTTTACTGCGTCAAGCTCATGTATTGCCGGTTTCTTGAATAACTTCAATCGACGGGGACGTTCTGCACATTCTCGTTGCGTGTATTCGTGTCCCTTGTGGTTTCTCCACATTCTGTCTCCGTGTGGACATGAAAATATTCCTGCGCTCTGGTGAAATACCTCTCACTTTTAAAGTTATCAAATTGTTACGTGTCTGTATGCGCAAACATCTTGCAAAGGGCTGTTTCTCAAAGATAGGAAAAGCAACAAGCACTCACACAAGGAGCATGACATTGATAGTTGGGAAATGTAGAATACGTCGTCATGGAGGGGATGACTGTTGGCAAGCTCAATGAGTATAGTAATCTTTGTCTATGTAAGAAGTGTCATTTTGATTTAATCTTACATCCTTGTTGCATCACTTGTGTTCTAATATGGTCAGTGTATGTTTTGGTCATTCGATTTTCATTTCATTAACAGGTATTAAAAAACAAAAAAACTAATAGTTATTTGATTTGCGTTCATCAACGTGCTTTGATTTTCATTTTCTATTCCATATAACAAAAAATGTAATCACTAGAAAACAGAAATTAAAAAATGCCAGTTTTTCCATATTCTGAGACCGGATGTTGCATTTTCAAGGCATTAGCATGTTCTCTTAATACATCCATGAGTAGCACCGGTGTAGCCCACCAGTTTTGCTTTAACACAGGCTGCAGTTGAGGGAAACTGTAGCCTAACTTCCTGAGCGACTGATCATCTGTTTTTTGCACCTCTTTACATATATAGGTTACATAAATATGGCTATGATGAAATACATCATTGAGGCAATACATATAAACATATGCATTAGTCATTATAGTTCAATAGCCTAAATACACATGTTTTACTTTTATTTATTTCAGGGGACTTTTATTTATTTCTGTCTATTTATTTGCACATTATTAAACACGAGCGCGGCAGATTTGTCTGATTCCCAGCTTAGCTAGAGCGGGTAAAGCCAGGTCTGCAGACGGACCAGAGTCAGTCAGCACCGCCGGGGAGCGAACCGGGGACCCAGTTCACAGGGCTGGTGGCTAGCTGCTAGCTAGCTGCAGCGGCAGCAGCGAACATTATAACATAGACCTTTTTCACAGCAGACATGTTGACATGTCATAGTAGGAAAAGCACAGGTGTATTCAAAATCATTAATGATGGCTGCATTCCCCTTAGGAGAGGTCCTGGTATTGTGCACGCTGACTCACTGAAATAGCTTACTGGGACACTTGATGGAATTGAGCCATCGTTAAGGTTATCAATTTCAGCTGTGCTTTTCCTACTATGACAAGTCCAAATGTCTGCTGTGAAAAAGGTCCATTAGACCCAGCACCGGAGGTCTGATCCCCATGATCTGATCCCGAACCGCCGGTGACTTTCTGCCAGATCAGCAAGCTTAACGGCAGCAACAGAAAGTTTGCTGGGATCAGACTTTGGCACTGTAACGGTAACGTTAATGTAACAGTAACGTTACAGCCGTGAACTGAAAGTCTATTTCCTGAGCTGATTTGACTCTCTTCGGGCAAAGTTGTCTGCGGTGGGTAGAGACAGAGAGTCAGAGGTAGGCAGGGAGAGAGGGTAATAAATAAATGTGACATTATGAAATAAAAGTCCCTCCAAGCATTATCAAGAGTATAGCTAGGTTTCCAAAGTAATTTTAGCATGGGCTGAAAGCAACACTGGTGCTGTTGTACTGGAAATGACAACATCAATGATAACATCCGATCTCTGAATATGAAAAAAACAGGCTTTTTTTCGTTTCTATTTTCAAGTGATTTCATTTTTTGTTATATGAAATAGAAAATGAAAAGCATATTTTAAATTTCTCCCATCCCCTTTTGACCATGAAAAGGAAAAAACGCCTTGTATTTCAATTTTAAATTTTGTAATTTAAAACGAAAATGTTTTTTAATACCTGTTTGTGAAATGAAAATCGAATGACCAAAATATACTCTGACCTAATATCTTACCCACATAGTGTATTTGTTTAAACTGTTACCACCCAATCTTCCAGATGAATAAATTTTTTCACCTGGTCAGAAAGTCAATTTTCACAGTTTATATAGATCTAATTTTTCATTAAAACAAGTCTATCTGATTTCAACTTGAGAAACTAGAAATGGACCTCTTCATCTGCATGACGAGCAGTTTAAAGTCACACAGTTGTCAGTATTATCCACAGTACCATGCAGTGGGTGAGCGGTCAGTGCTAAAAGTGAAACGGTAGAAATAACATTTTGTAAGTAATCCCTGATAAAACCTGCATCCAAGCAGGTTGTGGTGACATCTCGCCAACAGGTCCACAGCCAACCCGCAGCCATGACGACCCCACATCTCCCCCTCAAACATGCGTGTTGAGAGACTCAACTCATGTCTGTCCAGAGAGTAGTGAGCAGTGTTTGTGAACCATGGCACTCTCGGTTTAAAGAAAAAGGCTCAAGGGATGGCATTCAATTATATTTTTATTCATAGTTTTACAGCCATTCCTTTGACCACTAGTCACAGCCATGGATCAGCCCGCTGCTTTTAAATGTCCTCGACTTAAAGCGAGCGTGTTACAGTTAAGGACACAACTTCAAGCGGGACTTGTTGTAATGGAGATGCAAATCCCTGCGGTGCTTGGCTGATGCACCGAGTAAGCCAGGCCAGCACATGTGTATGTACAGCCCAGTCTCATGGCAGTTCGTGAAATGGTCACGTCATTGAATCTATTGATTCGTGAACGGGACACGATTATGACGTTTTTTTTTGTGTGGTGAGCACGAATTTAAATGGGAAGCATATTTCGTGATCACAGCACGACAACGGTAGGGAGTAGAATGAAAAGCAGAAAATCCGCGGAGGGAGGTTGGTCGGGGTGGTGGATGGGTCAAACAATATAACGCTTTCACCCTGGAGGCCGGCGATCGCGTCCGACGCGTTGCAGTTCCTTTCCGCGTTATTCTCTTCCTAACCACAACCGTCCCGTTGTTGTCGGTGTGTCCTGCGTGTGACGGTTCCTTTCCCAGTTCTTCTTTTCCTAACCACAACTGTCCCGTTGTTGCGGCCGGCGTGTGGCTTTTCATGTCCCCGTTGTTGTGTGCCACAGAGACCGCGGATCTTGTCCCTGCGCCTGGGGATCGCGTGCCAGGGTGTGGAGTTTAATTTCCCTGTTGTAAAAATTGGTGTGGGTGTGGGAAAAGTTCGGAGAAGACATGGAGAAGGACTTTCGGTCGGCACCAAGGTGCTTCTGGAAAACCGTTAGCCACCTCAGGAGGGGGAAGCGGGGAACCATCCAAGCTGTGTACAGTAAGGATGGGACGCTGTTGACCTCAACTGAGGAGGTAATAGGGCGGTGGAAGGAGCACTTTGAGGAACTCGTAAATCCGACTAATACGCCCTCTATGGTAGAGGCAGAGTTGGAGGATGATGGGGGATTGTCGTCAATTTCCCTGGTGGAAGTTGCTGAGGTAGTTAAACAACTCCACAGTGGCAAAGCCCCAGGGATTGATGAGATCCGTCCATAAATGCTTAAAGCTCTGGGTGTGGAGGGGTTGTCTTGGTTGACACGCCTCTTCAACATTGCGTGGAAGTCGGGGACGGTGCCTAAGGAGTGGCAGACCGGGGTGGTGGTTCCCCTTTTCAAAAAGGGGGACCAGAGGGTGTGTGCCAATTACAGGGGTATCACACTTCTCAGCCTCCCCGGTAAAGTCTACTCCAAGGTGCTGGAAAGGAGGGTTCGGTCGATAGTCGAACCTCAGGTTGAAGAGGAACAATGCGGATTCCGTCCTGGTCGTGGAACAACGGACCAGATCTTTACTCTCGCAAGGATCCTGGAGGGAGCCTGGGAGTATGCCCAACCGGTCTACATGTGCTTTGTGGATCTGGAGAAGGCATATGACCGGGTCCCCCGGGAGATACTGTGGGAGGTGCTGCGGGAGTATGGGGTGAGGGGGTCCCTTCTCAGGGCCATCCAATCTCTGTACGACCAAAGCGAGAGCTGTGTCCGGGTTCTTGGCAGTAAGTCGGACTCAGGTGAGAGTTGGCCTCCGCCAGGGCTGCGCTTTGTCACCAATCCTGTTTGTAGTATTTATGGACAGGATATCGAGGCGTAGTTGGGGTGGAGAGGGGTTGCAGTTTGGTGAGCTGGGGATCTCATCGCTGCTTTTTGCGGATGATGTGGTCCTGATGGCATCATCGGCTTGTGACCTTCAGCACTCACTGGATCGGTTCGCAGTCGAGTGTGAAGCGGCTGGGATGAGGATCAGCACCTCTAAATCTGAGACCATGGTTCTCAGCAGGAAACCGATGGAGTGCCTTCTCCAGGTAGGGAATGAGTCTTTACCCCAAGTGAAGGAGTTCAAGTACCTTGGAGTATTGTTCGCGAGTGAGGGGACAATGGAGCGGGAGATTGGTCGGAGAATCGGCGCAGCGGGTGCGGTATTACACTAATTTATCGCACCGTTGTGACGAAAAGAGAGCTGAGCCAGAAGGCAAAGCTCTCAATCTACCGGTCAGTTTTCGTTCCTACCCTCACCTATGGTCATGAAGGCTGGGTCATGACCGAAAGAACGAGATCCAGGGTACAAGCGGCCGAAATGGGTTTCCTCAGGAGGGTGGCTGGCGTCTCCCTTAGAGATAGGGTGAGAAGCTCAGTCACCCGTGAGGAGCTCGGAGTAGAGCCGCTGCTCCTTCGCGTCGAAAGGAGCCAGTTGAGGTGGTTCGGGCATCTGGTAAGGATGCCCCCTGGGCGCCTCCCTAGGGAGGTGTTCCAGGCACGTCCAGCTGGGAGGAGGCCTCGGGGAAGACCCAGGACTAGGTGGAGGGATTATATCTCCAACCTGGCCTGGGAACGCCTCGGGATCCCCCAGTCGGAGCTGGTTAATGTGGCTCGGGAAAGGGAAGTTTGGGGTCCCCTGCTGGAGCTGCTACCCCCGCGACCCGTTACCGGATAAGCAGAAGAAGATGGATGGATGGATGGATGTTGTAAAAATTGTGTGGCGGTCCGTCCCATTGTTGTCGCCGGCATGTGGCATTTCATTTCCCCGTTGTGGCGTCCCCCAGAGCAGCCCAGTGTCATGGGAGTGCGTGAAATGGTAACGTTCGAAAATCGTGACCTCTACAAAAATCAATAAATCAAAATAACGTGACCATTTCATGAACTGGCGTGAGACCGGGTTGGTATGTAAAAGGGGCTTTAACTGCTGAGGTTTGAGGCTCTTTTTTCACAGGAAACACCGGTATTACAAAGTAATCGGAATATAAAAGACCTATACGATACTTCACTAGATGTTAATTTGGTTTCATTGATATGTAACTTTAGCTCTAGGGTCTTTTCTGCAACTCACGAGGAGAAGTTGCAAACTTTCGTTTGGCTTAAGATAAAGACAGGAGATAGTCGATTTCTACCAGGGAGCATAAAAGATTGAAATACTTGAACTGAAAGTCAAAGCTTTATTTCAAAAACAGTGCTTGCCTCATCCAAGTTCGTCACAGAGTGCTTTACAGAGAATATGGGACACTAATCCTGGTATTGGTAAAGTGAAACAAAAGCAAACCAAGTAGGCAAACTCCAGAAAGATAGTGTGTGTGTGTGTGTGTGTGTGTGTGTGTGTGTGTGTGTGTGTGTAATTCCTTGCCTTGTGAGCTGTAAATGGTTGTCATCTGTTCCCCTGGTGGTGATGGAGACACATTGTTGCCAAGTGATTGCTCAGGCCCCCTCCACCTCCCTAATCTACAATATGTTCAGTTTGGCATGTCTGCTTATATCTGATACCTCTGGGGCACCTCAAAGACACACACACACACACACACACACACACACACACACACACACACACACACGCAATGTGCTCCATTTGGCAGATTGCCTCATAATTGGTACCTTTGTACTTGTCCACTTGTGCACAACTCATGCAGACATACATTGCATTGTGATGATTATGAGTGCATTCCATTCATAAAATATCTGTCTTTGTGAGGGCATTTTGTCTCTATTTGAGAGAGAGAGAAGATCTCACACACACACACACACACACACACACACACACACACACACATTGGCAGTCGGCTGTGTGTGTGTGTGTGTGTGTGTGTGAGTGTGAGAGACAGACAGGTGTAGTATGCCATATGTTGACTTGGTTAAAAAGGTCAGCCCTCTTGCGGTCTCATTATAGTTTCCAGGTAGATATTCTCGCTGTTGCAGGTTGAAAAGCCAAATCCATCACAGCTCCCGTCATTTCACTCACACATTATTTATATGAGAACATGTCATAGCATGTTGAGTATCTGGACATTGTCTGCTGCATCTCACCACTGTTTTATAAGAGATGAACGAACAGGGAAAAAAAGTATGATTGCACTATGACAAGCAGAGGAGGGACAGTGTGATTGTGTGTTGTATTTTACAGTGACCGGATCTATAAAGCTGCTGTCTCACCGCTGAGTCAGCATGTCTGAACACACACACACACACACACATCACTGTATCTTAGGTTAAACACACACATGCACATACCCACAAACACACAAGACATGGCTCAAAATTAATATATGTATCTATAGCTAAACAAGATTAATTTTCAAAACAAATTATATATTTCTTATCGGGAGACAATAAACTGGAAAAGGAATTAATTTATGTGTTTGACAGGAACTGCCTGGCTCCCATTAGCTGAGTTAAGTCTGGCAGAAGTTATGGTCTAGTTTGGTTCGTAACTTCAGCCAACAACAGGATTTGGGAAATAATGAGCACATGTTGCGCAGAAGCAGCCAGCAACAGCCAGACTGCTGACAGTTTGTCATTATTTTAGTAGCATTTAGTACCTCCAAACACACAATTTAATATCCTAGAGAGTATACAGTCTTCAGGCAGACAGGAAGTGAAAACATAATATACCTTAAAACACATAGAAGATTTGAAAAGCTTGAAGTTATAATACTCAGATGTGGTATACATTAGACACTACATTATTTTATTCACAAACTAAGATAAGGAAGAATGGAAAGTGAGCATTTTCTGCTAGGTTGTGGTTAGCTTTGGCCAGATTGTGGATATGTTTGGCTCAGTCACACTCCAGTCAGGTTTGGCCTGGCTGTAAAGACAATAGAGACATTGGTTGTGAGCCAAGTAACTCAAAGGACTGTGTCTGTGCCACTGGTATATTAGGCCATGGCAAAGTTTTACCTCCTCCCTCAGCCAGTAAAGTCAAGTCAAACTCTGCGTGGCACATTTACAAGTAAACTTAGTTGTTTAAAATGTAGGAAACAGAAAAGGGACGCAACGTAAATCCTAAATCCCACAACCCGTCAATGGTATTTTTGGAAATAGGCAAGAACGTCAGTTCAGGATGTAAAAAACAGATAGTGTATGTGATGGGATAAACAACGTGGGCTTTTAAAGCCAAGAATTGTTGCACTGTAGCTGCAAATACTGTTTTCTTTATTTGTGTTTGCATGCCAAGAATTGTATTCTAAAAGAACAGCCAGGCTAATAAAATTCTCCAGTGACACAGAAAAATTGTAATACTAATCTGACCTTTCAGTGCTACTTGTTATCCAATCTAAGCTAAGGTCTTCCAATTGAAAACTACTGTAGTTTTGCAATATTCAATCAAACTGCATTCAATGACAAAATATACTGATGGAGGTAAATCTTTTTTTTTTTTTATAAAACACCAGTATCTGCCTTACATTTTGATCTATTGGTCTGACACTACACATGGACACATGAATTGAATTGAATGCATAAGCATCTTTTGAACTTTAGTAACAGTCTTTAGTTTCTAGCAGGATCATAAAAACAGTATGTTTTATATTATATTCATATATATTATACAGCTTAAAGAGATATTTTTCTGATTTAAATCCAGCTCTGTGTCGTCTGTATGTTGTTTTTTTTATTTCTAAACATTACATTCGAACAGAGTTGGATGACATGTGGACTCTAAAGACATAGATTAGAATATGAGATTATAATTTCAGGACATTACACAATTTGTATCTGTTATCACTTTAAAGGGATACTTTGCCAATTTACATCCAGCTCTGTGTCATCTTTGTGTGGGCAGTATGTTCAGATGAATGGTGCAGTCCAAATGTCATCAAACTCTGGTCGAATGTAATGTTCAGAAGTAAAAGTAATTACAGAATAGCACAGGGTATAACATGCACATCAGGGTTCCTCACTGAGGCTTTAGCTCACAATCATCAGCATCTGGCCAACAGGAAATAGTAGGATTAGTACTGCAGGTGGTATTTGACATATTACAACCTGGTGATCCAAAACTTGCCACAAGCTCTAAAAGCACAAATCCATGACTATCTGTTAAAGGCACAATCGGAGCTCTAGTGTTATCCTGCTCCCACCTGCCAAAGTGACTGAAAGGCCTTAAAATAGGCATATAATACAGTGGTTCCCAAACTTTTTCACATCAAGGACCCCTACAATGACACAAATTAGACCTCAGACCCCAATCTGGTAAGATTTTTGTTTTTAATTTGTTGCTGTTTTATTACAGAACGTGTATGAAACCCAGGACCAAAATAGTCATACATTCTGTCATTGTGTTACTTATGGATGGATTTATAGTAAAAATAATTATTTCGCTTTTTGCAAGGGACCCTTGGAACTTCCTCAAGGACCCCTGATATAAAACACAAACCAATGGCCTTAGATTAAGATCCAGTCTTTATGTAAGTTATGTTTTCTGATGGTATTCAAAGTTAACACCATACTTGTATTTGTGTGGTCAAAAACTGCCGATTGGGCTCTTAAACGTGCATTACATCAGTTAATCACAGTTTAATTTGAAATATCAGTCAAAATATAATTTCACTTCTTAAAGACAGTCACAAACCGTTACTGTATATATTAGTTAAATCTATGTTGGAAAAACAAGAACTTTGTACCATACTTTTGGTAAAAAAAACACTATTGTTTTTACTCGTTTCTATTTGATTTCCATTTGTTATTTGGGGGTAGTAATTACTAAACTAGTAACATGTTGAGTATGTAGTCAGAGTAAAGCTTCATTAAGCTTGTTGTAGAAAGAGTTGTCTTACTTGAGGCCTTCTGGTCTCTGAGCTGCAGCAGCCTTGAGGGCAGCCCACACAAAGCCTCAACGCTCATCCTGCTACTCTTCCTAAGTACCAGCGGGTCTCTCAGACATCATGATCATCTCCAGAGTCCTCGTCCTGGAGCTTTGAAGCAGCAGTGTGACGTAGGGCTGTGTATTGGCAAGAATCTGGCAATACGATACATGTCACGATACATGGGTCACGATTCAATATATTGCAATATAAACTTGGCACAAAAAGTAAGGAAATTTGTGTTTGGTAGATTATTTTTCTGTGGTAACAATGCTTTTTGGCAATAAATCTTATACCGTTGGAAAGCCTGTTTAGTCCCCTTTCAAATGGTACCCCATTTGTAAGGAACATGCATTTGTGGGATGAGCAGCAGGGCTGAGTATGTGGGTTGCGCCCATGAATTTGTCAAATCTTCTCTGCCAATGCCAAACAGCTTATTCTGCCATTGACTCGTTTGGTGTTTGGTGGATTGGATGATTGAAGTTTGAAGAAACAAGACATATTGGCAATTGAACAATTTATTCATTTCACAAACAGGAGCCTCAGTAGGGTGTGGAAGAACCATACACAGCCACAACAGCCTGACACCTCCTCCTCATGCTGGTCACCAGCCTGGTCACACACTGCTGTGGGATGGCATCCCATTCTTCAACCAGCAGGCCTGACCTCAACCCCATTGAACACTTGTGGGATCAGCTTGGGCGTGCTGTTCGTGCCAGAGTGACCAACACAACCACGTTGGCTGACTTGTGACAAATGCTGGTTGAAGAATGCGATGCCATCCCACAGCAGTGTGTGACCAGGCTGGTGACCAGCATGAGGAGGAGGTCCTCCTCGGGTCGCTCCGGAACGGCGGCGGAGTCAATAGGCTTACATTAAAGCCAATGTGTGTATTTTCACTGACTGCAGAACGGCTGTGTTCCGACTCCAGCTCAGCTCCGGCAATCCGCAGCCCTCCGGAGCAGATACGCAGAGCTTCTATTTTTTCCGGACGCCGGAGAGCTCTGCAGCAATTCAGCACAATTCAGATGCGGGACAGGAAGTCGAGCACAGAAGCAAAATAAAACATCTGGTTAATTTTCTAAATAAAATACACCGTGCTCACGGTGGATCATATTTCCCTGCACTACACCTTGAAAACACAGCACAGAGTTGTTTCTCCTTTGGATGGAAACAAACTGTTGTTGGTTTTGTGGTTCTATTCTACCTGAATTCGCGAGATCTTGTGGGTCCTTGTGACTTTAGCTGTCAGTCATGGCCGCAGCCGTTACGCAACAAATCTGGACCTGGTGGGTATTGACGGATGGCGGAGCACGGAGCCGACACGCAGCGGAGCCGGTCCGCAGACGTTCTGCATTCGGTGGAAATCCCCAGTTAGGCAAGGACACTAGTGGTGCATCTCAGCATAGCCATTTAGCAGTAAGGGGTTTAAACACAACATGAACGTGAACCACTGTCTTACATGAATATTTTTGCACGTAAACAAAAAAAAAAAAAAAAAAAAAAAAATCAATATTGCGTTTTTGAAAATCGATACAGTATTGCAAAATAAAATATCGCGATACTCAAGTGTATCGATTTTTTCTTACACCCCTAGTGTGACGGAGCCCCCGGAGGTGTGGCTGCGTTTAGATCTCATCCACTGTGAAAAGATCCATCCAGATAAGTGAACATGAAACATCATTATGTTTTTCACTCTTTTACAAACACAAATTATACACCCCTCGGCTAAGCAATGCATATTTCCTCAGCATGTTTTACACTCCCATGTGCGAGGATCTACACACACACACACACACACACACACACACACACACACACACACACACACACACACACACACACACACACACGCACAACATTCAATTCCATTATTAAGTCATCTTAGCATAGTCATCAGTTTCTCACTTTCTCAGTACTGATTCCTCCATATTGTTAGTGTTGTGTCTACGTCTGGTTTACCTGTCTGTCAAAGCAACCTTAAAATGTCAAAATCTGTTCACTTATTTTGAATTGTATCAATGATGTGTGCTTGGTTTTGGCCATACTAGTGGCGTGGCTCTAAGGAACGCAATGCATGTCAGTCAATGTGTCAGTTTGTCCACCACTTTGGTTCAGACAGAAGCATCTCAACAACTATTGGATATCTTGTTTTGAATATGTGCAGACATGGTGAACATGGTAAACATACGTGCTAAATATTAGCATGTTAGCACACTCATGTTAGCATTGTTAGCACCACTGCCTCACAGAGCTGGCTGTAGACACGACTGGGCCACATATCCTGCGAACCTGTTGCTTTCTTTTCGGCGCCCATGTTGACATGTCGGAGCAGCCACACAGCCTGCCTCAGCGGCTCAGGCGCCACTCGGCTGCGTTTCGGCTGTGGAACAACTAGAGTTTCGACGTCTTGGCTCTTTTTTCTGCGTGGCGTGCGCACTCTCACTACAGTTTCAATGTGTATATCTGTAGAATATGTCCCTGACATGAAATTTTTTTTATATTTGCCACTTCGTCCGTTTTAAATTAAAAAAGCCTTCAGTGTTTCTATTGACAAAAATATTTTTCTGTCTAAAACAAATATGAATGACATTTATAATGAAATGAAACTTGAGTTAGCCATTATCATAGGCAAACTCAATGTAGAAAGGCAGGCAGGTGCTTCAGCAGCAACACAAATAGCCAAATATGGTCTCTGTATCTGGATGTGTTATACAACGTCAGCCAAAGCACCACCCATATCCTGAAGCTTTACGCTCTTCCAGCGATGTCTTATGATAATTTTAGATTATCAAATCGATATTAAGATTTAAAATATTAAAATATCCAGATATCCAAATGGAGTTTTCTCTCCCACAGACAGCACTTTTTCTCAACTGCCTAAAACACCTCGCCCACATTCCTGTTTGAAATTCCTCAACTAGTGATGTCACTGATTGAGAATGCCAGCCCAGTTTTTCATATGTGCTGCCAATAGGTGCTGCCTGAGCAAGCACAGCCTGCCCATTGGCTTGTTTGAATTTGGTTGACCAATCACAACAGAGTGGGCCCGCTGACCAATCAGAGCAGACTGGGCTTTTCAGGAAGGCAGGATCTGCAGCACTGGGCAGTATGAGAGACACAATATGTTTTTGAACATCAAAGCATGTGAACCTATTCTAGGAGAACCCAAGAGTACACAACAGCCTTATCCTTTCATAGCCGGTTCCGGCTGGATATACAATCTGACAACAGGTGAAACGTTGAAGAAGTTTATCAAGTCAATCTACTATTCATTATCAGCAGTTTAGCAAAGTATTGATCACTGACTTCACAGATGAGAGTCTTTGTTGACGGGTAACTGATTCATCAGTGTGAATTGAACAGTCCAGGATAATAGGCAGAATGTAGATTCCTCCCTAATGTTCCATTTTGGAAATGTCTTTTTGCATTTGAACGTACCACCCTCAACTATTTGCTTATAACTATACTAGTTAAAGGTGCTCTAAGCGAGGTTGGGTGACTGCACTTCTTGTTGACGTTCAAAGTATTTTTAAACAAAACTGAGGCTAGCTCGCCCCTCCCTCCTCCTCATCCCGTCCCCCTCCCTTTCCATGCTTCCGTGCACTAACCCGCCAACCCCCAAATCCTTCTTGTCGGTTATTGGCTGGAACACTGTTATGTTTGGTGGTGCAGTTTGGCCAATTTGTTTTTGTTGCTGTTTGTAGAGCCTGGGCTGTCTACAGAGACCGTGTTTTGTTTTTTTTACAGTGTGTTCAGGGGACAGGGTGACATTGCTTACAGCACCTTTTAATGTTGGCAGTGAAATTATTATGTGTCATCAAACGATCGATTATGTTTGTCTTCTATTTTAACGCTGAAATGGACTCTTGCTTAAAGTAGCATAATGATGAAAATAATTCACTAATAATTTTTTTTTCAGTCTGATACTGGCTGTCAAGACACACATTGGTATGCACGTACATTCACAATGACAGGAGATGAAATATTCAGAGACAGTTTAAGCTGACGAGTGACATTGCACAGCTTACTTTATCTCCGCACACAAGCACACACACACACAGACGCACGCACACACACACAGACACACACACACACACACACACACACACACACACACACACACACACACACACAATCTTAGATTTGCAGATAGACCCACGTCCATGCAGTGCAGACCAGAACACTTTGTAATTTATACCTGCACATACTATTTGACAGCTTACCTCCCCTAAAGCTGGAGCTTTCTCTGCTCAGGTATAGAGGTCTGTTTGTGCTTCTTGAAAATAATTCAAAAGCAAATTAGCCTGCCACTTCTCGTCAACACCACAGACACATGGATTCCTACAAGTCTACACTGCCAGGAGTAAAATGGTAATCATTAAAGACGGTGCCTATTTTTATTATTGTCTGTTCAGCTATCATCGTGTGAGCTACTTATGTCTTTTATTTATTGAACATGAGGCAATGAGAGTTGCAAATGTTCGTTTCAGACAGTAGTCAGACATACAGTAAGTAAATGGGTATGGCTATGATGAGTGGATGTTCAGACACTTATGTTCAGACACTTAAAAAAATGGATCAGCTGAGAGCTGATCTCCAATATGGCTGCCAGAGTGTATGTTGCACCACCTTAGATCATTTCATTAAAAAGCTTTCATAATATCTGCCTGCTGGCGATGAATAATTTTACAATTTCGGTCTGTGCCTTCTTGGCTCGGTCTCCTTTTCATATAACTCCTCTCTTCTAGTAGCTGCTTCTTCCCTCCCTGTATTTCCTTTACTGAGCATACAGATAAGTGAACATGAAACATCATTATGTTTTTCACTCTTTTACAAACACAAATTATACACCCCTCGGCTAAGCAATGCATATTTCCTCAGCATGTTTTACACTCCCATATGCGAGGATCTACACACACACACACACCATCATCGTATGAGCTACTCATGTCTTTTATTTATTGAAAATAAGCAATGAGAGTTGCAAATGTTCGTTTCAGACAGTAGTCAGACATACAGTGTCACGCTTACATTGCAAATATTGCCACAGTGTTTCGTAGTAACTATGTTCATACACTACTCATTTGTTTTTGTCAAATAGATTTTGCAGAAAACATAATTGCTGCATGAATGGATGTTCTCTGACAAGGTTTTTTTTGAAGTGCTATTTTTATGTACTGCAATAAGGAGGGGTGTTTATTGAATGTACAAAGGAATATTTAAACAGAACTAACTCACTGAATCATTGTTGTCACCGCTGGGATACAGAGGACATTACTGTTGTTAAAAGCTTACCAAGACAGCAAAACCCACACAAAAACAATCATGAAGTGATAGCTGTGCTGCAAATAGGTGGCTGCTGAGTTATTAAACTTATAAACAGAGCACTTATAGTCCAACATTACTACTGAGCTGGCAGAATCGGAACAGTAAAATGACCAACTGTACGTATCCAAAATTAGTTTAACACTGAAACGATTGCTTAGTTTGGAAGAAAATGAATGAACTATACATAGTCAGTGATTACAAATCTATTAACTCAACATAACGATCGGAATCAGCAAAGTGAGTTGTGATATCCAGCTCTAATAGAGAGGAAGGATAGTGGGTCTTCATATCCTGAGATCCTCATGTAGCAACAAAAGCACTTTACTTAAAGGTGCCGTAGGTAGGATTGTGAAGATCCAGGACTTAGCCAAAACATTTGAACGTCGACAACTTCTCAGTCCCTCCCCCCTTTCTGCTAAAGCCCAAACGGTCTCCTAAGCCCCTCCCCCCACAAGGGAGAGCTGTGCACGATAGGAAAACTATCTCCAGCTCGTGCACGGGGAAGGGGGAGGGGAAGACGCTATGAAATGCGTGTGCCTGAGCAGTGATTGACACGCAGTTTCAGCAAATATGACAGAAAGTTAGTTTTATAAGGCTTACCTACTGCACCTTTAAGTCAAAGGAAAGACAATAATGGATATTTTCGACAAAACAAATGAGCTACATTCTCAGTGAATGTTTTGCAGATCTGTCCAGTATGTACGTTCTGCAACTTTACAGATACGCTCATTAGTAATGTCCCATTATTTAGTTTCGACAAAAACATGACCCAAGTGGCATTTCTGTATGTTTCCACCCATTTCCAATGACATCACTCCATTGAGTTGGTGTTATCAGTGGTTATCAGCCTCCCAGATATGGCTTAGAAGGGGCCTGCTACACTTACTAGCAGGTTCAGAAGGCCGTTATCTATTCATATGTTAACAGCGTTAGCGTGGACCTCTGGGCGTCACTTTTTAACGCTCTGGGAGTCCCGTTGCGATATCAAACGAAACGAATGTGACTTGGCTGGTTTAGGCAACAAAACTACTTGTTTAGTTTTAGGGAAAAAAATCATGGTTTGGGATAAAATACCTACGTTTGTGTGTTTGTTAAGAATAGCATTATGTTTTTCACTCTTTTACAAACACAAATTATACACCACTCAACATGTTTTACACTCCCAATATGCAAGGATCTACCCGCTCGCACGCGCACACACACACACACACACACACACACACACACACACACACACACACACACACACACACAGAAAATACACACCCAAAGCCATATAACCCACAGGGATGTGGAGCATCTGACTGTCTTCAATTCTTTCTATTCACAGATTCAGTTTTATTGAACTTTGACAGTGAAATACAGAACGCGCAGAACTGAGGACTGTTGGCAATGTTTTCAAACAAACCTCACTTAGGAGACTGGGGTTCATGTCCCGTTCTTGTCCCACATGTCACAGAAACGTACATTTTGTAACCCCACCCATGATCTTTTCCTAAACCTGTCCCGTTCTTGTGCCGCATGTCAGTTAAACCTACATCCCGACCCAGAGCGTCAAAAAGTGACGCCAAGAGTCCCGACCAAGCGCGTTTAAATATGACGCCAAAGGGCTACACGCGTGTCCCGAAGGCGTTAAAGGTGCTCTAAGCGATGTTGGGTGACGGCACTTCTTGTTGACGTTCAAAGTATTTTCAAACAAAATGAAGCTAGCTCGCCCCTCCCTCATCCCGTCCCCTCTCCCTCCCTTCCGTGCTTCTGCGCACTAACCCCCCAACCCCAAATCCTTCTTGTCTGTTATTGGCTGGAACGCTGAAAGACTTATGTTTGGTGGTGCAGGTTGGCACAGATTGTTTTTGTTGCTGTTTGTGGAGCCTGGGCTGTCTACAGAGACCGCGATTTTTGTTGTGTTGTGTTCAGGGGACAGGCAGCTTGCGGATAGTGAGATGTTTGCTGTATGTGACAAAAAATGTTGTAGCCTAAAAAACGCGTGACATCGCTTAGAGCACCTTTAAATAGTGACGCCAAGGGTCCCAACCCCGAGCATCAAAAAGGGACGCCAAGAGTCGCGACCAAGCGCATCTAAATATGGCGCTAAAGGAGACTTTTTGTATCAACAACAAACGCCTAAGGCACCTGACCAAGCATCACTTTTTGACACGATGGGAGTGAGAATGTGTTGCTCACCCGGCCACCGTCACCTGGCAGCGACTCCGTTCATCTGCATGTAGCGTGTAGCATGCCCGTCATGCAATAGCACAGGGCCAGTTAAATCGGCAAAGTTTCGTCTTAATTGATTAGACCTCAGCCACATTGTTAACAGTCGCGACAGAGTGTGGCTGGTGTGGTTTTTTTTTACTCTGTAAGTCTGTCTGTGTATGTCAACGCCGTCACAACCAATGTCGCTGCTGTTGCTAGCTAGCTAGCTAATTAATCTGTAGTATTGATATAGGCCATAGCTCTGTGCTGCTAACAGTTGCACCAACAGTGTACAATGAAGAAACCACGTTTTCTGACAGAGAAAGATAGCTAGCCATTCCTGCAGTGGACATTTGATTTATAGTCATGAGGGAAGGACATAAAAACTTGATGAAACGTTTTAATTTGACAAAGAATTTGAAAATGCAGGATTTTTTTTAATGTATTTGGCATAGAACAAGAGATATATGAACAATTGACATAGGGAAACAGGATTAAAGAAACACTGGGAAAATGCATTTTTCACTTCATGGGGCCTTCAAAATGTCAGAACATTTAAGCCATGACCTTTGACCTCTTTACCTGTCAGCATGGTGACTTGAACCTGTATCGATCTGTTTGGGGCCATATGTTTATATTTGTGTCAACTGTTTTCAGCATATCGTCCATACCACCTAATGCCCGATTGTTGGTACTGCAGTGATGATTTAAATCTGTACACACAGTAACACACACTCAAATACACACCTTTTAATGAAACGTACCCAGATATCAACAGCAGTAAACACAGCTAGAGCCACTTGACAGAGTTCAGACCCCCTCTGTACCTTGGGGGGGGGGGTGTGTGTGTGTGTGTGTGTGTGTGTGTGTGTGTGTGTGTGTGTGTGTGTGTGTGTGTGTGTGTGTGTGTGTGGGTCCCTCAGAGCTTGCTCAGTGCTCTTCACAAAATGACCTCAGGAGTTGTGGGTGCAGACATTTGGGAGCCTTGCCAGCCTAACAGCTCTCTGTTCATACATTACAGTATCACTCCGAAACTCATTCTGAACTTGTAATGTATCACTGGGGATGGCTGTGTGAGTTTGCACCCTTTGAGAGCCTTTAAAGTACTTTTGAAAACTTTCAGCTAGCTCATGCCAAGTAAATGTAATCTGCAGCCAGGCACATTAACAGAGAAAAACTTGATTGAATACTGATCTACATTTTGTTTTAAATTAATCAACTTTACTGTTGCCTTAAGGTAAATACAAAGACATGTACATTTTAAATATTTCTGTAAGTGTCTGCATCTCTGAACTAGATTTTATTTTTATTCATTTTAATTGGTTATTTATGACCAAAATCCAGCTTTACAATACATCTACATCTCTATTGTAAATGTTCATGATGTATATGTATGGCATCGCAATGTGTCCCCTGTCTCTTTCCTTTATTTCTGTGTGTATGTGGGTGTGGGTGAATGGGTGTGGAGGGGTAGGTGGGTGGGTGGTGTGTGTGTGTGTGTGTGTGTGTGTGTGTGCATGTGTTCTTTTCTCTATTTGAAACATATTGCATGATGACAGATGAATACAACATTGACCAGCAAGAGTATTAAATGGAATGGATGTCGGAAAACATGTTTTCTCGTTTAAACCTACGGGTTTGAATAATTACCCACCATGCATCACAGCAAAGTTGATACCTGGCCATGGGGACAGAATCCATTGATCAGAAAGTGTGTGTGTTTGTGTGGGTGATATGCTTACCTTGTTCTTTGGCAGCCACCTTTATCCTCATTAGGTGTGTGTGTGTGTGTGTGTGTGTGTGTGTGTGTTTTATCCCAAACCATGTTTTTCTTTCCTGTTTTTGTTGGAGACAGAGAAGTTGGCAAAGAGACGGTTACACCTGGATAAATGGACTTGTGTGGATACAATCATGGTAGTTAGGAACTTACAGCAGTTAAAGGTGCAGTAGGTAAGACTTATTAAACTAAATTTCTGTCATATTTGCTGAAACTGACCCTATGTTCCAGTAGAAGTACATAAATCATGTAATTTACAAAAGAATCCGGCTCCTCTGACACCACCTACAGTCTGTAGTGCGATTTGCAAAAATCCACAGCTCCCTGTTCAGATGCACCAATCAGGGCCAGGGGGGGTGTCTAACTGCACATCAATCACTGCTCATGGACACGCATTCATTTTCCCTTGTGGGGGGAGGAGCTTAGGAGACCGTTTTGGGCTTTAGCAGAAAGGGGGGAGGGACTGAGAAGTTGTTGATGTTCAAATTCTTTGGCTAAGTCCTGGATCTTCCCAATCCTACCTACAGCACCTTTAAACCGTATATACAATAACAGAGACTCAAACATCTTTGCTTTCTGCGTGCCTGCCTGTCTGCGTGTGTGCTCAATTTGCCAAGGGGGTTGTTTTAGTCATTGGAAACAATAAAAATATGTGAACTAAACTTCAAGAAGAGGTTATTGAAATAACGTCAGTTCGTTAAAGCCACAAATTGCAGCAGATTGCCACAACATTTCACCAAGAGTCAGCATTTATACCGTGCATCCAGTTTCTTTCCACAAAGATAAAAACTGAATGAATTGATAGGCAGGGGAGAGAGAGAAAGATGTTTCCTGTAACTCATCAAATGACAAGCTTTCCTCCGCAGTAAATTAAGTGCTATTTGATTCGGAAAAAGTCACAGATGAAGGTGTGTGTGTGTGCACATGAGGGTGACATGTACAGTTTAATGACCGCGTATGACCTCACTACAGACAGAAAGTGTGTGTGTGTGTGTGTGTGTGTGTGTGTGTGTGTGTGTGTGTGTGTGTGTGAGACTTTGTCACTGCCTAGACCCTGCTCAATCATTTTCAAAGTTCATTTACTCTCTCTCTTTCTGTCCCTGTTAATGTCTGTGTATAAATGAAAAATGTATTAATGATTGAATATGGCTCAGACAGTGGCAGTGCGTTGACTGATGGCGGAAAGAACAAGCTCATTATTAAAGGTCTTATCACCTCTCAACAGACGCAGTTACACACACACACACACACACACACACACACACGGACCTCACTTCTTGCTCAATGTCATACATGCACCTCACCTTTTTAAAAAGTTGTACAAGGACCTAGAGTTGAACACTCTAGGTCAATGTTACCTGAAGTGCCAAAAACAACACATCCTTATACCTAACCTTATAGGTCGATTTCGAAAATGACACATACAATCCTTGTATACACTGTAGTGCCGCAAGGTGGCGGTTTAATCATGTGACCGTAGTCATGTGACCGTTCTATTTGACGTAACAGGCGCTGTTTTAAACACACAGACTTTGTTAAATGAAACTAGGCAACAAAAATACTAATGTTAGGGTAAAACATCAGGGATGAGAAAAACTACTAAAATGAGGACATAATGTGACATCATGGACATGTTATGCGTTACGGAGTGTAGAACTCATAGGTAAAACTTCTTTCAAATTTCAAATTGACAGTTGACTTTTAGTTTCACACATACCGTAAGAGGGACAGATTCCATGTAAGGAGGTAGGTTTGGGTGGTGGATGGTCATTTTCATGCTTCCGATTCATGTCCATGTAAGCAGCCACGCAATGAATTCTGGTTGCGTTGCGACAGGTTTCGAGGGACGCTGCTCTCTCATTTGCAGAAAGCTGAGGTCCAGGCTACTTTATGCAAATCAGGGGTGTACAGCAAGCATTGCCGCCTCTAGAAACTCCCGCTAGCTAATGGCAAAACAAAGAAGTTCTCACTGGTATCAATAATGCCTTTAATTGACTACTATTTTGTGTCTCAGGCCGATGGGCTTTCTTGACTGAGTGTTAATTGTATGTGTCTGTTTGATGGCAGCAATTCAAGAAGTGTCTAAAAGTTGAAGATGCATTTCTTGACACTTTTAATGTCTTGACAGTTCTTCCACCTGCTCAACGTGAGCCTTTGTAATTGAGAGGGAGAGAAAACGCTCCGTAGCCTACACATCGCACAAAAGATAATTAGCTAAATCTCCATGGGTGGTTGAGCTGCCCCCAGCCCCTACACTGGAAATAGTGTGCGTTCCCATCCATGCTGTCGGTGGGACCAGCGGCAGTTAGGTAAGGGTCCCTTAACTGATTTAAATCAACTAATTAGAATCACTAACCATGCACTCTCACACACGCACATGCTGAGGTGGTGGTGGTGGCTTCAAGACGGAACTGTAGCGCTGCCAGCTGTGCCTCTTCGGGATGTAGTTGGTCAATACTGTATCGCATCTGCTTCTTGGCTATTTATATTGTCTTGATTTCCTCATTTTTCAATCATGTCATTTCTTCATTCTGCTCTCACAGTTTGCCGGTGTCATTTTACATCTGCCCGTGGGGGTATTTCAGCCGGTGACATGGAGAGACATCTCTGGAGTCACAGCCAAATGGATTTTCATTGTAATCGTCTGTAGAGCATTTTACCTTCTATTGAGCCTCAACAGCAGGCCTGGGTTGCAATTTCTGCTTTAAGTGCATTTCTTTCTGACAAAATCTTATTTTATATAAGAGAATCCATTTCATGATTCCATCACAGAACCTTTGCATTGTTGACGGTGTTCCATTTATTATATGTTTTAATGAAAAGACAAGTTGCATCTGAAGTCTCTACAGTTTTTCTGTGACTTAAAGTCCTCTCCCATTTGATCCATTTTAACAATCCCCTGGGAGGTTTAGATTTGTCACTTAACATAACTAATCAGTAAGTCTTAGTCTTGCATACACCAAAGACAGCAGTCTACTAGAGACACAGAAATGTGTCCAGCACTCCACCAAAACAGTCGGCCGTATTATTTTCTATGTACAACCCCCTCACCGGCAGCAGCTAGGTGCGCATTGGCACTCATGGATGGGCCGCCCTGCAACACTTTATGCCACTTTCCTATTTGCTCCCGTAGGAGCTCCACTTCTCTGCTCCCGTCGCAGCTTGACTTCCTCGCCTCACCTCTCACTGTCATTGTCTCTCATGTGTGGGGAAAAATGGAGACTAGTTGTTGAGGTCGAGAAATATCCCGAGCTATACGATCCACAATTCCGTTAATATGAAGAAAATGGCAAAAAAGATATGCCCCTGGTGAGCCAAAGCTCTGGAGATTAGCTCTTCAGGTGAGAAGTCTATTGTAGGTAGTGCATGTCCACACATGATTGTTGACGCACTGCAGCGTGACACTTCCTCGTGTTGGGTCGCTTGACGCACGTCATATGACACGCCGCGGCGCTGATGCAGCTGTGTGTTTTTAGCTTTAGGCACCCTTTAACAATGCTCAGTAAAAGGAAGATTTTAATCTAAGACATGAAATATTTGCAGTTTAAGAATATAGGGCTAAAATATAAACATATAGATTTGTGTAGACAGAAGTGCAAACCATTAAACTGAATGTAAACAGGACTGTAGTAAATATATATATGCAGGGTTGGAATGTAACTAAGAACATGTACTTAATGTACTTAAGTACAAATCTGAGGTACTTGTACTAAGTAGTCTTTTCTTTTCATGCCACTTTCTACTTCTACTCCACTACATTTCAGAGAGAAATAATATATATATATATATATATATATATATATATATATATATATATATATGTATATATGTATATATATATGTATATATATGTATATATATATGTATGTATATGTATGTATGTATGTGTATATATATATATGTGTATATGTATATATATGTGTGTATATGTATATATATATGTGTGTATATGTGTATATATATGTGTGTATATGTGTGTATATGTGTATATATATATGTGTATATATATATGCATGCAGGACTTTTTACTTGTAACAGAGTATTTTTACAGTCTGGTATTAATACTTTTACTTAAGTAAAGGGTTCTGAATACTTCTTCCACTACTGTATATATGCATAATGAGAAGTAATGCATATGTGCATACAGGTGTAAACAGTTTGTAACACAGACAGTAAGTGAAGTACATAAAGGTAAAGTGTCAGTATAATGCAAAGTGACAAGTGATGAGTTCAAGAGTTCGGGAGTCTGATGAGCCCGGTGGTGCGGAACCGTTTGTCGGATAATGTACTGCATTTACACGTGTTTTCTGCTAAAATACCTCAGCCCAATACATGCCCAGGTGATGTTCTGTGTACAGGACCTTGTGACATGATATTATATTGTGATGTTACAATCTCTCAAAACATTTTAAAGTGCTAGGCTGTGCGCTTGAGCCCGTTAAACTTGTTCACCTGGTAGCTGTCACATCCGATCTCATCAAGTGTTGTTCTTTTTCCTCTGCAAACCTCCCCTCCCTGCAGAGCCCTTCATTTTTAATTCATTTCTTCAATCATTCAGCTCTATGTGCACGACTTAAGGGAGAGCGCTTGTTTCCTCCATCAGGGTGTCCCTCCAGTGTGGCATTGCTCCGGAGCAGATGGCATTGGTGATAATGATCTACTGTCTGTGTGTGTGTGTGTGTGTGTGTGTGTGTGTGTGTGTGTGTGTGTGTGTGTGTGTGTGTGTGTGTGAGAAAAGAGAGAGGTGTAGTTTGGTTTCACCTCAGCACTTGCACCAGGCTCACGTTAAAGCCCATTGATTTCTCTCACACACACACACACACACACACACACTCGAGTGATCTTGCTTTACAGCTTTACACTGTGTTCCAGCCTCGGGGCTCTGGCTCTCTCCAAAGAGTTGTTGTTGCTCAGAAATAGGCCTATGTATATTTCACACAACACCAGATCATCATAATGACATTACCATAAAGCTGGACTTGCATCATCTCCGCTATGATTCAGCTTCCTGCTTCCAAGAGGCTATTTTTTTCTTTTCTTTTGCAGTCCAGAATGATTCACCCTTCACATTTCCTGCGTTGTTGGAATTACATCCAAGGATGTTTGTGTCTGCTTTGTGATAGCATTTAAATGAGGACATCATATTACAATAATACAGCTTGACCCTAACTCTCAAGCTACATGTCGGCCGAAAAACCTCGTACCTCCATATTTTGTCGTTTTTATTTTTTTGGATAAATCAATGCTGTTGGTCACCCTCTACGTCTCTGTGGGTTTTGCAAATATTTCACCAATGAAAAGTATTAAAAAGAGCATGTAACTAAATCCATAACGTCCTCAAACTGTCAGTGAAACCTCATAACTCCACTCCACCTCCATCTTGAATGAAGTGTTGAAAATAAACAGTGACAAGGTGATTTCGTCTGACTTCGTCTAAGGTAAATACTCAGATAAAATGTTCTCCTCAAATCATATCTTTTATCATTTCCTGAAAAATAACGATCTTGGACAGCAGCCTGACAGCAATGATGTGTGACATCAAATAATTATATAATTCTATTAGTTTTATGTTGGTAGAGTTTATCTTAAATATAATAAAATAACAATATTAGCAGGGCTTACTTTGCCCACTTTACCTTGGAATGTGGATGGTGGATGGATGTGACAGCAGATACAAATACATTTTCTCACCTAAAACAGTTCCAAAAATAATATCACCCAAGTGTCATCAACTGCATTGCATTCATGACATTTAATCTTCAAAACAATAGGCCTGTGACAACTTTTTGTTACTGTGAGGTCAGCCGTCACATTTTATGTTGGCATGATCGTGTTTGATTTGCAGTTATCAACTATTAAATCAATCGGCAATTGTTTTGATAATTAATTAATCGGTTTGAGTCAGTAAAAATTCAAAACAATTCTCTGATTCCAGTTTCTTTCTAAATGTGATTTATTTATTTTTTATTTTCATCCAGGACGACGTAAGATCACAAAGGTTTTGAAACATGATCACCCACTATCGAAATGACAGAAATGTTCTTAACCCTCCTGTTGTCCTCCGGTTAAATTTGACCCGTTTTCTATATATAGTTTCTATATACCCGAAATTTGGGTTTCTTTCAAACAAATTGTCAAAAGAAATAACGTGGATGGTTCCATACAACCATTACTCTTCACAAGTAAAGTAAATGATCAGTTCACTACTTTCATTGAATTTGGGTGTTTTATAAAATGTTATAGCATTGATAACAATTTAACAAAATGGATAAAAGAACATTGAAAAAGTGACAAATGTTGGAAAAAGCTTCAAAAACGTGGAAAGACAACAAAAACGTAAAAAGAAATGCAGAAAAAAACGTTGAAAAAAAGTGACTAAAACATTGACAAAAGTGACCTAAACTTTGAAAAAAGAGTTTTAATTTTAAATTTTGACCCAGAAAAACAAAAAGTTGCATGGTCGACGGGAGGACAACACAAGGGTTAAAAAGTTACTCATAAATATTCTATGAGACATAGAATATTTATGAGTAACTTTTTGCAAATATTTTGACTTCTTGAGGGAATACACATTTACCGAAGCACTTTGTCCGACATGAATGTGAGCGGAAATCTCCCAGCCATCGGGAATGCTGTGAGCCCTCACGGGACACTATGTCTACTGACTGTTTTATCAAGATTTCTCCAAATAATTCACCCAAAATGTGTCAATCAAAGTCCCCAGAGAGAGATAAACCAATCAGGGGCCTGTTGCACAAAACCAGGATAAGGGATGAAGCCGGGATATTCAAGTTATCCTGGATGAATTTAGCTTTGATTTGGTTGCACAGAAGCAGGTTGAATTAAACCCAGCCATGTAACCATGGAGATTTATTCTTTGCATCTAGCCTGCTCCAGAGCAGGCTAACAGCCAGGCTAAGAGCCAGGCTAACAGCCAGGCTAAGATTAATCCTGGAGTCTTATGTGTTAAATCAGCTGCCGCTCTGATCCGAAATAAACCTGTTTAACAGTTATTCCATTGTCTTCTGAATGTGTTTTGCTTTATTTTTATTAACATGCATTACTAGTCACTATTGCTGTCACAAGTTTGATTTAAATCCTACTATTGCAGTTGTTTGAATGGTAAGAAATGGTTGCACATGCACTGGAGATAAAGTGGGACAATGCGGACAATTTCCTCCGCTGCTTTCCCCGTGAATTTGTCCCGTGCAACGTGGAGAGGCAGGGGGATCCTCCCACACCGTGCAGCGGACTCTGAAGGAGACTTTTAGCGTCAATAACGACGACAATGGCACCTGACCAAACGACCGTATTTTACGAGATGGGAGTGGGAATGTGTTGGAATTCCACTATATCTTCTTAATCTTTTTATTTTGGTGCTGTCACGCATCTTGGAGCTTGGGAGTGAGAAAAAAACATGAATAATAGGCTATATTGTTTTACAGATATGCTTACAATGTGTATTGAAGTCACTTACTTCTTTTTCTAGTTTTTGTCCAGTCATGTTTGTTCTGTATTGTAGAAAGATGTTTAGAATTAGACACAGCTTATAGAGATTGGTGCATATGGTTGTAAAACATATTCTCGCATTATGAATAAGGGTTTGAAATTAAGCCTAGTCCTTAGGGTAAATTGCCTGAGGAACATGAATTCCCTCTACTCACTTTTAAGGCAAAGTGGGCTAAATAATAAAGCATTTATAGCTTTAGTGCTTTACAGGTTACTCAAAGACACTTTACAGTAAAACCAGCACATTTAGCACATAAAAACAGATACAGCAATAAAACCAACACATAAAACAAGCATATTAAAAGCAATTAAAACAACTTTGTAAAAATGTGGAGTGACTAGTAGTAAGTCGTAGTAGTAATAGACCCTAAGTAGATATTTTTAAATCCTTACCCATTCAGTCGGTCGCTATTGTCTGTTGGCCTTTTTCTCTCTGTCTGATAACAACAGCCGTATTTTCCTTTTTTATATTATATGTTTCACCTCCTCGTAACTTTCCATTAGAAGCTGCTGCACAGCGGGTGAAGCATATGCCGCACGCGTCTTCTCCATTTCTGCATCAGTAAATCTGTGATCGATACCGTGGTCTATTTAAGAAAGCCGTGAACGTGCACTTATCCCAGCTATCTACACCTGGCTTGACAGCTTCACCTTCTCATCCTGGCTCGGCAAACGTGCAATCGATTAAGCCGCGATGAGCGGACCACACTAAGTCAAGCTGCGCTTTTTCAGTTATCTTGGATTTCTTCATTCTACTTTTGTGCAACAGGCCCCAGGCGTATCTTTCCGTGCATTGATATTCTATGGTGCTCTTTACTGTGCTGTGTGTCGGAATTGTCCGGAAAACAGTGAGTGTACGTCATAAATATATACATATTATTATTTATTATGCTCCAGGCAATGCCCCAAAACCTTTTTCTAGTTAGCATTGTGTTGACTGTTCAAAGTGAAGCACAAGAGCTGATGATCTGCTCATACACGTCAATGACTTTGTGTTCATGTTGTCGTTATGCAAAAAACGAGGCGGCTTACTGAACAAACTCTCGAAAACAGTCTGCCTGTCACAATAAAATAAACGGAGACAGCTCACTTCAGCTGACTCACTACTCAATAGAAACTATCACAGCGTACAGATAAATACCCGTACACACACACACACACACACACACACACACACACACACACACACATGGGGTCACAGATAAAAACATGCATGTAGGCACGTGGAGCTACACAATTACATCTACAGTATATGCACACACACACACACACACACACACACACACACACACACACACACACACACATTTGCATATGTGTGGGAACCTTCTGTTGGTTTGCATTCATTCCATACCTCACAGCACATGTGCAAGCACACACACATAAACACACACACACATACACACACACACACACACACACACCTTTGAAAAGTGTTTTTAATGACATGTTAACTCCCCATCCCTTTAGAGGTTATAAATGATACAAACATTCACGCGTTACTTTGTAACGCGTTACACACAACACTGATCACATATCATAGGAAAATCCACCTTGTTTGGCTTCAAGTAGTCTTGCATTGCCAGACCTTCCTCCACAGCGCTGCGGAGGAGGGTCTGGCTAGTCCACACAGCATTCTGGGACGGGAGAAAAACGGGCTCTGGTTTATTGGCATTTCTTTAAACCAATCACAATCGTCTTGGGTGGCGCTATGCACCGCTGCAAAATAGCCTCGGGAAGGAACTTGTTTTGGTGGAACGTGTACATTCAAAAGTTGTTTTAGCCGTGCAACAAACTCAGATTGGACAGATAGTCTAGCTAGCTGTCTGGATTTACCCTGCAGAGATCTGAGGAGCAGTTAACCATAGTCCTCATTAATCCACCGGAGTTTAAAATTACAACAAAGAAAGTGGAAGGTAACAGGCAGAATTTCCGGCGGCACCAGAGCAATCCCGGAAGTGGAACATTGTGGATATAGACTAGGCTTCAAGTAATGCGTTTCTGTCTGAATTACCAGCTTACCAAACCAATCGGTGTCCGGTGAGTACTGGCAGCTGCGGGTGTAGTTTAGGTGTGTCTGAGACCATGGATGTGCGACGTTCAAAACAACAATATTCACATGCCAGGTATTTTTTTTTTTAAAGTGCCCGGCCATTTCCAAACAGTTTCCAATGACGGCTTCTTCGATGGTTCTGTGTAACGATCGATCTGGCTTGTCAGGTTACAAAAAAACAAGTTGAATGTAGGAAAAAGGGAGCTATAAAAGGAGAGATAGAAGTGATGAAAAGATAAAGGCTGTGAGGGATTCAGACAGAAATGAAAGACAAGGATAGCAAGCACTGTAACCAAATTATTTCTTTAGCTGGTTGATACAATCACTCGGTTATTTATCTGTTTAACATCAGAGCTTCACTCCGTATCCATTAATGGGACATTGTCGCTTAGGGTTGCTAACACAAAGCATCTGGCTATTTGTTTTGCACCAAACCAGTGAAATGATTTTAATTTCCCTCAGGGTTCCACTATCAGAGTGACTGATTTGCACCCAAAGAAAATTAGAATGTATTCTGAAAGGGAAAGAATGAGTCTCACTGTGAATAGGGCATGACATACAAGTCTAAATGTATCAGGACTAAACATAAATGTCTTCCGCTTCTCTGCTCTGCCAGACCTTTCATATTTCCCCAAAAGGTCGAATCAATTTGATGTACGGAATATAATATATCTGATTATGCACACTGAACAGCACCCAATATACACATTTTTTTCACTTGTTTTAAAGATAACAAGGCTGGCAGGGTTGTTTAGTCCAAGCTGAAAATGTCTGCCTAGTACCTCCTATTGATTTCTTTTCCTTGACTACTTTCTAGTTGTATACTTCCTTATGCTACTTGTGTTACTCTCTTCCACATCATTTCAAAGGGAAACATTGTTCTCTTTACTCAGGCTGCTCTCATGTTACTTAAAGTAAAGCACTGTAATTTCTATATATTCCACACAGTGACTGCGGCTGTATAAGAGCGCTCTGGATACACATAGGGAAGAGATCGGGGGCGCGGGGGGGGGTGTTGGATCATAAAACACAGGGCTTTTAAGCAGAGGAGCGGAGTTCGTGGTGCCAATATAGCTTGACTGCTATCTACCAGACCGGATGACCATGCAGATTTTGGTGCCTCATTTTGGTGCCAAATAAATGCCTGCGCTGCACTCTGGTGCCCTGAAACGCATGTTACAGGCAACGTGACGCTTGTCAACATTACATTTGGCAGCAGGTAACGTTAGCCTACCGTTAGCTAGTAGCTGGCTTAAACACGGTTAAAATACTGAAAGCTAAACAATCTGACATGTAACAGTAATTCACTGGAAAGGATCCAACACCGGGACATACAACAATCTGCAGCTAAAGACACAGTGAAGCCTAGCTACACGTGAGACCCCATGGCCACTAACAGAGTCGCAGTTGTCAGAGAAACAACACCAGTGGGATTTAATGATGCGTACAACTGCAACGCGTAAGCTCATGGTGCATACAATGTTGTTGTGAAGTACCATTCTGCCATCTAGTGGTTCCTTTTTGTATCATTTAACAGCAGTTGACTGGTGAAATTGTTGTAAGTTATTGTAAATATATTTTAAACGTTTCATTTAAATTTGACCATATGGCCTCAGCAATAAACAAGCTGTTCTTTATTGTCACAGACTGTCGTTTATTGAAATGACCAGAACCGAAACCTCACGGTGAACGGTACCCGGCTCACAGCAACTTTTCTTGGCTAAATTTAACTGTGGTGACCGCTAAACGTAACTATCATGTGACCAGTTGGCGGTCGCCTAATTTCGTAGGATATCATATGAATTGGAATGCATACGTTTTCGTACAATATCATACGAACCCCTTTTATGAAAATGCGTTGTTTTACTTCTCTACAATTTTTGACTGCTGTAGTTACTTGAAATAGGATTGTACTTATTAAACATTATTAAATATGTTGCACTGTTATACGTTAAAGTACAGTTATAAGGCAGAGTGTATCTAGCTACCTAAAGTTGGCTAGTACCATAGACTTCTGGTCATACCAGACCAGGTAAGGCTGTAGCAGCAGAACCCCTAAATGTGCCCTCTTGAGATTTTGACCACTAGTCGTACTAATAGGTGCAATGGGCCTCATTCACCAACCGTTCTTACGAAGAAATGTGTTCTTAAACCCCACTTACGCACTTTTTACAAAGATTCTGACATTCACTAATGTTTTCTTATCTTGGATTTGTTCTTAGCTAAGAACAAAATCTACGAACACTCAAGAGCACTCTTACGCACATTTGAGTGAGGACAATTTGCTCCAAATAATTGGTTACTGCATTTTATTTAATTCTACAGTCGTTTACAATGATAGTATTGTACTGTAATGTATTTCTGATCATTTGTTGAAAAGAAAATCATAGTAGAGGTCAGTGACTCGAGTCTGTTCGGTGTGTTCCGTGCGCCGTCGTCCGTCCAAGGAGCTGTTGGCCTTCATTTTGGCCGACCTGACATGTTGCGTTGCAGAGACTGCAAGCTTGTTTAAGGTAAACAATGCAAATTACTTTCTTTTTTTAAATCATTCAACATATTTGCTAGACCTCAAAGATGCACATAGACAAACAGATCTTTGTTTAGAGGAAACTCCACACTTAAAAACGGTGTTGTTTGTGAACCTGAACAATGACTGAGCACAGTTTTTCATTCTCCAGCAAACTAATCACTTCTGACAGGTTTAATATAGAGCCCTTTTTCTTGCGTGAGTGCCTATGACAGCCTTTATGAGTTTATACTTTCTGCAAAATGTCTCTCGAATGAGATTTAAAAACTCTCCCCACTGTGCCAAGATAAAAAGTAACGTGTCAAAGGTCAGACGAGACAAAGTGTGATAGTTTCACTGGACAGATGCCTAATATGCTAAGGTCATTCCATTTGCAGTACAAAACATTCTAGGCCACACAAAAGGAATAATTAACAACGTCATACTGAGTAAATTATATCATTGTGGATATTTGAAATGTTAACAAATGTCTTCTTGTGTTCTGTTCCCCATGCTGTGAATCTTACGGTCATGCGATTTCAAAATGTAAATGTAAAAAAAAAAAGGTCACATTTGGTTTGACATGCAAGCTGTGTTCATTCCATCTGAGGAGATAAACAGTGCAATGAGACAGTGTTTGTTTTGATCTAGTTGGAGCACCTGGTGAGCTAAAATGATCAGATCAGGACGATTCAGATAGCGTCAACGTGTGCTTAAATCACAGAAAAGTTACTCAAATGACTTTCATATAAGCTCATATCTGATGGCACACACACACACACACACACACACACACACGCAAGTTCAATAAATTGCCAGACTTATATTCCCTGTTACGATTGCAGTAGGAGATAAGAACTAAAACAAAATTTGACTACTCTCTGTAAGGTCTGTCTAGTGATTATCCAGTGATCTGTCTGACCTAATGTGCTGGAGTGCACCGCACTACCTAACTGAAAAAGGTCAAATATCATCCGATACTGAAATTATAAAGCAGCTCTGCACTGAGACAATTGCAGCTACTGAGTCTTTGTACCGTAATGTGGTGTTGGTAATTCATTTGTCAGTTACACATAGAGGGTGTGTTGTGGGCAGTGGCTAAACCTGACTGTAAAAATGTAGCTACACTGTATGCATGTGTGACTTCTGATGTGCTCCAGCAATGCATGCTGATTTTACATTTTGATGCTATCACCACCCAGGACCCTTGCATTTTGACTAAAGGCAGTGACACACCAACCTGATAATCGGCCGTCAGACAGCCTGGCGAGGTCAGTGACTCAGTCTGTTCCGTGTGTTCCGTGCCGTCGTCTGTCCAAGGAGCTGTCGGCCTTCATTTTGGCTGACCTGACATGTTGCGTTGGAGGGCGAGCAGTCGGACTCCGTGACTAATCTGATTGGTGGAGTGCTAACCCGGAAATAACGAGCGGGATGAGCGTGACTAACGCCTCCCAAAATCTGACGAAAATCTTTTAAACTGACCTTTGTCGATCTGAAATGAAGACAGATTCGGTGAACTATCTTCGTAAAACATGAGATCGTATTCTGAACGAGCCGCCATTATGCCCGGTTGAAAAATCTGGGAGCAGCCAGACCCATGTGACGCGTTCGTCCAATCAGCCGGTTTTCATTTTTTGGGTCGTTGGAAAAAAAAAAAGTCGTTGAGTCTTTGATTTTTTTAAAGATATTTTTTAAGGTATTTCATGCCTTAATTTAGACAAAAAAATGAGAGGAAACAGTAGACAGAGGGGAAGACATGCAACAAAGGGCCCAAGGCTGGACTCAAACCCAGCAGCTGCGGTTAAGACTGAGCCTTAATAGTATGCACCCTATCCCGGTGAACTACCGGGGCGCGCCCTTAAGGTGGCACTTTTTACTGGCCCAGGAACAATTTAGTTTGTGTTGCAATAATTCAGACTTCCGAGTCATGGTGGTCACTAGTCGCAATATTTGGACTTGGGATAGAAATGTGTTGTCGTGGTATATGCATTAAGCACAAATGTGCCACTTTATTCCCAAATATTAAAAGAAAAAAAACTAGAAATGATCTTGCGATGGGATCACACACCAGCCGCGACACCAAATTGCAGGGGCTTAAAGTTGGTGCCCCTTTCCTACTTCCTACCCCCATACTCTTGGCACCATTGCTGGGACAACATCCATTTTCGAACTTAACCTTCATTTTGAGCTCAACTACACACCTGTAAGGTTTCATGATTGCGATGCTATTGAGGGTACAAAATCTGGCCGCAGACATATAAACACCTGGCCAAGTACTCAAAACTGTCTCCGTGTTAGTTCCCGCTACAGTAGGTGTCTCCATGACCACATTTTACCATGATGACAATAACTTAGTCACGTTTGTGTCCACTTGATAAAAGTCCATTAGTCACTCTACCTCAAGCTCTGTTTTTGTCTCCATCAACTCCTGAAGGGAAATATCTGGCACGTTAGCTGCTGAATTCTCCAGTATGTTCACCAGATAGTTACCAACTTTGTCTGTCTGTTGTTTAGTGCTTGGCATGTAGTGTACAGTGGGTTTATCACAGTTTGTTTGCTAAAAACATGGAAACAATGCTGAGAGAGCTGTGGGAGTGAAAGATGCTGAAAATAATTCTAAAATAGTTCGTCACTACGAGCCACCTCCTTCACATTATACAACATTTTGTTTTGTTATAGCTTTACATTCATTTGCTAATTGTGTCATTCCAGTTATACACTAAAGCCGAAAAATCAGCAGATGCTCTGTACTTTGTCGAAAGGTAACCTTCTTTTGTGGCATTTCTCCTTTTCCACATTTAAAACATCTTCTTTGCGCCATCTATTCGAACATCAGAGAGTCGCACAGCAATCATTTACAACGCCCACACAGTAGCTGTGTTGTCTAATCGTTGTTGTCTCGTCGCATTTAAACTTGTTGTCTCAGACCAAGCTGGGGCTTTGCATAATCTTCACAGACCCTCAGATACGGTAGACCTGCAAAGCCATAATAAAGGGAGCTGCAGCGTTTACTTCCTGTGAATCATTACTTCCTGGGACTGTTTGGTTGAAATCAGCCAATGCCTTTAACATGCAGACAGACATGCACATACATTTCCATATCAACATGCTGTCATTTTCAAGACGAGCAAGAATTATGAACAGTTCAAAGTGTGTGTGTGTGTGTGTGTGTGTGTCTTTGTGAAGCTGTGTGCTAAAAGTAAACAGCAGCCCCATCATTATCATCTATTCAGGACACACCTTTTGATATTCAGATTCAGTTTAACACAGACCCTCAATTTCTCTTCTCCTTTAGAGAGAGCTGGCACGTGTGAATTAATGGCACATGGTGTTGGTTAGGGCTATTGGAACGAATTCCGAAACTCGAACATAATTCAAATGTGATGATTTTTTTTTAATATATATATAAATAGGTTGGCTAACGTTAGCTAATCTCCCTCTTCTCATGTCACGTCTGATGAACAATAAGTTACGGGAGTGAGAAACGCACGGCATTGTGAGCTAACGTTACGTACCAAGTAACATTAGTAAAGGGGGGAGTGACAGGCTGCGGCTTGCAATCGGAAGAAGGATGGGAAATAGTTTTAACATGACTTTAAAATCGACTTCCACCGAGCCAAAATGCTTATGTTATCAATAGTTAGCTCGTTCTGGTTTCCTAACTGCATCGCGAGTTATAGGAGCTTAGCTGGGAGCTTCATGGAGACAGCTAAGGTTAATGTTAGCTGCCCTACAGCTGTCAGTTAGCTTCGACTTCATATATTACCTTCTAAAATAGTAGTGACAGCACCGTTTAGCTTAGTTATCAATGCCGTTATCATCGTGGCTAACGCTGTTGTTACTTAGTTTATGACAAATTGATTTGGCTGTGCTTACTAACATTATGTCATTATGCTAACCGAGCACCGTTAGCCTTTACAACAGAGAGCTTCAATACACTTGTTAGATAATGTTTTATGACTTTTAGGGACTTTTTTTTTTTTTTTTTTTTTTTTTTATGATTTTCTCTGTTGATTTGGCTTTGTCGCTGTGTGCTTGCGGTGGAAAATGAATGTGAACAGAGAGAAATGCAATGCGCCATGACGTAGATCCCCTTCAAGGACAGGCTAATGTTGGAAGTCCCTCTAGTGGACAGAACGTGCAACAACAACCACATGCTTATAGTGGCATTGACAATTCATAAGCCTGAGTAGTGTAGTACATATTAATAACAGGCTGCATTTGAACATGAATATTCTAATATTATTCAAATATTTAAAAAAAAATAACAAATAAAATGCGAATGGTATTCTAGAAGAAGACTGACAGCTCTAGTGTTGTTATATCTTGTGTTGTGACAGATTTTTGCTCAGTTTTCAGTATGTTTGTACCTACAAACCAGTTGGAGAAAGTGTCCAGTAAGGTCCAAATGGTACACAATAATGCTGTTTACAGTGCTAATGGTATTAGTAGAACTTTCTTTTCTCCTGGAGAGACTTTCTTTTTATCAAAAGACCTAACACAAACACAAAACAGTAGTGCAGACTTTTCAGTAGGATCTGTTAGGCGTGTCACTTGATAAAGACACGGACGTATTTAGGAGAGACGCACTGCACCACTACTTAATCACTACTGACATAGCTCCTACTGTGCCTCCGTCTCACTTTGACGCAGCCAAGTTCACAAAATACCAGGCAGGCAAAAATACTAAGGCTGTGCAATTAATCGAATTGTGATCGTGGAAACAATGTAATCCAGAAAAATTATTGTTTTGCACATTACTTTTTGCAAGTAAAGTCTTATTTTGTCTGACACGTGCACTTCCCCCCTACCGAAGGCTAAACTTACTCAGCCAACATTTGAAGATATTTTGATAATATTTATTTTAAGGAGAATTCAAAAAGTTCAAACAGGAAAAGTATTAAGGGAAATTTCACAGTTCAATTTTTCCATAATCGAGGAGCCCAAGTGTACACCCAACAAAATTACTTATAACCTAAAGCCTTAAAAAGCCATGCAGTGTGTTCTGCCATGCAATCAAATCTTAAAACCCAATTTTCCAACACAATAAGCTTGGACTGATTTAAAAGTAACACAGACAAATTTCCACATCTACTGTATTCTTTTTACTAGTTATACAGTATGAGTGTTTACTCTTGCTCTGAAAGGCAGCAACAACTAAAGGCCTACCTTAGATGAGAATGGTAAGGGAAATAATGACGAAGCAAAGAAGAAAGGAAAGGGATAGGGTGGGGATAGAGAAAATAACTGGAGGAGTAGGTCTAGGTGAAGGGTTGTCTCATTAATCTCAAAAGGGTGCAGCAGTCCCTTCAGAATGCAAATTAAACTATCAGTCTTATCAGAGATACAGAGAGAGGGATGGAATGATAGTGGTATTGACAGGGTTATTGGGGTACAAGGTGGAAAAGAAAAACGGTATCTCCGGGGAATGTTAATGTCACTTTGAAAAAGTTACAGAAAGAGCATTTAGACCAACATGGGAAACTAGGTGGGCTAGGTGTGCATAGTCTGCAGCGGACCTCAGGCGGTTTTGCAGGTATTTGGTCAAAAGCCAGAGTATCTGACAAATTAAGATTTTGACCGAATGATGGAGCTAGATGAAAAAATCTAAATTTGTTACAATTCATCTCAAGGGGAACATGAATTGTACTGCATTGCTTGGCAAACCATCCAATAGTTGTCAAGTCATTTGAAAACTACAAATGTCAACATCATGGTGGAAAGAGGAAAAAGTCAGAGGATCACTGAGGTCATTAGGATTCATCTCCAGGGGCCAACACATTCTTACTCCCAGCGCGTCAAAAAGCAACGCTTGGTCAGGTGCCTTTGGCGTTTGTTACTGACACAAAAAGTCTCCCTTAGTGTCAAGCCCTCTGGCATCTTATTCAGAAGCGATTGGTCGGGACTTTTGCCGTCACTTTTTGACGCTCTGGTTCTGGACGTACGTTTAACTGACATGTGGCACGAGAACGGGACAGTTAGGTTTAGGAAAAGATCGTGGGTGGGGTTTCAAAATGTACGTTTCAGTGACAAGTGGCGCATGAACAGGACAAAAACCCCAGTCTCCTGGGTGTAAGTTCTGTGTTGTTTGACCCATCCCAACCTACCTCCTTACGTGGATTTTAGGTCTTTCATACTACTCGCTACTGTCACTCTTAAAGGTGCAGTAGGTAAGCCTTATAAAACTAACTTTCTGTCATATTTGCTGAAACTGACCCTATGTTCGAGTAGAACTACATGAAGCAGGTAATTTAAAACAAATCCGGCTCCTCTGGCACAACCTACAGCCTGTAGTGAGATTTGCAAAAATCCACAGCCCCCTGTTCAGATGCACCAATCATGGTCAGGGGGGGGGTGTCTAACTGTGTGTCAATCACTGCTCATACACATGCATTCATTCTCCCTTGTGGGGGGAGGGGCTTAGGAGAACGTTTTGGGCTTTAGCAGAAAGGGGGGAGGGACTGAGAAGTTGTTGATGTTCAAATTGTTTTGCTAAGTCCTGGATCTTCCCAATCCTACCTACAGCACCTTTAATACTACATAATCTTACAGCGTCAGTATTTGACAAGTTGGGAGTATGAACGGGTTGCATGGGACCATAAATGTCTGTACAAATGTCTTGGCAGTCCATCATGTAGATGTTCAGATATTTCAACCTGGACCAAAGTTGTTGACCAAACCTCTGACATTGCCATCGCTAGAGCCAAAATGCTTGCACTAGTAAAGTGGGGATAGTTCTTTTTCTGTGCTATTTTCCGTCAAAGCCAATTTTATATTCACCTTGAATGTACAGACGCTGTACTGTATGTTCCCAGAATACCAGTCATCTTCACTACCGCGTATGTTTCTTGTTAAACCATCAGTATAGAATGCGATCGTCAGATGATCATTAGGAATTGGTAGACACCAGATATCAACTTCTCAATCCTGGGAACAGAACACATTGCATGTGCTGTAACACAGCCTTCAGAGTAGGATGGCAGTGCTGAAACACATCAGAGGATTATTAGAAACTTGGAGGTGGTGAGGAGAAAAGGTGTCGGACAGCAGAGAGCGTTGGTGTTCATAATCCAGTGAGGTGAAATCGAGAGGTGCTTCAAATGGAAGCAGAGAGTGACTGCTGGCCATCAAAGTTGAAAGGCCGTGAGTCAGCAAAGGGACAAAAAGAAATCATGAGGTGTGAGAAGCTGTGCGCTGAGCTGCCTCGGTGGCTGAGGTGGTGTCTCGTGGGTGCGAGTGTCAACGTGCTCCAGACTCTTTATATTTGGCTTTGTGGTGCAGGGCAGTGATCAGTTGGTGGAGCAAAGGCCAGCACTCTCCCTGGGTTTTTCTTTATAAAATAGTGTACTGTCTAGCTCTGTAGCCACATTGCAACTTAAATCTTTTATATGTCACTCTCCAACTCTCTGAGCTCTATCTGTCTACTAATATACCTGGTTTGTGTGCTTTTATTCAGTTGACAGAAATGCTGGTACATTAAACTAAAGTTGTTGGCTTAATTTGTTTTGTTTGGATTGAAAAAAGACCTCCTTCTTGACACAACAAATTGCTACAGTAAACCCAATGTTCTAACTTTGCTAGTCGAGAATTAAGACATTCCTTCCTTTTGTTCTATTTAAGCCAGCCGTACATATTAGTATTTGGATGGCTACAATGGGTGTGTGTGTGTGTGTGTGTGTGTGTGTGTGTGTGTGTGTGTGTGTGTGTGTGTGTGTGTGTGTGTGTGTGTGCAATTTGAGAAATAAAGTGAATATTTACCTTTTCCTTTGTATTTTTTTTTTTTTTTTCAGATTTAAGACTTCTTTATGTGGGAATGATGAGCCCATAATGTCATGATATATGTTTACCAGACCAAAGCCCATTAGATTAAAACTTTCATACACTCCTTATAATCAACCTTGCCCCTGTATCTCTTTCCCTCTCTCTCACAGCTCTGCAGACCACTCAGCCTCCCAAGGTCCTTTTTCCCCCGCAGAGGCAAGACACCACGATAGAAATCACGCCTGGTAAGGACCAACAGCACTTCTCTATCTCTTTATTCCTAGGTTAAAGTGGTAATCCTGAAGGTCCTCGTTTTTAAAATGCTGTCACCATCTTTGGTGCAAAGTGCTCATTTCTGTGGTGTTTGTTCATGGTAACATCACCACGGACACTTCTATTTTTGCCCTGTCATAACAGAGATGGACAGCTTAAGTGCCTCTGTAGTGTGACATTCAGGCATAAATGAACACTAAAGCTGGAATTTTACTTGATGCAAGCGGTTAGTTGGAGTACTGCCGTAGAGATGCATATGTGCTACAAAGTTAAAAAACCTTTAACGCAAAATATAATTCCACCTTAATTCTGTGCATTGGAGAGGTGCCTCTGTTTTAACTTGCCAATGCTACACAGATTTGATGATGGTGATTTTTGTTCATGATGTTCCTGTAAGTGGAGCTCTTTTTTTGTCCCTTCAGTACTGATGCTAGCACTTTGCATCCTAACTACACATGTCTTCACACGTTTATGGCACCGGACCGTTGTCGAATGCATTATTGACTCTGAACAAGAGGTTTTCTGCATTGAAATCCCAAGTGGCAGACACCCAGTGATCAGAACAACGGAGCTCAGAGCTTATATGAACTAGTAAGGCAGTTGGAGAGCAAGAAATTTGGATCCGCTCCAAAATGTAATGGGTTCTTTCTTGGCCTATGCTACACACTTCCACCAAAGTTCATGAATATCGGGCCAGTAGTTTTTTCATAATCCTTATATCCATAATAATCCATAATCAAAACCGAACCAAAAACATAACCTCCTTGGCGTAGGTAGATATCAAGAACTTAACTACACTTAACTAAACATGTTTATTTGTAACTATAATGGATTAATATAAAGAGTATGGCTATATTAAGAAAACATAGGTACCATGCTCCAAGATGGGGCTCCGTTAATTCCAATGAAGGTTGCTAACCTCCCACAAACACCAAAACAATTCTTCGGGGCATTAACTTTTTTGGGCCCCCAGAGCATGGACATTAACAATCCTATCACTAGACAAGAACATTGGTTGAGTTAGGGAAGGATCATGGTTATGGCACATAAAGTATGGTTAAAGTTAGGCATCTGAAACACTTGATTATGTTGAATAAGTTTGAGCATCTAAAATAATTGGTTATGGTTCGGGAAAGATGGCGGCTATAACTGAGAGTATGTGAGAGAACATAAACATTACTTCCTGCATTGGCACTGAACATAGACATTGGACGAAAACCATGAGGTGTGGAACTGTCCAATATGGACGTCATTCTAATGGATAAAGGCCCAGCAGTTGCGTCTTGTGACTGTGTCGGCTAGTCTGGCTCAACGAATGTACATTGCTGGGATAAAGCCTGATGTCCGTGTCTCTCACGTGCCGGATGTTCCTCCCCTCTCGTTATCTCCGCTATCGGGGGTTACCACAGTTGGTTTAAAGAAATACAAACAAGCCAGAATGTTTTTCCCCTATCCCAGAACAGATAGGTGGTGCAGCCAGACCATAGTGCAGCACTGACCGGTGCTGTGGAGATAGGTCTGGCAATGCAAGACTAGTGTCGGCTGACTTCCTTCACAGTCATCTCTTTTGTAGTAGGTTCACATTGCCAGTCCTTCCTCCACAGCACTGTGGTGGAGGGTCTTGCTAGTCCACACAGTCTTCCGGTATGGGATAAAAACGTCCTCTGGTTTATTGCCATTTTTTTAAACCAATCACAATCGTCTTGGGCAGCACTAAGCGCTGGACGGAGCCACGGTGCCTCTGCAAAATAGCCTCGGGGAAGGAACTTGTTTTGGTGGAAGATGTGTACGTTCAAAAGTTGTTTTAGTCGCACAACAGAAAACTCAGATTGGACAGACAGTCTAGCTAGCTGTCTGGATTTACCCTGCAGAGATCTGAGGAGCAGTTAACCTTAGTCCTCAAAAATCCACCGGAGTTTAAAATTACAACACAAAGAAAGCGGAAGGTAACGGACATCCGTCCGAAAAGAGGGACATCTGGCGGAATTTCCGGAGCAATCCCGGAAGTGGAACGTCGTGGATATAGACTACTTTTGTAGTGATTGTGTATGTAAAAAAGTCTCATTGAGCCAGTAGGCATCATAAGACCTGGAATTCCGACTGTGGCCATTATACCAGAATCACCTTATCACTCACCAAGCTTTGTTTTTGGGAGCTTGATAAAGAGATGCTTTACTGGACCCTGGTTCCCAGGTTCATGCACAGAACAGCAGGCCTAGAGCTGGTGAGGATTCGGTGTCTTGGGTGAGTCAGTTAAAAGATGGCTTTATCCCTGTCCTGCTGAGTTTTTGTCCTTTCATCTCCTCTAGTCAGTCATTACTGTAACAGTGACTTATGAGCAGATATGTATTCAATCCAATTTACTTTGTGCTAAAACATTTACAGAGCCCGCACAGGACTCGCTGGCTACAGCGCTCCCTTATCTACTGATGAGAACTGGCCGATAGTCAAAACCATGACATTTTCAAATGTAGTCTTTTCACTTTGACTTGTCTTCACCGGGTGTTTTTCAGATTGAGAGGAAAGGATGTTTGGATTGGCAATTTACATCAGGTTCAGACACATCCTTTTAGCACTGTGAGCACCAGCATGAAAGTAAAAGGATCATTTCAACTAGGAATGTGAATAAAAATCAATAAGCTTCTTTGAAAACAACAAGAAAGGTCTGATAAGTAATAAGACAGAAATTACTAAAAAAGTGAAGGGATCTCACTGGGATTAGCTTGTACTAAACGGTATGTGTTCTGCTGTGGGCCTGCTGGCTTCCTTCCCTGCCAACTGTGTGTGTGTGTGTGTGTGTGTGTGTGTGTGTGTGTGTGTGTGTGTGTGTGTTTTCAAGTGCAGACGTGCATGTGTGTGCCTGCTGTTCGGCGGTCTCTCCGACAATGTTAGCGCTGTAGGCAGAAATGTGTTTGTATGTGTGTATGAGTGTGTGTTTCCATTAACTCCAGATTGATGTAGTAACAAATAGGCCCTAAGGCCTCTGTACACTGATTGCAGCAGGGACACCTTTTAATGGGCACCCCCCCCCCACACACACACACACACAACACACATACACACACCTACAGCACACACACTGTACACACACACTCTCTCTCTCTCTCTCTCTCTCTCTCTCTCTCTCTCTCTCTCTCTCTCTCTCTCTCTCTCTCTCTCTCTCACACACACACACACACACACACACACACACACACACACACACACACACACACACACACCCAGTCACAGTGTGACCCTGCGGTATATTTTTAATTATCATCTTGTTTTAACCTGGGGGAGATTTACATCAGCAACCGCAGCTATGTTCTTCATTTTCCTCTGTTTCTCTCCTCTTCTCTACATTCACTTAATTTTTCTTCTCCTCTTCATCCCGTTTTCTTTCTTTCTTTCTCTGTTAACTGTTGGTTTCTTTTCCCTTCTTTTCTTTCCCTTTTCTTTTCTCCTTTGTTTTATTTCGTTTTTTGTTTCTTTTCCCCGCTGCCACCCCACATCCTCCCCCCTCAGTTTTTCTCATTATTCCTTAATGCTGTGGGTCATAAACACAATTCATGATGCTCAATGTTGTTATACTGATGTGGGCTACAGGCAACAGACAGACAAAAAGAGCTATAATTAAAGATCAATTCATGATTTAAGTATTAAAAATGTATTTTAAAAACAATTCAGGAAGAAAGACTAATGGTGCTTGAGGAGTTATTTGCCCATCCCCTGAAAAATGCATCCTTTAAAACAGTGTGTGTATTGCTAATGCAATACTATTAGCAGCTTAGAAAGTGGTTGGAAAGTTACAATAAATATATTATCTACATGATATCAGATTCATTGATTAGAAGTCTTATTGTGTCATATTTGTTTCTTATTATTGCAGTTTCGGAACTTTAATACTGTGTTCAATCAGAAATAAATGAGGAGTAGAAGTGAAAATGAAATGTATTTAAAATGTAAAAATATAAGCATGGACTAAAAACAAGACACAACTAGTCAAGTTGTTTTATTAAAATCCACAAAAAAAAACATCTTGAGTTTATTCAGTAAAAAATCAGAGGCATAATTAACTCATTTATTAGTCACACTTTAAGATTCACCAATGTTTCTTTGTGTGAGCCAGAAAAATAGAAGTGACAAAGCTCACTGCTAAATGTGGACTACGGTATGAAAGTGAACGTGAATATTAAAGCAGTGTGATGAAATAAATTGGGATATGACTTGACAAATAAAACTTCTATAATAACTTCTTTAACTTAACGTAATGTAAATTGTTCCTTTCATTCATCGTAATAAATCACTATGGTTCATCATTTGCCATCAGTAATATGTCTAACCCTACAGTCACATTAGCTACAAAAGACAGCGACACGCACTCACTTGATGGGCGTTCCTGAGCGTGCCTAGCCTACTCCTGGTTGCTTGGCAACAGTAAACAGAAATTCTCTGGGGCTACCTTCAAGCACGTCTTACAAGTCACTTCAGTGGTATTGTCAAGTCACAAGAACGATGTTTTGGGATTTAAAAGTATTTATTTCTCGATAGGGGTAACAAAATATATGAGATAAAATGCCAAACATATCAGATACTGTATATACAGAAATACGATGTCCTGAAGCGTTTCCGCCATCTTGAATGATTTTCTTCGACTCAAGCAACCAACGTACATACGTCACACTGCCCTCACGCTGCCTTCACTCCGTTTGACAGTCGCTTTGTCGCATCCCTCAGCATTTGCATAAGATAGACTTCTTGTCTATTTTGGCCCCGCCATGCTCGTGGCAGCGACAAGCCCGTCGCGGCCACTCCCATTGAAAATGAATGGCAGCATGTCGCTTTTTCTCTGTCTCTTGTAGCTAATGTGACTGTAGAGTTACGATGCTCTCAGACCTATATCAGTCATATATTTAAAGCCAGGGAAGCTCAGCGAATTGCTCGACTGTCGATTGTTTCTCCGATCCACCCCCTTCAATCCAAAAACTCTTCCAGTGTTTGACCCCAGGCTCCGTCTACTCCTCTAGAGTCTCGCATTGCCAGCTCTATCTCCACAGCGCTGCGGAGGAAGGTCTGGCTACACCAAATGTAGAAAAAGAGAAGAAAAAAAACGCTCTGGGTTGTTTGCATTTCTTTAAACCAATCACAATCGTCATGGGCGGTGCGAAGCTCCGGACTGTGGCTCTGCAAAATGGTCTCGGGAAGGAACTTGCACCCCGTAAAATAAAACGCCACATAAAATATTAAATTAAGTTAAATGTTAATACAATACAGTAAGGTGAGCTATTTCAATTAGTTGGATACATGGTTAAATGTCACTTACCCCATAGCAATCCTGCCACAATTCCAAAAACGTCCCCAGTTAGATAGTAAATGCCCTAACGTTAAACAAATATTTTGTAACTCTTTACAGTTATTCCCCGAAATTGAATCAATACCTGTCTTTGGCTCGGATTTACCATCTCCCTGCTCTAGCTTTATATTTAAAGGTACACTCTGTAAGAAAGCAAAAAATAGCTTTCCCAAAACGTTGAACTGTTTATTTAAGACCAAAATGTTACTCTGAGTGCCTTCTATGCTTTACATCTGATTCCTACATACACTGTGCAGATGACCCACACTGTCACACATACACACCTGTTTCCAGCACACCCAAGTCTGCTAAACTGCACTTGTTCTGTGTATGTGAATGAGTGAACTCTACCTGGCAGGCAGGTGAACACACAGACACACCCACACACAAAAACACACACACACACACACACACACACACACACACATTGGCAACATACTGCACATATATGGAAATAGTTGACACATTTATGCACACAGTGGACAGATGCAAACACTACCTTCAGACTGGGACAGTTTTTTGCTTAATCAATTGATCATTAGACAGATAAAAACATTTTTGATTTTCATTCACACACACACACACACACGCACACACACACACACACACACACACACACACACACACACACAAGCCAAAACACATTGAACCATATATTATAGTACAGGGTGTTTCTATCAGTGTCATAGTGTGCATAATGTGATTTTCATTCACACACACACACACACACACACACACACACACACACACACAAATCTCTCTAGGTGCCTTTATACAAACAGACTGTTGAAAGAAAAAGAGAGAGGGAGAGAGTAGAAGGGGGGTTGAGAAAATAAATACAGGTGAAAGTATGATCAATATGCGATGAAAGCACGATAAAGAATAGACTGTTCTGAAAGCAACATGTTTGGCAGTTTGCTTAATAAATGACTTAAAATAGTAATAGAAAATCAAAAATGTTTTTATCTGTTCTGCTTTTCTAGGGCTGGGTTAAAATGATCGATCCTTCAATTAAAATCGTTCTTTGTTGGAGTGATATTGATTAATAAAATCCCCAAATCGATTTTAATACATGTTTTTTCACCATGGATGTGCTGAATCATCCCCCTTTTTGGGGGTCAATTCTTAATGTGAACATTAACCTGGTGCATTATGAAACATATTTGAGGTTTTTGTTCTTGCTTGTACAATTGACAGCGTCTCCATAGGCACAGGCTAATTATTGCTAACTAAAATGCTAGTTAATATTAGCAATTCAACTTAAACAGCTAATGTCAAAACTGCCTGCGAGCTTCTCCTGTACTGTACGATAATTTGTCTATTATGCGACAAAAAGTCGCGTGGTTATGACACAATCGTTAGCCTATTTTTACAAAAACGCCTGCTACAGGGCCATAATGTGAGGTACAAGGTAATGGAGCCTTTTATACATTGTCGTGTTTCTTTAGAAATAAACAATGGACAAATAAAGTCTTTAAACGCTTCAGATGTAAAGTTATTCGCTGTCAAAGTGACGCCAAAATGAATGGCAGTCAATGGAATGCTAACGCCGGGTGATGCCTTATTAGCATCAAAATGGCTCCATAGTAGGTACGCTTTGCAGAGGCTGGCTTACCCCCTTGTTTATATATCCAAGAAAAAATGCTATTGTAACTGAAGTTTCCCCAACATAATTGATATTGAATCAAATCGGAAATGTAATGGAACTGGGACCTTGTGAATCGGAATTGAATTCGATTTGGGAAATCATTAGCGCTACCTCGTGAAGTTAACGTGTGTTTGGATTTTTGTTGTTGATTGGACAAAACAAAAAGGTTTGAAGACATTGCACTTGCTTGATGACACGTGACTAAATGACTGAGTGAATTTAAGAAATAATTGATTGATTTAGTGAAAATAGTCAGTTGTAGCCCTAGTTAAATCCATCATGCACACAAAGAGATACTTTCAGAAATTCACACACACACACACACACACACACACACACACACACAGGTTTGTGGCACTATCTTTGTGGGGACCCGTCATTGACATAATGCATTCCCTAGCCCCTTACCCTAACCTTAACCATCACAACTAAATGCCTAACCTTAACCCTTACCCTCACCCTAACCATAACCTAATTCTAACCCTAATCCCAAAACCAAGTCTTAACCCTCAAACAGCCCTTTAAGCTTGTGGGGTCCAGCATTTTGGCCCCACAAAGCTGTCCGGACCCCACAAGTATACTGTATTCCTGGTTTTTGGACCCCACGAATATAGTTAAACAAGAACACAAACACACACACACACACACACACAGACAGACAGACAGTAGTATTAGGTGCGAGCGTGAAAGGGTGAGATAAGGAGGCAGGCTTTCCATCTCTTCCTCCCCTCTTGTCTCTCTTTTCTCCGTCTGTCTCTGTCTTCTTCTTCAACCCATCGAATTTATCTCTCTACGCCTGTCTCCCTCTGTCCCTGCGAGATGTCGGCCTCTATCTCACTTTCCTTCCACCTGCCTGTCTTTCCTTCACTGCTCTCTATATCTCTACCTGTCCCCTTTGTCTTTCTCTCCCAGCTCGTTTAGTCTTTTCATCCATGTGTCTCGGAAAGGCGATGCGTCGTGTCATTATTCCCTTTCAAACTGTCACAGAGAGATAACGGGGGGTGGGGGGAGGGGCGCAGGATCAAATGACTGCACCAAAGGTCTTTATATTTCTGATTTCCATCCGTAAGAGAGACTCCGGTTGTGTTTGCAGTTGTTAGCCATCCTCAGACATGTAATCCACAGCAGAATAATGCTGCATAGTGGCTCCAAAGTGTCAACTTCTCTGCAATAATTATACCGATAATACACAGCCATTTATTCATTTATTTTTACTTGCCCAGTTAAGGGGGATAAAAACATTTTCTACGCAATAAAACCTGAAATATTGGTGCAAAGTAAAAAGGTCAAAGATGGATTAAGGGGAAATAAACTGTAAACAATAAGTTGGGAAGAAAAACAATAGAGGATGGATGAGAGGAATACAATGGAGTGGAAAACTAGGGAAGCAATGAAAGTCTCTTGAATTGAAATAATGAAATAAGGGAAAATGCAGGAGAATGTATGAGTGACGGATGGAGAGATCAAGAAAAAGGCAGGGTGGGAAGAAGGTAGAGCAAAGTAGGGAAGAAAAGAATAGATCTAAGGTAAAGTGAAGGATGAGAGGAGGACAGTTAGAAGAATGGAAGGAGAAAACGGTGAGGAGAACAAGAAATTCAGAGACAGGTGCAATAAAGTAGAAAAAGGAAAGAGAGAAGGGAGTTGGGAAGGGACGCAAAGGGGCAATTAGCAAGAAATATGGGGAAAAAAAGGGAAATAATGAAGGAGGGGAAGAGATGGGGGAGAAGGGAGGTGGATTGGGAGAAGAAGGAACCAGGAAGAAGTGAGAAAGGGCTGAATTAGGAAAGGAAGTAGGAAGTAAGGAAGTTCACACACACACACACACACACACACACACACACACACACACACACACACACACACACACACACATATACACACACACACACACACACACACACACACACACACACACACACACACCAGCCGATAAGAATATTACCTTATGGGAGTATCGGAGTATCCTCTTAATCACTGTCAACACACTAACACACCGTTTCTGTCTTTATCACTCTCTCCATTCACTCACAACACACACACACACACACACACACACACACACACACAAGCCAAAACCCATTGAACCACATATAGTACAGGGTGTTTCTATCAGTGTCATAATGTGCAAACTTACACACACATGCATACACACACACACACACACACACACACACACACACACACACACACACACACACACACACACACAAACCTCTCTAAGTGCCTTTATACAAACAGACTGTTGAAAGAAAAAGAGAGAGGGAGAGAGTAGAGGGACAGCGAGCGTTGAGGGGGGTTGAGAAAATAAATACAGGTGAAAGTATGATCAATATGCGATGAAAGCACGATAAAGAATGGACTGTTCTTTCTTTTTCCCTCGCTTTCGCCTCAATTTGTCGCCTGGCGGCCTCATGAATATTGTAAGCAGTTTTCGTGTGCAACCTTGATGGAGACGAGGGACTGATGGAGAGACTGGAGGAAAAGTAGAGCAAGATGAGGTGAAGAGGGTGAGGAAGGTGTTTGATGAAGGTGAGACAGAAACCTCGACAACTGTTTTACTGTGTTTACATGGGCAGACATAGCAGCACCGAGTCAAAGTCAAGTTTGTAGAAGTGGGTCGAAGAACAGAAGGTCAGTGGTTGAAATCCCTGCACAGGTAAGGGAGATATTAGCAGGGAAATGGAACCATTCTTATTGTTGCCCCATGTCACGTTTTGTGTGTGTGTGTGTGTGTGTGTGTGTGTGTGTGTGTGTGTGTGTGTGTGTCTGCCTGCCTGCCTGCCTGCCTGCCTGCCTGCCTGCCACACCTTTCAGAGCCACTGTTCAAGCTTCAGCAGTATTTGATACTCAAAAGATACATCCATTTTTAGTGGAGTTGTTCTTTCACATTGGCTTGCGCAAAATCCTTCAGCTCTTGGCTCATGCGGCTTCAGAGACACGTCTTAGAAAGCTGCCAGTCCCAGTGCTGCTGCTCTGTATCGGACTCTGACCTGTGACAAAAGACAGTTTCCTTCGCTTTGATTGAAACGTGTGCTGATACTCGCTACACAGAGAGGTGTAGCTGCAGCAGATTAATCACAATTTGATGCCTAGAGGTAGTAAATACTCATTAATTTACAACACTAATCTATATAAAATCATGAGGGGATACTCTCAAGCTGCCTCTTTCAAGTTAGTTTGTCTGATTAGTTATTGAATTATTTAACATATATTTAAGCCTTAGGCAGCAAATGATTTCACAACAACAGGATGAAATATAACATGTATGAATATGGTATAGTCACATCTGCAATGATCGTGGAATGTTTTTAACCTAGACAGATGTGTCAAAAGGTTTATTTATAAACAGATATTGGTGAATGTGGGTGGACAGATTGCTTTTGGTCCAAAGAACCAGACTGATCTCAATAAGTGGCGTATGTATGATACGCTAATTCATATGCCACTTTGGCGTGTTATCAAGACGCATAATCGCTTTTTAGCGTGTTTATCAACGCTGTTTAACCCTTCATTGACTTACATTACCTTGCGTGTCACTATACGCCGTAACGAATAGTATGAAAGCCCAAAAATTTGCATAGGGAGGTTGGTTGGGGTGGTGGATGGGTCAAACACAGGACTTTCACCCAGGAGACCGGGGGTCACTTGATAACACGCCAAAATGGCATACAAATTGGCGTGTGATACATACGCCATTAATTGAGATCAGTCTACAACCTGTCTGCTGTATATGGCATAGACATACACGCGTATAGTTAAAAATGCATACAGATAACATGCCACTTGGCTTTAGAAAGTATGTTTACGCGAAGTCATGATGTCACGTTGAAAGAACATATAAATTATATTTTTTTTTTTTTATTATGTTGCATTCCAAATACTTTCTGGCAGGATCTGGCATTCAGCACTTCCATTCTGGGTGCCATTAGTTGCACACTAAACCTCTTGTCCTTAAGCAATAATCCTTAAGAATTTAGTTCTGGTTGACACCGTGGTTTCTGGTGGTAAGGCTAACTACGTCCTAATATTACAAGTCCCAGTGTTCTGTTCAAAATGGCAAGTGTACTGATCACTAGGGCAGGCAGTTTTTCAGATTTGAGCATTAGTTAGTTAGTTAGACATTAGCAAAGTTATTTTACAAGTGATAAAGAAAAGGTTACTATGACAGCCTAAACGGTTTGGTAAAATGTCAAAGAACAATGGTCATCAATGGAAAAATGATCCAGGACTGATATTTCAGCAAGACCCTCAACATAAAATCCAATATGTTAGCTGATTCTTAGTTATTTTATAATTACAGTAATTCAACATGGTTTTGAATAGTGAACCAGTACATCTTACAGGCTTTTTTTTTTTTTTTTTTTTTTTGGTAGAGCTTTTCAGAATCAGTGGGGTTTTTTTTCTTTCCAGAAATGTCTTCAGTGGCAGCTGTCCTAAAAAAAGGAGTCCTCGCTGTTCGGTACACTGTGATCTCTGTGTCTCCATCACTGTCTAATTATTTCTCCTGCTGTCTTTTCTCTCTCCCTCTCTCTTCTTCAAACCCTCACTCTCTCTGTGGGATACGGCTCCTGTGGAGCCAGAATTGGATTTTTTTATTAAGTAGAAATCCCCTTTGAAAATCTACCTAACCAAGACGTGTGTGTGTGTGTGTGTGTGTGTGCGTGCGCGCAAAAGGATTAATGACTTGAGTGTTGGTTGGATTCCTTCATGCAGCGTGTGCGTTAGGCTTGATGCATGCTACTAGTTTACAGTAGATGTGACCTCACAGATGTTTTAATTCAATTCAATTCAATTTTATTTATAGTATCAAATCATAACAAGAGATATCTCGAGACACTTTACAGATAGAGTAGGTCTAGACCAAACTTTGTACTTTACGAAGCCCCAACTATTACAGTGGTTGCCTCAAGAGCAAGCATTAGCAGTAGCTATTGTGACAGTGGCAAGGAAAAACTCCCTTTTTTTGTTAGGAAGAAACCTCGGACAGACCCAGACTCTTGGTAGGCGGTGTCTGACGGCACCAGTTGGGGGAGTGGTGAATGGTGGCAATAATAGTCATAATAAAGATAGTGAAGCAGTGATCACAATGGTAGTCATAGTAGTTCATGTCATAGTAGGGCACAGCAGGGCGTTACGGGGTGTAGTGTGGCACAGCAGCCTGGGTGGACGCGGTTGGACGCGGCAGGACGCAGTCGGACACTGCGGGGAAACGCAGAGCGTAGCAGGGTGTAGTAAGTCCATAGCGTCAGCTGCACCCAGGACCCCGGTGTAGGTGCCACCCAATTCCAAGGCGATGTTCTGGGTGAAGAAGAAGCAAAGGGACTCCGGGGAGAAAACTCCCCAGAGCTAGGTTAGTAACAGGCATTTCTGGGACTAAGATGCACACAAAAGGAGACAAGTGAAAAGAGAGAAGAGGGAGCGGCTCATTGTGTCCTTGGAAGGAGCTTCCCACAGCAGTCTAGAGTTATAATAGTATAACTAAGAGAGGCAGGCTAAAGAGATGGGCCCTGGACCGGGCTCGTACTCTCCCCTGCCGGAACGGGCTTGTACTTCCTGCCTCCCTCTACTCTACTCTACTATGCTGCAACTCCTCACTCCCTAACTATAAGCTTTATCAAAGATGATGGTTTTCAGTTTATTCTTAAATGTGGCGATGGTGTCAGCCCCCCGAACCCAAGTTGGGAGCTGGTTCCACAGGAGAGGAGCCTGATAGCTGAAGGCTCTGCCTCCCACTCTACTTTTAGAGACTCTAGGAACCACAAGTAGCTCTGAGTTCTGGGAGCGCAGTGCTCTAGTGGGACAATAAGGTACTAAAAGCTCTTCTATGTATGATGGTGCTTGACCATTTAGTGCTTTGTAGGTCAGGAGAAGGATTTTAAATTCAATCCTGGATTTTACAGGAAGCCAATGCAGAGAAGCTAATACAGGAGAAATGTGATCTCTTTTGTTAGTTCTTGTCAGAACACGTGCTGCAGCATTCTGGATCAGCTGGAGGGTCTTGAGGGACTTATTTGAGCAGCCTGATAGTAAAGAATTACAGTAGTCCAGCCGGGAAGTTACGAATGCATGGACTAGTTTTTCAGCATCGTTTTGAGACAGGATGTTCCTGATTTTGGCAATGTTACGAAGATGGAAAAAGGCTGTTCTTGAGGTTTGTTTTAAGTGGGCGTTAAAGGATAGATCCTGGTCAAAAATGACTCCTAGATTTCTGACAGTAGTGCTGGAGGCCAGGGCAATACCATCTAGGGTAGCTATATATTTAGATAATGAAGTTCGGTGGTGCTTGGGTCCCAGCACAATAACTTCCGTTTTGTTTGAGTTCAACATCAGAAAATTGTGGGTCATCCAGGATTTTATATCTTTAATGCACGCTTGAAGTTTAGCTAACTGACCGCTTTCGTCTGGCTTGATTGACAGATATAATTGGGTGTCGTCTGCGTAACAGTGAAAGTTAATTGAGTGTTTCCTAATAATATTGCCTAGAGGAAGCATATATAAAGAGAATAGAATTGGTCCAAGCACTGAGCCTTGAGGAACGCCATGGCTAACTTTAGCGTATTTGGATGGTTTATCGTTAATATTAACAAATTGGGATCGCTCAGAAAAATAGGACTTAAACCAGCTTAGTGCGATTCCTTTAATGCCAACTAAATGTTCCAGTCTCTGTAAGAGGATGGTATGGTCAATAGTGTCGAATGCAGCACTAAGATCTAATAAGACAAGTACGGAGACAAGTCCTTTGTCAGCAGCAGTTAGAAGGTCGTTAGTGATTTTCACCAGTGCCGTCTCTGTGCTATGATGCATTCTAAATCCTGACTGAAAGTCTTCAAATAGACTATTTCTATGCAGAAAGTCACACATTGATTAGCGACTACCTTCTCAAGGATTTTGGAGAGAAACGGGAGGTTAGATATAGGTCTATAGTTGGCTAAGACCTCAGGGTCGAGGGTGGGTTTTTTCAGAATAGGTTTTATCACAGCTACTTTAAAAGACTGCGGTACGTGACCCGTTAATAAGGACATATTGATCGTATCTAGTAATGTGGTGTTGACCACGGGTAGTGCTTCTTTAAGTAGCTTCGTTGGAATGGGGTCTAAGAGACAGGTAGTTGGCTTAGCTGAAGAGACCCTTAACATTAATTGTTGGAGGTCTAAAGGATAAAAGCCGTCTAAATAAGTATCAGGTCTTATCGTTCTCTCTAGCCCTCCTGCGCCCAATGGTGAGTCGTTGGAAGCTGTGGGCAGAAGGTGATGAATTTTTTCTCTAATTGTTATAATTTTATCATTAAAAAAGGTCATGAAGTCATCACTGCTCAGAGCTATAGGAATAGATGGCTCAATAGAGCTGTGACTATCTGTCAGCCTGGCTACAGTGCTGAAAAGAAACCTTGGGTTGTTCTTATTTTCTTCTATTAGTGTTGAGTAATAGTCTGATCTGGCATTTCTGAGGGCCCTCCTATAATTTTTTAGACTATCTTGCCAATCCACACGAGATTCTTCCAGTTTGGTGGAACGCCATTTACTTTCAAGTTTTCGTGAGATTTGTTTTAATTTGCGAGTTTGGGAGTTATACCAAGGTGCTAGTTTCCTTTCCTTCATCATCTTCTTTTTGAGAGGAGCAACCGAGTCTAAAGTAGTCCGTAGGCAGGCCGTAGCAGCGTCTACAAAGTTATCAAGTTGGGAGGGACTAGAGTTAACATAACAGTCCTCTGTTATATTAAGGCATGACATTGAGTTAAGTGCTGTTGGAATAGCTTCCTTAAATTTAGCTATAGCACTGTCAGATAAGCATCTAGTGTAGAAACTTTTATTTAATTTCGTATAGTCTGGTAGTAGGAATTCGAAAGTTATTAAAAAATGGTCTGATAATAAAGGATTCTGCGGAAATACTATTAAATCGTCAATTTTGATGCCATATTCTAGCACAAGGTCGAGGGTGTGGTTAAAACAGTGCGTGGCCTTATGCACCCTCTGACTGAAACCAATAGAATCTAGCAGTGAATTGAAAGCAGTACTAAGGCTATTGCTCTCAATGTCCACATGGATATTAAAATCACCTACAATAAGTACTTTGTCTGATTGAAGGACTACGCATGATAAAAACTCTGAGAATTCAGATAAAAACTCAGAATATGGACCTGGTGCTCGGTAAACAACAACGAATATAATTGGCTGTACTGTTTTCCATGTTGGGTGTTGAAGATTAAGAACAAGGCTTTCAAACGAGTTATAATTTAGTTTAGGTTTAGGATTAATTAACAGGCTCGAGTCAAATATGGCTGCAACTCCCCCTCCTCGGCCTGAGCCTCGTGGAATTTGGGTATTATTATGACTGGGAGGAGTGGCTTCGTTTAAACTAACATATTCGTCATGGCCCAGCCAGGTTTCGGTGAGGCAGAATAAGTCAATGTGGTTATCTGATATCAATTCGTTTAACAATAATGCTTTCGATGACAGAGATCTAATATTTAATAGTCCACATTTGATTTTCCTATTCTGTTCTATCGTTGCAGTGGTTGTTTTAATTCCAATTAGGTTGTTTAGTATAGCACCTCTTTTGTTAGCGTTTGGTTTAAACGGTCTCAGTCGGGGGACAGACACGGTGGTTATGGGATTATGAATGGGTGATTGCTCTGAAGGGAGCACAGAGGGGCGTGTAGCGCTGTATCTCTGATTATTGACTTTGGGAGAGTGTGTCTGGTCAGTGTGCTTGTGGGAGTGTTTACGGGATGTAAACAGTCAATCAGAGGTCTGGGTATGCAGGGCGTGGTGCAAATTTCCACGTAGCATCTGGCTTCCGCGTGTATTGGGATGAATCCCATCCCTGCTGAACAGGGAGCCACGTTCCCAAAACAGATTGAAGTTGTCAATAAAACCTATCCTGTGAATACTGCATGTGAGCTGGAGCCAGGTGTTAAGGGAGAGTAGTCTGCTAAAGAGGCCTGATCCGCGACCTAGAGATGGAAGTGGGCCCGAAATAAAAACCGACTTCCCAGTGCTTTTTAAAGCCTCAATGAGAGTGGTAAAGTCTCGCCTTGTGCGCTCACACTCCTGAATCCGAGTGGACATGTCGTTATGTCCACAATGGACCACGATGCGTTTGATAGAGGTCGGAAATGAGGGTATCAGGTCCATAACTTTAGCCAGGATGTCTGCAACTTTGGCTCCGGGAAAACAGTGTGTGACAGCATTATGAAACCGTAGGTCTCTAGTGATGGAGTCCCCAATAATTACTGTGGTTAGGGGGAAGAGCGGACGAGGAGTGGGGGGGTGTGGGTAGCCGGTGACGGGAGCAAAACAGTCAGTGTCGGTTTCAGATGGGCAGCGAAAAGAAGAGGAAGAATGCTTACCGTTCGGTTGTGGAGATTGTTTTTGAGGAACGTTGTCATTTGGCCGATCCAGGCAGTGTAGGCCACCGGACCGTCTGACTACCGCATCCCTCAGAAGCTTTCGCCGCGCGGTAGCAATCGTCTTCCGTGACGACGGCTGGTCAGTCTGCTTTGAAGCGGGGCGAGCCCGGTGAGCCGCACTGGCCACCACCGGCTCCGACTCCGACAAAGCATTGAAGCGGTTGGAGAGGCTGAGGGCAGGAGGCGATGGAGCCCTACCCGAGGCTCTCTTTCGGCCGCAAACCACCTCAGTCCAGGGTGGCTTGATAACCGGTGTCGAGCAGGACGATGGGCGTGGGCAGGCAGCTGGGTCCCATGGCGCGGTATCCTGGAAGGCCGCCGAGAGAGATGAGATCCGGAGCGACTGATTATGAGCCACGTCCAAGCAGGCGGTTAACAAAGCATCTTTGGTTTTTAAGTCCTCGGAAAGCCGACGAACATCTTCCCTGAGGTCAGCAATTTCTTTGTTTGTATTATTGAACAACGAGGAAATCCTGAGGGGGAGTTTATCAGTCTGAATGCTTGTGAGTTTATTATAAAGTTGTCTAAGATTGCTGAATCAATATCGTCTCAGTTGATCACATGCATGCACCATTATTAATGTTCAAATTTGCATGCCATTTCAAAGGCGGTATCTTTCATATCCAAAGTACGTGTAAACTGGCCAATTTGCATAAAATGTAGTACACGACATTGGTGTATCTAACCATACTTCATTATAAACCAGTTATATCTGACAGAAATTGTGTCATATACAGTAAGTGTCCATAACATATTGACCTTTAATTTGATATTTACCACATTTCACACAGATATCAGTTAGGGGCACTAAACCTGCCCACCAAAGTCTGTCTATATCAATACATAAAAACTAATTCTGCCACTTGTCTGGATAAATATTATGTCTCATTGACAGAAGACAGAGTTACCTTCACCGAGCCCACACGGTTAAAAATACGGAACTGACAGGACGTTGGTTTTTATTTACCGTTATTTATTATAGGCTGTCATTTAGCTGTACACTGTTGAGCTTTAGCTGTACACTGTGACAGAAAACTGACGGACAGATCTCTTCCCCATCAGAGCCCTGATGAACCGACAGGCTACAATGCATACATACAGTGGCGCTCATAAGTTTATGAACCCATGCTAAAGTTGACTAAAATGAGGAATAAAAAAATCATCTTTTGGAAAGTACCCCATGCCAATCTCTAGGTATGGTGAAGGGTATGTGATGATGTGGGGCTATTTTAATTCCAAAGGCCAAGGGAACCTCATCAGGATGCATAGTATCCTGGATCCATGAAATAACTGGCCTTTAAAAATAAAAATCTGCCTGCCTCTATGGGAATTTAACATAGGGGTGTACTGACTTATGCCCTCTGTATTTTAAGGAAGAACATTTATTTATTTACGATACATTATTCATTCACAAAGAAAATTTGTGTCCTTAAAGGTTGGATTGTTCCTAATTTTTTTAAATTAAGGCATTAAGATCAATTTCTAAAAGATGTTTTTTTTATTCCTCTTTTTAGTCAACTTTAGCATGGGCTCATAAACTTATGAGTGTCACTGTATGTGGCTACTGTATGATACACATAAAATTGGATAAAGTCTTGAATGACAGACAAGTTATTGTAGAAAAACTGTTCATGTAAATTAAAACTATATCATACAGTTGCACCAACATTTCACCTTGCTGCAGCGATGTTTTTTTCCCCATAAAACAATACATGGAAATATGCAACATTTCAGACACGTACTCAAAAGAATTACCCTAAAAAAATATCCTAAAAATAGTGTTAACAAAATATGTAGAGAGGGATGATTAAACAATATTATAAAATGACAATAAGAGACAAAACAAAATACACTCTTCTAAAAGTTCACCATACAGTATTACAGTTTTGTTAGTTTTTTACTTAATATGTTCCTTGACTTTAAATAAGAAATTGGGGTTAACATTTGTTGTTTTGTATTTAACCTTGCTGCAGCAAAGTCCAGGACCCGATGACATCACTGTTTGGTGCAGATATATAAATAGCGGATGTTGTGTCGTGCTGTAACCAGTGTTGGGGTAATTACTTTACTAGTTACTTTTATTTTTAAAGTAATGCCTTACTTTAATAAATGACTCACGGCTGAAAGTATTAATCACACTACTAGTTGCATTGCTTTTGGATTACTGGAAAGTATGTCCATGCCTAGATCTATGAGGGCTTTTCATCTCCCCAAATGGGCTTCTTCTCTGGTTTAAGGTCTTTCAAGCTACATATAGTTCTCAAAGCTAAGTGATTTCTACTGCTGTACACTCATAACTCACTTTTATAATCTCCTGATAATCCTCGACTTACCCAGAGAGAGTTTTTCCAAGTCGGTGACTTTCCTTGGTTTGACTTAATTCAGACCTCCAGCTGCTGATCATCGTGAGACAGACAGACAGACAGACAGACAGACAGACACAGACACACACACACACACACACACACACAGACAGACAGACAGACAGACAGACAGACAGACAGACAGACAGACAGACAGAGACACACAGACAGACAGACAGACAGAGACACACAAACGGACAGACAGAGACATACACAGACAGGCAGACAGACAGACAGACGTGTGAGCAAGGTCGCAAGAGCCGTGTTCATATAACACGCACCGGTCTCCCTTAGTATTATTGGAGCGCTCCGCGTATATACTGCACGCAGAATGTGACTTTGGCGTACACATTCCACGTATTTTCAAAGTTTAAACCTGTGTTATTTGTACGCTTTTGGGTGAGACTGGGTTGCAGACAGAGACACACACAGACAGACACACAGACTGACTGAAGCAGAATTATTTATTCATTTAAAAAAGCATTCATTTACAGGATGAGTTTTTATTAAACAGAACTTTCTATCTTTCTAATCCTAATCCTAATCGGCACGGCTTGTGACGTCACAAGCCGAAACGAGCAGGCTAACCGCAACCATTAGCTCGTAGCGTTAGCATGCTAACGCTATGGCTAACGCTAGCATGCTAACGCTAGCATGTTACCTCGTTCTCAATAGCAAAGCACTGCTACAACACACACAAGTTCACCATAATCTACAAAAGAACTACTTACATGTGTGCCCTCATTTAGAAGTCTCCCAGCTAATCCTGCCTTGTAACTGACCAAAGTTGTAGAAACAGCCTTTCTTTTACTGTCTATGAAGCTAGCTAGCTGACATGATCTACATCTGAGCTACTGGGCATGTGCAGTGCAATCAAAGATAGTACAGAAGAAGAAGAAGAAAAGAGGTCTCACTCTGTAGCTAAAACAGAGACCAGGTGAAAAGAGGATCTGCAGCAGTGAGAGAGAGCGGTGCAGTACAACAAAAATATGGTATTTTTTGAAAATTAAACCATGTAAACCTATTCTGGTACAACCTTAAAATACAATTATGAACCTGAAAATGAGCATAATATGGCTGCTTTAAACGTGTATACAATATAATCCTGCCTTCTTCTGTCTATGTCTGTGCATTCATACATTCATTATACGTGTCTGACATGCATCTGTTGGCATGTGTGAGTTTGATCCTTAGGGGCAGAACTTTGTTACCCCTCTTAACATTTTCACACCTTGAACAGCTGAGGGAGCAAGAGGGGAGAAGCCAAAGAGGGAACTTAAGTGGAATAGTTTGTTTCTATCACTTTTAGAAGTGTAATGGAGGTTAGGAGGTCTCTTTGCTGCTACAATAGACACCAGTGCTCATCTTAGTTGACTTAAAAAGGTTTTATGACCCCAACACGGTGATACAACTTTGAAGGGCATCATGCTGTTGGAGTTTCTTCCATACAGGTTTCCTCAAAGGGAAAATTAAGGAAAAATTCATCTTTTTTCCAACCTGGGTTTAATTCTGATGGACTTTCTGACTGTGGGTCATGCTAAATTTCCCTGTTAGAGGTTCAGCAAAGGGGGACTCTGGCAAGACAAGTATAATATGGCAAGCTACGAGATCAAATTAACTTCAATTTTACATAAATCATTTCAATCGTTTGTCTCTGAGTGTGGTCAAAAGTAAACACAGAAACGAATCCCTTTGGATTAGCTTTTTTTGTGCTAATTTCATAGCAATCTTTTTCTGGAACAACTTTCTAGCTAACCAAATAAGCTGCCAACTCATCTGCATTAAATTACACCTATGCATAGCCATATTCTACTGCTCTTCATACTATTCATTCTGCACATACACTAATTCTTACTACTCTTATAATGTTACCACACTGCACATAGCTGTACATACTGTACATATCTGTCTATATGGTTCATATAGACTACTTGTATAATGTCACTGCTACTACATTGCACATAGCTGTACATGTTCATACATTGTTCATATTACACAGCCATATTTATTCTGCTCCTATAACACACGCATACAGTTGTGTTCAGAATAATAGCAGTGTGATTTAAAAAAGTGAATAATTCTCAAAATCCGTAGAATAGCTTTTAATTCCATAATATCAATGCATTGGGAACACTGCACATTCAATTCCAAATCAAAACATGACCAAAATTGATCAAGTTTGTGTTATACCTTTACAGAAAGTGAAGAAAAAGGAATATTAGGCTGTTCAAAAAATAGCAGTATTTGCATTTCTCTCAAACTCAAACATTTACTGTATAAACTGACAAATGTCTCAAGGGTTTGCTTTACTTTGAATCAGTAAACTAATATTTAGTTGCATAACCATTATTTAGAGAACAGCTTCACATCTGTGTTGCATGGAGTCGACCAACTTCTGGCACCTGTGAACAGGTATTCCAGCCCAGGACCATTGAACTACATTCCACAATTCCTCTGCATTACTGGGTTTTGCCATAGAAACAGCATTTTTGATGTCACCCCACAAGTTTTCTATGGGATTGAAGTCTGGGGATTGGGTTGGCCACTCCATAACATCAATCTTTGCTCGCTTACTGGTGTGTTTTGGGTCATTGTCTTGTTGAAAGACCCATTTCAAAGGCATTTCCTCTTCAGCATAAGGCAACATGACCTCTTCAAGTATTTTGATGTATTGAAACTGATCCATGATCCCTGGTATGCGATAAATAGGCCCAACACCACAGTATGAGAAACATCCCCATAACATGATTTTTGCACCACCATGCTTTACTGTCTTCACAGTGTACTGTAGCTTGAATTCAGTGCATGGGGGTCGTCGGACAAACTGTCTGCGGCACCTATACCCAATATATATACCTGGAGCTGATCATTGGTTGAGCCTTTGCCATTTTGGCTATTCTTCGATCCATTCGAATGGTAGTTGACCGTTTTTTCCCACGTCATTCAGGCATTGGATGCCATTTCAAGGCATTTGAAATCATGTTGGCTGATCAGCCTGTAATTTTCTGCACTTCTTTATATGTTTTCCCCTCTCCAACCAACTTTTTAATCAAAGTCCGCTGTTCCTCAGAGCAATGTCTGGAACGACCCATTTTGCTGAGTATTTCAGTGTGAAATGCACTATAACCAGCATGCACAACATTTGCTTCCTTCCTTCCTTAAATATGGGCCATAATTGATACCTGTTTCTTCACAGAATCAATCACCTCACTAATTGAACACAACACTGCTATTATTTTGAACATGCCCCTTTCAATTACAGATTCAATTACACAGAATGAGCAGCATGCATGTCATGACTGTTGGGACTGTTGGTTTTCTATAGCTATGTTTCCATCCACACGTTTTTATCCGAATTAGGTGATATCGAATGAAAAATGCCTTATGGAAACAGTAAAATTCGATTGAATTTCATGAATATCGACTCAAATGAAATACGTTCGGTCTGATCGGATTTTATCTTGATCAATATACGGCTTATGCGATAAACGCTGATGGAAACGTTATTTGCCGAATAAATAATGAATTGCGATGAAGTTTTAGGTCATTTTATGGTTGCAACCCGCCACAAAACGAAGAAGTTTTAGTTTTTTCCGCTCTGTTTTTTCCGCTCTGTTTGCACACATGGCAGGTGTCAACAAAGACAGTATGTAAGTGGACGAACAAGGAGACGCACTACCGGGAGTGCCGACACAAATGTCCCTTATGATGCAACGATCGTCTACCACAGCCTGTAGTACGATTGATGGCCAGCCCTTTCTATTGACTAAATCCCTGTAGCCTTCAGCAGGGGGTCTAATCGGGACGTGAGTCGTTCCCACACCACAGGCCGCCTCCGTTGTCGTCGGGCATTTACGTGCATCTGCATCATCATAGCAATGTGTTGATAGCGTCGTTGTTGTCTTATTATAGCTTGATATGTCGCTATCAGCTGGCACATAAGCACTATTACAACTTGTGCAATATTGATCATTTGTTGGTAGCTGGCATGATCCATTATGTCTGGCAAAACTTTGTTCGCAAAAGTTAGCTTGAATGTTGTGCGATTCAGTGCGAAAATGAATGGAAACACCTTAAGATGTCTAAAATCAATTCGATGTACCAATTTGATCACAAAACAGCATGTGACGTCATTACGCACAGGTTTTTATTCGCTTTAAGGCCGTTGGATGGAAACACACTTTCACCAGCTTTATTCGCATGAGTTTTTTTACCGAACTTTTTTAATTCGATTGACAATTGGATGGAAACTTAGCTTATTACTCTACAACACTTACTAGTAAATTATTTGCCATGTAGAAATATCACTTTTACCAAATAAATTGATTTATGAGGTTAGTGGTGTTGGACTGCTATTATTTTGAACACAACTGTATATTTCTTGTCCTGCCTATGATCCATATGTCTATACTTTATATATCACATTGCACTTTTTTGCACTTCTGGTTAGACGCAAACTGCATTTCGTTGTCTTTGTACTTGTACTCTGCACAATGACAATAAAGTTGAATCTAACCTAATTAATAACAACGATTGTAGAGCATTGATTGAGGAAAACCACCAGTTTCTTCAGGGAATGTGACAGTATCTTGTCCAGCGGGACGGGCCTATCCTTACCGTTCCACTATATTAAACGCTTCTATTTGAGCTATGCTTCCCCTTGGCTACATTATCTGCAAGCATAACATCAGCTACCATAGTTATGCCGATGACACACAGCTTTAGCTTTAGCTCATTTGAAGTCCAACCCATAAACTTAGCTACTTGGAAGAAATCAACGACTGGATGGCAGCAAACTGAGATTTTGGTCCTTATAGCCCAGAGACAAGTGGTCTGCAAGTACCTAGTCTGGCTCACAGGATGTACATTTCTGCAATAAAGCTTGATGTTGCATATTTATTTTGAAAGGATACTGTTGCTGCATCCGGAGTTTAGCACCGCCCAGGACGGTTGTGATTGGTCTAAAAAAATAAAAACATGCCAAAGTGTTTTTTTTCCCCTCTATCCAATTCAATTCAATTCAATTCAATTTTATTTATAGTATCAAATCATAACAAGAGTTATCTCGAGACACTTTACAGACAGAGTAGGTCTAGACCACACTCTATAAAGCCCCAACAATTCCAATAGTTCCCCCAAGAGCAAGCATTAGCAGTGGCTATTGCGACACTTATCCCAGAATAGATGGAGATAGGTCTGGCAATACAAGACTAGTGAGTATGTGGGGTCCAGGGGCCTCATGTGTAAAAGACTGCGCAACTTTCATACCAGAAGATTGCATACGGCCAAAACTTGAAAAGTACCTACGTACAGAAATATTCACATGTATAAAACTGGGGGTACGCCAGGTCCTACGCACCTTTCGTTTATACATGACAATCAACATGAAATTAAGCGCATGTGAACGAGCCACCAACCCCGCCTTGCCTCCTCCCATAAATTAATATGGAAATGACTATAAATGTGCCCCCAGACGAAAAAGAAGTTCTGTTTGGAGCTTTGTCATCTCGGATAAGCAATAAAAGAAAATGCCCAGAGAGGCAAATGGTGACCGGGTGGTGAATGCACTGAACCATGGCAGAAATAAAAAAAAAAGGTAGAATGTCGAAGTGGAAATCAAGGGAATAGTGGCAGCGCCACACCAGTTACCGAACAACATGCATCTCAGTGTCAGTCCAAATTACGCACAATAAACAGTTTTTGCCACACACGTGAACATGCACAGATTCTGCTCTGCCTGAACTTCTGGCAGAAACTGCTTGTAAAAAATGCTCTCACAGGTACTCAGGGTGGTTGCCGAGCGGCGGTGTGAAACTCTGCCGCATTCTAACCAGGACATAAAGATCAGACCGTATAACTCCAGTCTTCCAAAACCTTTATTGGTTACCTGTTGTTTTCAGAATACAATTCAAAATCCTCCTCTGGTTTACAAAGCCCTTGCTGGTATGGCTCCACAGTACATCTCAGACATGCTGTCAGTTTATAAGCCCAGCAGATTTCTACAGTCACAGTCTGGAAATCTTCTCCATGTGTGCACTTTGAAAGTCTGGTGAGATGGCATTCAATATGTATACACCCAAAAAATGGAACAATTTGCCTGCAGATCTCAGACCGTATTCTGTTAAAACCAAACTTCCTTCTCACTCAAGCATTTTTTTAAATGAACACACCATATTTGTACAGTATGTATGTTTGTATGGATGTGTGGATGTGTCTGTTTACTTATTTTTACTTACTTTATTTTGTTTTTATGTACAGCACTCTGAACTGCTTTTGTATGATTCGTTGCTATACAAATACATTTGAATATGAATTTATAATAATTCACTGGTTAACCAGCCATTGCACTTAGGCTGTGTCCAAAACCAAAATGTGGAACATGTGGAACATTGCAGTGTGCAATTGTTAGCAGAAAGTGTCCATTGTGGACATTTTGACAGCACTATATAGGCGTACATTTTTATACATTTTCACACTCGGACAGTAAATACAGTGCACAATGTTTTTTTTTTAAAAAACCTCATACTATTACTTGTATATTATCAACTAACTCTATACAAAACTGTACACAACACACATGTGAACAAACCAGTGTGTGCACATGAACAGGCAGCTGGTTTAGGTAGCCAGCAAGTTGCCCTGGAAGTACATCTGTATGTATGCTAGTTAGCTACAATCGCTAATCCAATGGGCTAACATCTGTGTTTAAATTCAGTCAGACTCAAAGACAAGTTTGAAATAATGTGAGATGATTCATGTAGAATTGAAGCATCTCACAGTAGGAAAAACACAGGTGTACATAATAAAAATCATGATGGCTGAATTTCATTTAAATGCTTGAGTTTCAGGGTCCTGGTATTGAGCCATCATTAATGCCATTAGCAACACGTGTGTGTTCCTGCTATGACAGGTCAAATTGTCAAGCACAATGAAACATTTAATAATGTAGGAACTAGGGCTGCCAGAACGCTTTAATAATGAGTTATCCCTTGTGTTGTCCTCAGGTCAAATTTGACCCATATTTTAATAGTTTTTTTTATATCAGAAATAAGGGTTTCTTTCAACCAAATTGCCCGAAAACAACATAAATTGATGTTTCCATCAACTAATTTGTATTCACTTTTTGAAGTATCGCATTAGAAAATGGTGATGGAAATGGTAAAATTCGGAAAAAAACATCCTCAAATTCGCAAAAAGTTTTTACGCTCGCTTGAGGTGGTTTTTGCCTTTTTCGAAAAATAGTTAATGTGCAAAATGGGAGATGGAAACAGCTTTGCCGAATAAGTTGTGACGTAGCGAACATGTAACTCACATGACTACAGTCCTGGTATCCATCGGATGGGGGAAGGATCGGGATACGGGTCCCATCCAGTGCGCCGTACACTTGTGGCACAAGGTGCGTAGTGGAGTTGCGGTGCACATGGGCGATTTTAGACCCTTTTTAGGGGGGCTCAAGCATTGTATCCGTGTCACATTCTCATTAGGGGCTGAGCCCCCCTAAAGGTTTTATCCTAGAATCGCCCCTAACGGTGCGCTGTAGCCTGTGCCTCTGCCACGTCGGGTATATTGACGAATTTGTTCAACAGCTTGAATCGTACGGCCCTGCACACCGCGTATACACAGCGGTGAACGGTTGTCTTGCTGACACCAAATGTCTCTGCCACAACCCTGTATTCTACACAGGTGGCCAACTTGTACAATGCTTCCTCTCTCCATTTAGCCAAAGAACTTAGCTTCTAAACTCTTTGATTTAGCAAGCCGGGTTGCAATCTACAACCATGCGTAACGTCAACTTGTGACGAAACTACGCTTAGCGTAGTCTAGTTTATTCGCTCAATACCAGTTGATGGAAACGCTTATTCTCATTTTCTTTTTTTTGCAACATTTTAAAAGTTTGTTTAAAATTCACTTGACAATTAGATGGAAACATGACTACTGATGCATGGATGTATGTTGTATGGAACTCATACAACGATCTTTGCAGGTAAAATAAATGGTTACTTTCATTGAATTTAAAATGTCCCAGCCTGTGATCCACTCCACATCCTCTGATCCTAACTATTAGTCAGGGGAGCGCCAAAAATACAGTAGTTTTCAAAAAACATTTTTAATTTTGACCCGGAAGGACAACATGGTCGACGGGAAGGCAACACAAAGGTTAACACAAATGCAGCAGAGACGAGACGGCGGAACAGGAGCGGGTCTTAAAGGTCTTATATTACATCCATGAACGGGAGTGGATGGCTACCAGAAACAAAGCTTCTTGGACAGAAATGGATAAAGTATGGATGGATTGAGTAGCAAGTTGAGTTTCAAAGCCCTTCCAGATGGTTCTCTCCACAAGACTTAAGTTGAAGTTATTTGCATGTACTGTCCATGCAGCATTAAAAAGCATTGAGCATTAAAAACTTGAAAAAATATCTTTTAAAGTACATTTAGAATAGATACATAAATGTGTGATTAATGTGCGATCAATCGTGAATTAACTATGACAGTCATGCGATTAATCTAGATAAAAAATGTTAATCGATTGACAGCCCTAGTAGGAACATAACTTATACAACACCCGATCATAATAAATTGAAACACATTAAGCAAGTTGTTAGGATAATTATCAAAGAATGGACAAAATCACTGGAGTTCTCTCAAAGTTTGTAAATTGACTGAAGATTGATTGAACAGTGTCTTTTTAAAGGAGTTGGGAGTATATATATATAATATAGATATTTTATGTTTGCTACAATATGGTTTATGAAATTTCTGGTACATAAATAACATGAAACCAACCAAGAAAACTAAGTAGTTCTCTCCTGTCAACCTGCAGCTGTCCAGCTGGGAATGCTACAGTAATATGAACAGCCTGAAACTACATACTAAATGTAAATTGTCCAGTCACTTGTATGCCTCCAGCTGCTCAAACCACAGACTCCAACAATTCAGGGACCAAATTTAATTTGCAATCCTTCTTTTAGTCTACTTTGTTAACCATTGGCCCCAAGGTGGAGAAATAGAAGACACTTGGATTTTTCTGGACCCTTGGGTAACAGCTGTCAGTCAGCCATCACCTGCCACCCAGTTCTGTCATGGAAACCCCCCCCCCCAACACATACCAACTGAGACAAAAAACTATTAGCACTTCTAACCTCCTGTGGGCTCGCTTGCTTTTTCTTTCCTTCCTTTATTTTACTTCTCCTTCTGATTCTTGTTTCTTTATTCAGCTCACAGTCAACTAACCTCAATGGCCACAACCATCTGCTCATTCCTATTATTTTGATTTATCTTTTTTCGCTTATTTCCAGTGGTGGCTGGTGATTTCTTTTTTTTTCCCTGGGTTGGACAGCAGGTACCTCTGCAAGGGCCTCTGCTTAGACACACAGATGGATTGTTTGTGCAGCAAGCAGCCCATATTCTCAAAATTGCCATGGTCTAGAAACTTTGACTCCAATTAGTGAGTTATCCCTTCATTACACACCTGTACAATCTAATGCAAAGCAATGCAAGAGCTCTGCAGTAGATGTTTTCTTTGCAGGGTGCATAGGTTTTTGATGACACTGTAAGAGAAGAGATTTAACTGCATGGCTATTCTTATGGCTGTACTGTATAGTCATATTGTATTGGACTGCATTAAGGGTGTCCAATATTTCAGACATCCCTTTTTAAATACAAAAGGGGAACACAATAATAGAAACACCTCAGGATAATGGCACACTCTTTGCAGGCAGCGTAGGATTTCTGCCCACATCAATAGGATAATTATTTTGATTTTTTTATACTTATTCATAGTCAGCATATTACCCGAAGTAGATGGCGGTCGGCACGCCCCCAGTTTGGCGTAGCACACGGGAGTCACGACACGGAAGCTGAGCAATGTACTGCTAAAGACAGGGGTTGCACCAAAACACATTTTAGACATCTAAAAAATATATAATATCTGTTCAAGTGTATGGTATACTGAGAATGTTTTTGACTGCTTTAGCATGCCGTCAAACGGCCCTTTACGACAATCTTCTTCAAAGCCATCAGACTCCTGTGTCATTTTATCTCGCTGAACACAGGAGTTACCTTTCAACCACTGCCTCGATTGGTTAGTTTATTAGTTACTAACCGTTTGAAAACACCAACGTCACATGATAAGACATACAAACTAGCAGCGGTACATCAGCATTTACTTCTGAGAGTTAAAATTACTGTTTCCGTCAAAGGAGTCTGGTGGCTTTAAAAAGAGCATAGATGTATACAACGGACAGTGGCGATTCTAGGGTCTGTTGTGGCCCTAGGCAAAAATTCCTAGGGGGCCCTCAAAACCAGAGGTCGTCACCATTATGTTCTAAACTACAAATGCTGCTTACGGACCTTGGCAATTGCAAATGCTGCCACTATTTCCTCCAGATCTAAAAGCCACATTTGGTCTATTGAAATGAGACCCAGACCTGAAAGTCTCTCCTAGGACAGGAGCTAGATGGACCCGCACTTCAGTTCCACTAGCTAGGTTAACTCACAAAAAAACGTGAACGAATAAACACCATTAGTCTAATGTTAATGCTAGCTAGCTAAAGTTATTTAAATGTCTCCCCCATAGTTAAGGTTAAATGACAGCATTCAGACACTTACTGTTACACGACTTAATCTTCATTATCTGCTCTACTTACCACTGTCTTGCTATCTTTTTCTTCTCATCCTTAGTTTTTTCTCTTTCTTTTTTTCACTCCCGGAAGGATAACTCCTCTTCATTTTCCTTTGACTTTTAATTAAATAAAAAAAATTGTATCATGCTTCGACGGAAATGACATGGGGCCCCTTCAGATGTCATTGCAAAAAGTAATTTGTTTGTTTAACGGGGAGGCGGGTTGCGTTCACTGTAGTTGCCACATTTTGAGACATTGCTGTGGAGTAAAGTTTGTCAGCCCTCGGGGACCCCCTAACGGCCTGGGGCCCCAAGCAGTTTCCTGGCTCGCCTGTTGACAAGCTGCGGCTCTGACAACGGATACAGTTCCTCGTTAGAAAGAGGTGTTTGGCGGCAAGGTAAAGTGATGAAAATATTCTACCTATAGTGTTCAATTAAACTGATATTGATTTTTTTACCACAGCAGTGCACTGCTTAGCTTCCGTGTCTACTGTGTAATACACTGGCTATGGAAAGGTACCTCATACAACCCTACTTCAAAATATCCTACTATCTCTTTAAGAATTGGCACCCAATTTTGAGCGCTACGGAACATTTTAGCATCTTAGTTTTCCAGCCAGCGAACTTTAATGTATGCAGTGATGCCAACTTAGCGACTTCATCACTAGATTTAGCGAGTTTTTAGACCCCCAAAAAACCGACTAGTGACAAATCTGGCGACTTTCTGTAGAAGAGACGCCAGTATTGTCCCAGGAGTACACAAGGTCTGTTTCTCTTGTGTAAACTATTGTGTAGACGGAGATCGTTTATATCTCAAAACGCCGAAACACGAAAATGAAAATGAGAACGTATAGATGTAGCATCAGAGCTAGTATACATATGTTTATGGTAATCAAGTTAGCATGTTAAAAGGAACATGCTAATGATTTACATTTGTTAAAGAGCCACTCAAAGCTACTTTGGAAAACTAAGAGCAGAAAGAAACTCCGGCGTGGCAAACTATATCAGTTCTGAATCTGCCAGTGATGTCAGATTTAAAACAAGCCCCTCATGACTGGTCATTTAATTAACCTTGTCAAGCATATCTGCAGTAATCTCCCATCTAATTTCATCTGTTAATTTAAAAACTGTTCTTAACTAGGCCAGCCCCCCAGCCAATCAAATGTCAGCTATAGAAGCATAAAGGACTTGGTTAATTAGAGCTGTCAGGAAATGGCCAAATATGGACAAAGAGGTAGGCTAGATTTCCTTTTATTACTTTCCTGGGAGAGTTATTAATTCTCTGGGAATCACCTCAGGTAATATGAGCATATATGTGTGTGTAAGAGTGTGTGTCTGTGGCGATGAATCAAGAAGAGGAGGGGGGATTGAAGGCTAAGGAGAGAGATAAAGTTAGATATGGAGAGGTAGAAACAAGGAGAGGCAAAAACAATGGAAGAGAAGAGAGAAGAGAGAGAAAATATTCAGTTTATTCAGAATAATCAAATATGTCTCTTTCCAACTTTGTGGCAGCTTCATTTCCTGTTCGGCAGGAAATTGAGCCTTAGCATTTCCCGAAGTGATTCTCCATCTGACGTTATATTAAATAATACTCAGTCTCTCCAGTGTGATTGCAATATCAAATTATATTGAAGATCTGCACAGTGCTCTCTGAGGATTTGTATATCACTGTAAACATGTTAAATGTGGTTTTTCATCAATGAGGAACTTCTGATGAAACTTTTTCGGATCAGCTTTTCAAATTTAGCCATGATTTTTCCTGTCAAAGTTTTCATTTGCAATGATAATTTTGAAGCGAATCAGATTGTTTGTATTGGACAGCTGTGTGTGTGTGTGTGTGTGTGTGTGTGTGTGTGTGTGTGTGTGTGTGTGTGTGTGTGTGTGTGTGTGTGTGTGTGAAAGGAGGGATATGCTTCACCCTTGTATTGTCTTCCCATCAACCATGGTCGAAATTGACCCGGTCTGTTTTACCTGATTTTAAAGTATAAATTATCACCCATCTTCTTAGCCAACTTCATTACCGCTAGTTTTACACTTATTTTTGGAATTCATGGTCATAAACCTGATTCACATTAAATGATGCCTACATTTTGAGTGTTGTTAAAACCCCCAGAAATTATTGATTATGTTGACTAATAGTTAAGATCAGAGGAAAGTAAGTTGATGCATAATCACGGATTGTTTTCGTGAATGGAACTATCCATGTTATTTTTGGGCAATTTCATTGAAAGAAACCCATTTTCTTTATATAGAAACTTTGAAAACGGGTCAAATTTGACCCAAGGACACCAGGAGGGTTAATATTATGAAGATGATGCCAATGGCCCATGATTTTCTGTATTTAACTGCATCTATAATATTTATGTCCCTGTGAATTATTTCTTTCAAGTGGACTTAAATACACTTTTTAAAAATGTGCACATGCATGAATATTTCAGTGTGTTAAAGGGAATTAAGTGGCTCAAATCTCTCCAGACCTGACCTGTGAAAAGACACCGTGAAAAGGTTACTGATGTGTGCTTGTCAGTGGTTTGTGGTTGCTATCCCTTCTGGCTGGTGGATTTAAAGCGTACTGGGTTGCTCTTTGTGTCACACAGTCTGCTGATGATATTTCATAATGTTAACTATGTATGCAAGGCATCTATTCTAAACTGTGTTGGAAAGAAGAATCCTCATCTAAGGTTTCTAGCTGTCAGTTTTTATTCCCATTCAACATGTAAATATTGAGGGTCTTTTGAAAGATCCATGACTCCCAAATGCAGCAGCAATGTGTTGCCAGATAATTGCAAAATTTCTGTAACATGAGTTTTACTCACAAACACTGTTAAATACACACCATCAAAAACAGACTTTAAAGTGCTCATATTATGCTTTTTGGCATTTTCTCTTTCCTTTGTTGTGTTATATATCTTTTTTGTTCAGTAATAAGCTTCCAAAGTGAAAAAGCCCAAAGTCCACCCCAAAGGGACTTACCATCTTCAACAGAAAACACTGTTCACAAACTGCTCCAAACAGCTCTATTGTAGTCCAGCCTTTACTTCAGAGACAAACGTGGTCACTTTGTAACACACGTTATAATGCTCACCTAGCTGCTAGTGTGGCACGCCCTCATACTCTGCTTCTGACTGGCAAGTAGTCCTTAGCTAGCTACTGCGCATGTGTGACTCCCAACAATGATGGAACAGAAGTGAGATGTCTCACTATGTAGCTAAAACAGAGAGCTCAACACACAGGGTGAAAAGAGGAGCTGCAGCAATGTGCAGTACAACAAAAATATGGCGTTTTTTGAAAATTAAACCATGTAAACCTATTCTGATATAATCTCTAAATACAATTATGAACCTGAAAATTAGCATAATATGAGCACTTTAAGGGAAAATACGTGTCCATGCACATAAATACACCTGTTTGCCTTGTTCTGGGATGTAAATCACCACTGAAAATCCTAATAAATGTAGCCAAATCAAATTGTTCTCAATAATCATTGAAGACATAATTTATGTTGTAACGTTTACTTTTTTAAGTGTTTGTAATGTTTTTATGCCATTTACAATGATTATGAGGAGCGAGAGTTGATTAGCTTAGCTTAGCTTAGCTTAGCATAATGAATGGAAGCAGGGGACAAACAGCTAGCCTGGCTCACTTTCATTGGATATGTCTCTCTGTTGAAGTCCTGGAAACGCAAATATAAACATGTGTTCTAAGTCTGTCAGACGACAGGGAAATGTTTTATCAGCCACTGAGCCAAATCTGGATTGATTCAATCGGCAAGTATATAAAATAAGGTTTCAAAATCATGGAAAAATAAGCAGTATTCTCTGTTCTGAGACACGGGGCGTTTCCGCTGAAGGCTCCGAGCCTTAGAAACAGGGGCGTCGGACTGGGGGGGGGAAGGGGACTGAGTACCCAGGGCCCTCATGTGAGGAGGGCCCAAAAAGATGCTAGAATGAATAGCTGTAGATGTTGGGAGGGGCCCATAGAAAATGCCTTTCTACAGGGCCTGGAATATTGTGCTACGCCCCTGCTTAGAAAGACTGTGCATCAACAGACTCTTGTTGCACCTGTGTAGTTCGCTACCACATTATTGTAATAAAATAGTAGCACACACATGGTAATCTCGCATTGCCAGACCTTCCTCCACAGCGCTGCAGAGGAGGGTCTGGCTAGTCCACACAGCATTCCAGGATGGGAGAAAAATGTGATCTGGTTCATTGGCATTTCCTTAACCCTCCTGTTTTCCTCGGGTCAAATTTGACCCGTTTTCAAAGTTTTTTTTATATCAGAAACATGGGTTTCTTACAACCAAATTACCCCAAAATAACTGGGATGCAAGCATGTACATTTTATGGGACCCATGCAAAGTTCATCGCAGATAAGTGTGTTATCAGCTTGTTATTAATGATTACTTCCATTGAATTTTGGGTTTTATTCAATTTCATAGCATTTGAAAAGATCGGTTTAAATGGTTTTAAAACAGCAACTAAAGACTAAACGTTGACATACACTAGTCTGTGATTCACTCAACATCCTCTGATCTATTAGTCAAAATAATTCATAATTTCTGCTTTTTTTTCAAAAATTTGATATGTCATTTAAATTCGGTTTATTGACCATGAATAAAAACAAAACGTTTTCAGAAAACACCCAAAACGTTTAAAAAAAGTGGTAAAAGCATTAACAAAAAGGATAAAAACGTTGGGAAAAGTGGCAAAAAAAAAATGTTGACCCGAAAGAACAACACGTTCATGGTTGACAAGAAGACCACACTCATCTCGGGCAGTGCTAAGCGCCATAGCCTCGGGAAGGAACTTGTTTTGGTGGAACATGTCTACGTTCAAAAGTTGCAGTAGTCGTGCAACAGAAAAGTCAGATTGGACAGATAGTCTAGCTAGCTGAAAACAGATTCTCGCTCCCATCGCGTAAAATACGGACACTTGGTGAGGTGCCTTTAGTGTTGTTATTGATGCTAAAAGTCTCCTTTAGCGTCAGATCTAAACGTGCTTTATCTAAACGCACTTGGTCGGGACTATTGGCGTCACTTTTGACACAGTTAGGTTAAGGAAAAGGTCGTGGGTGGGCTTATGAAAAGGTAAGTTTCCATGACACGCGGGAAGAACAAGACGGTTGGGTTTAGGAAAAGAAGAACGAACGGTTGGGTTTAGGAAAAGAACGGGACGGTTGGGTTTTGGAAAAGAAGAACGGGACAGTTGGGTTTAGGAAAAGAACGGGACGGTTGGGTTTAGGAAAAGAAGAACGGGACGATTGGGTTCAGGAAACGATCCCCGGTCTCCTGGGTGAAAGTCCTGGTTGTTTGACCTATCCACCATTCATGATTTCAGACTGGCCAAAAAAATCCTGCACACAAAAATGGTGAAAAACTGTTTAACAGCCTAACAACACAATTCAGTACTACACAGTTTACATTCTTTTCACATGTTTTCAATAAGTAGGTAAATCAGGTATATCAGTGGTTCCCAACCTGGGGTCCGGGGACCCCTAAGGGGGGCGGCAAAGATCACAGTGGGGGCGCAAGTCTTTATCTGGCTTGAGGTTGAGGTAAAAAAATTGTTAAACAAATTATGATAATACACTAGAATATATAATGTATACAAAAGTCTGTATAAAAACTATATATTTTTGTTCTCGCTTAAAATTGTAGGCAGGCTACTTAGTAGGCCAAACCTCCGGGACCTCTTAACCTGTGGCCTTTGCTGTCATCAGGTCAGCTGTTAGCTGCTATCATCCTCGTTTTTCCTGCCGCCACGGCATCACTATTTTATGAACGAAACATGGCGGAGAAACGTAAAAGTGCTGATAGCTCCTCTGTATTAAAAGAGAAAGTAAAGGAAAGTTACCTCAACTTCGGTTTCGGAGGGGGGGCTCAGCTTTTCTTTGACATAAGTAGGGGGGGCGCCAAGGAAAAAAGGTTGGGAACCACTGAGGTATACTGTGTTTAGAAAGAAATCACTGACTTTGCTTTACACTTGACTCCTGGCTCCAATGTAGCACTATATTAAATACAGACAGGAGTGGAATTGATCTTCTCATATAACTCTCAGCAAGAAAGAAAAAATATGCTAAATTGTCGAACGATTCATTTCAGACTAAGTTGCAGTGTCAGTAGTCAGTGTTTAGTTGTATCTCTGATACACAGGCAGTGATGCATTTTGCATTTGAGGTGTGCACCAACAGAAACTCACAATTTCCTAACTGATGAAAATGACAAACAAAGAATGTCAGAACTAGACACAGTATGACTGGCAAAGCGATTTACAGGGAAATGTGGCACATCAGAAGCATGACCACTTTCAACAAAGATAGAAAACAAATCATTAAAAAAAAAAAAAAAAACTCAAGCATTAGTATTGAAATCCTGAAAACTGTGGTTTGCACAAAGGATGTGATTTTGGAGCAGCGTTACTGCCATGTACACAGCTTCCCTAAAAGCATTTAAAATTAAAAAGGAAGGAAGAGGCAGGATGTCTGTATATAGGCAAAATGAAAGCACGAACAGCCTCCCAGGTTACAGCTGAGCTGCCCACACTGTGTGTGTGTGTGTGTGTGTGTGTGTGTGTGTGTGTGTGTGTGTGTGTGTGTGTGCGTGTGTGTGTGTGTGTGTGTGTGTGTGTGCATGTGTGTGTTTGCGTGCGTGTGCGCGTGCGTGTGTGTATGTGTGTGTCTGTACGTCTCTAACTGCGTATTTGGCCTCTGTGTGTGTGTCTGTCTGTCTGTCTGTGTGCATGCAAGTGTGTGCATGCATATGTGTATGGCACCATCTGTGTTGCCATGTGCAGCTGCGCTCCCTTGGAGCCCAAGACCCAAAACTCAGCTGTTACCAAGACAACCCCCATACACCCCATACCTGGTACAAACACACACACACACACACACACACACACACACACACATACAGTGTTAAAACCACCTAAAAGTCTAATATAATAATACTCCGGTTTTTGCCCTTATTCCAAAAAAGACGATATTCCGACTAAGCTGTTTACATGGCTAATGAAAGTGAATATTCCACTAATATTCCCGTTTACATGTAGCCATGCAAAATACGGTTTCCAACGGTGCGGACTTGTTGGACCGTGCCAACACAGCGTCCCTCTTTCATTCCTTCAACCAGCTTCTGGAAAAGGTCGGCGTAGCAGTGTCTGTGCATATCCAAAAACCTGTTAATATCCAGGTCTTTGATAATGTTTAAAAGTAGCTGTGTTTCTCCTTATCAGGTCTGCAGCTTTGCAAACTGTTGGCTGGGTGGTTTGTGTACAGCAACCATAGCAATGCACAGAGCTGACCATAAGCCGTAAACAGGCAAGAGGCCGTAAACTGCGGTAAAAACCCAAATTGAGATGCATATTCCGAATGCGCTGCACACATGTCCAAAGAATACCTCTAAAACCTGAATAATACCGGAATATCCCAGCTATCTTAATCGGAAAAATTCCTTATTCGGAATATCCAAATGGAATATGCTGTTTACATGACCTGTATCAAATTCGAAATATTGTCACATTCAGAATAATAGTGGAATATTGGTGTGCATGTAAACGTATTAAGTGTGTGTGCTTTTAAATGAACAGATGCACAGAGACGTATTAGATATGAGATACATATGTGTGTGTGTGTGTGTGTGTGTGTGTGTGTGTGAGTGTGATTTACTGGAATATAGATTAGGTAGATCTACATCTATACTGCTTTTATTCAGCCACACACCTTCTGTGGTACACTGTTCCATTGGTCAGGATACACTGAGAACTGATTCAGGCCTTCAACAATGTTCAGTCCATATGTGTACAGTTAAAAAATGTAAGAAGAGAATTTAACTATGACTCTCAAGGTGCATTTAAAGGTCCCACGTTCTGCTCATTTTCAGGTTCATACTTGTATTTGGGGTTTCTACTAGAACATGTTTACATGCTTTAATGTTCATAAAACACATTTTTTTCGGCTGACCAGTTCTTGCGCGTGCAAGCCATTGACCATAATGGGTTTCGTAGCACAGCGTACATTGTGAACGGCCCTTGAGGTTTCTATATCTCCTCCCAGAGGGCAGGAGGCTGAGAAGACTGTGTGCTGTCGTTGCTCACAATCATGGTCGCTTTTCGGGTGAGGCGGGTGTTGTATATGTCTTGCAGGGAGGGGAGCGGGGCCCCAATGATCTTTCCAGCTGTGTTCACTATGCGCTGCAGGGCTCTTCTGTTGTAGTCAGTGCAGTTCAGTCAGTTGACAATGCTCTCATTGGTGCCCCTGTAGAAAGTGCCCATGATGGGTGAGGGGGCTCTTGCTCGCTTGAGTTTGCGGAGGAAATAGAGGCGCCGCTGTGCTTTCTTCGCCAGTGATGCAGTGTTGATGGTCCAGGAGAGGTCCTCACTGATGTGCACCCCCAGGAACTTGATGGTCACTGGTGGGTGTTGGATGTGACCTCTCCGGAAGTCAACAACAACCTCCTTGGTCTTGCTGACATTCAGCAGGAGGTTGTTGTCTCTGCACCATGTGGTCAGAAGGTTGACCTCCTTCCCGTAGTTGGTCTCATCATTATTGGTGATGAGACCCACCAGAGTTGTGTCGTCCACAAACTTCACCATGTGATTTGTGCTGTAGGTTGGTGTGCAGTCGTGTGTCAGGAGGGTGAAGAGCAGGGGACTGGGCACACAGCCTTGGGGGGGGGCCCTGTGCTCAGTGTGATGCTGCTTGAGGTGTTGTTGCCGACTCTTACTCTTTTTCTGATTATACTGACCACCTCTGACTGCTTGTAGGATTACCTGGTGTGGAGGTTTCGATAAGAACAGCATCATAATCCATAGAAACTCTCTCAACCAATTTTGGGAATGATTACATCAATTATATCGTTCCATGTACATGGAACGATATAATTGATATAATGATATAATTGATATAATCATTCCCAATTTATATATATATATATATATATATATATATATATATATAAAATTATACTGCACTCAAGTGTGCTCAATCACCTACAGCCCCTACCTTGGACCTAGACATAATAATAGCTATCAGCTACATGCATTATGCATCATCCCTATCTAATAAACAAGTAAGAATAATTGTCTAGCAGCAATTATGTTCTTTCTGTCACCTCAGTCTCCTAGCCACCTCCCAAATGTATCTAGTGAGCCCCTGAAGATCCTGGCCTCTAGGTTGAGAACCACTGGTATGTGACAGGAGTTTTAAGCCAAATTTGATAATTGGAGCCCCTAAATTAAAGCCTGAGTTTTCCGCCATGTGCAGTTCTTGCAGAATGTTTGAGATTTAAGTGGAAGGGATCCGTGCGTTAGTTAGGTCCGTTTCACTGGAGCATGATGTTACCAGAGTTAAACAATGTGCTTACGCAAGCCTGATCTGGCTGCAGCTAGCTGTCAAAGTGGCTAGTGTCTTTGCTGCTACAACAGATGGGCATGAAAAGAGCAGCAAACAGAAAGTGGACGCAGAGGCAGAGCGATCATCCCGCACCAGTCAACTTTCTATAAGTCAGCTGCCTGCCTGTTATGGGATGAGAACGTATAAACACTTAAATCCCATGTGTCCCCTAGCATTGGTTCTACAAGCTTGTCTGTGTATGTTAGCATACACTGCAGTATGTTTGGTAAGATTAGACTCCACGCTAATAGTACACTGATAAATGAAATAAATATCTCTCGTCTGTATGTGATTTTTTTTTTTTTTTTTATCCATCCCTAGTCTATACAGGAGCACGCTGCTCCCCTGACACCACTGGGTTTCCAGGGAAAAGGGACAATTCGATAACCTTTATTTAACGTTAATCTTTGGTAATAAGTAGGCCAAGGTTTAATAAAGGGGCTGAATCACAGATGACTGACTAATGAATTATAAAAAATATATCGGTCAAATTCTATTAACTGCGGTCCTTTCTTGTCATATGTCAACTTGTGTGTGTGTGTGTGTGTGTGTGTGTGTGTGTGTGTGTGTGTGAGATTCATTTCCCTCATTAAAGTGTTGTCCTACTTCTCTCTTCCTTCACCTGACTGTTCTTCCTTCCGCATACGGATAGTGTTTAATAATAATGTATTTCACTGTACTCCTTACAGTTTCAAAAGTAATTGAATTATTTTACCTGGTATCCCCTTTGTGACACTTCCCAATATGTCATTTCGAGGTGGACAGGACCTGACTTGTTCCCATCAAACACATACTGTTTACAACATCTCACAGAGACAGAGGTGTTTCCGTATTGGTGAAAGGTTTGTATACAGACAGAGAGGGTAGGTGAGATCATTAAATAAAAAGAGAACGAAAGGTGCAAGGGAGAGAAGGGAGGAAAGAATGAAGAGGCATAGAGAGGGAATATTAGGGAAGAGAAGGTAATCCTGACACAGAGGGGAGAAGAGCTAAGGAGACAAAGAGAAGACACGGAAGAGACAGAGAATCTATTTTAGTGATTAGAAGAAGTGAAAAGCAAGGAGAGAACATGGGAACCCAACGGGTGAACAAGTGAACCAGACTAATGATGTGAAAAGTAGCTACAATAGTTACGGAGGAAGAAGCAAAGAAGTCAGCCTGTCTCTGAATGTTCCCACCTTCCTCTGTCCCTTCCTCTCACTGTTCATGAAACATCACTGCCAGCGCCGATCACTTTCTCCAGGAATTTGGGATCTTGCCATCACAAGAACTGCTGTAAAACCATCACAGGCAGAGGTGGAAAAGGTACAAAAATATTGTACTCAAGTAAAAATACTAATACTTTTATGAAATATTACTCAAGTACAAGTGAAATTACCTATCTGAAAAGTGAAAGTGAAAGTACTAAGTAGTTCATTTAAAATGTACTTTAAGTAAAAGTTACTTAGTTACATTAAAAAAACCTGTAAAACGGGGCGGGTGTCCTTCATATGTTGTCCTATGGGTTGCTAGTGCTAGACAAAAATTAGCAATGCCACGAAACATGTTGTTTTGCTAATTGGCAATTTGGTATTAGTCATGAAAACTTCGTTTGAAGTACCAATGCACAAATACTTACCAAAACATGCTTCCGCAGATTAGATGTGGAGTTATTGAATGCTGCCAGTTCAGTCACCTTTGGCAGGCACATCTGACATTGCATGATGATACTATTGGCCCTGTAAGGTTTAGAAGTGGAGTTAATTTAGATTTGAAAGTTGTAAGGCTCAGAATTTAATATAATTTATATTTGAGTTAATTTACTAGAAATGTGTTTATAATGTTTAGTCAGTTAATCATTTACATATTTATGTTACAATTATTAGTTACGTATTTACATGTTTACATATTTAACATAGTCAGGATATTCTGTTGAATCTGCCTCTCTGATTCCCTCACGTTTACCTCAGTCTAAGTTCTCGCTTCTGATTGGTTAGGTCAGTCAGGTGGAAGGTCCGAACAAGGAAGTGTTGTTGTTGTGAGTGGTGTTCAGTAAAGTACCGCTTGAGAAAGTCACCCGTCTCCATCCTGCTGTTTATTCTCACAAAGAGTGATCCACCACCACATACCGAACCCTCACGTTACAGCCCTCTTGAATTTAAATGAAAATGTGGGCAGCAGAATTCAATGTTTCAGCAAGGGCTGTGACGATGACATCATCACCACATGTTTTTTATTTATGTAATTTTTTACTTTTTGCTCGGGGAAGTTACAGGAGAACAGATATTGTGTCATATGGATAGATAGAGAGATAGATAGATACTTTATTGATCCCCAAGGGGAAATTAAAGAAATACAATGAAAGCAATAATCATTGTGTAGTTATCCTCATCGACTGTCTAACCTATATTCAAGAGTTTATGGAGAGAGGAAAAAAAACTTAAGTTGCTCGTCACTTCAGCTTTGCACATGAGAATGGACAGTCCATTGAGCTGAGGTGGACGTGGACACATTAACGTTAACGCTGCAGTGTTTACCATTGCACATTAGCCTAGCAGCTAGCGGCGTTTCCTTCTGCTTGTAGCTTAATCCCGACAAAACCGTATGGGATTTGTAGCGAAAAACTCAAAACATAATCAAGTACGTTTTAAATTACCGATTTTAAAAACTACTTGAAAAATACAAAATACACAACAAAACTACTCAATACAGTAACGGGAGTAAATGTATTTCATTACTTTCCACCTCTGATCATAGGTTATGTTCAGATATGCTTTCAGTAAAATTCATACCTTTACACAAAATATATATATATATATATATAATATATTTTAAAGGTGCCGTAGGTAGGATTGCGATGATCCAGGACTTAGCCAAAAAATTTGAACATCAACAACTTCTCAGTCCCTCCCCTTTATTACACGGTAATTGAATGCATTGTTAATATAGAGAATATAAGATTTTATTGCAGCTTTAACACCCGTTCATATATCTGTCAGAGACAAGCGTGTTTGGTTGTCACACTTTGTGATGCTTTGTGGGTATGACACTTGTATCTTGTACTCCGTTCTTTGTTTGTTTCTAATAATCTGGTGGTGAGGAAGAGTAACCTAAATCAACAATGTTCTAATTCAACTGAATTTGAAACCTGTTAACAACACAGGTTTTGGCACACCAGTAACACCTGTAATACCAAATACTGAAAACTCCCTAGCTCCCATTAGGTTAGGACTAGAGTTCTGAAACTTTATAGAGGTCTTGTTGACTTGGTCCAGAAGGTATGTGTTGTGTTCTGCGGAGTGTGGCACAAAATATATTTTAGTTATTTTTTTTTTTTTTAGACGGGACCAAAATAACTATGCTGAACCATGTTTTAACTGCTGTAGTGTATGTTGTGTTTTAATCACATGCTAATCAAGCACATTTTCATAAACTAGAAGAATTTAGGTTTCAAATGAAGCCTCATACATGCATTTTGGCCTTCCCTTTGGGAAAGGGAAATGGACGGAAAAAGCAAAAGAGGTGGATTTGAACAGGTTAAACACTAGAAACAATAGAGGTACTGCTTAATATGGAAGCACGGTCACACCAATCATGTTGACTGTTACTGTGGAGGATTTGTTTCATTTTCAATTGGTTAACTTTGGCTGGTGGGAACCAAAAAAAAAGGGCAGTGAGATTTTTAAACAACCTCAAAACACAAGGCTTTACTGGCAGAAGGAAACAGATGTCGATGTCTGATAACCAGCAGTTCCTCTTGCTTGGATAGCAGCATTACAAAATGAACCAAGGGCAAACCCCAGTCTCGACTGATCCTCAAATCCAGCTGCTGCTTTACGTGCATCTACGTGTTATGAATGTCAGAGATTAAAGGGGCTGCATTTGACATTCAGAACATTATTATAGCGGCAAACAACTATTTGCTGTGTAAAATGTAGTGCAGTAAGCAGAGAATTACACCACTGTCCCATCGTGGGTCATAAAACACAGGGCTTTCAAGCTGGGGAGCAGAGTTTGCGTTGTGGGGAAAGACTTTCACCCAGGTAGCGCATGTTTGTGTGCCGGGAGCGTTGTAAGCCGGACCACAACCTTTTTCTAATCCTAACCTGTTGCTTTGGTGCCTAAACTTAATTGTCATCACCACATGACGCTCACTTATTGTCAGCTAAACATTTGGTAACACTTTACTTGAAGGTATCTACATAAGAGTGACATGACAGTGTCATGAACACATGACATAGTCATGACACATGAACCCTAACCCTGACTCTAACCCTAACCCTAACTTGTCATGACAAAAAACGAATAACACTTACTAAAAGAAGCGTTATGTCATAAACGTTTATGACTTGTTTATAATGTTTATGACACATTCATGACAGTGTCATGTCACTCTTATGTAGATACCTTCAAGTAAAGTGTAACCTAACATTTTGTCAGCTCAGCTCAACTAGCAACGCCCTCTAAAACGACCGACAGCTCCCAGTGCTCTGTAGCCCGCTCCCAGTACCCTTTTATCGGCTAAATTCATTGGTAAAAAGCACGTGACCGGCTGGCAGTTGCCTAATTTTGTAGGATATCATACGAATTGGTGTGCATACATTTTTTGTACGACCTCATACAAGCCCATTCATGAGAATGCGTTGGTGTGAGAGCAGTGTGGAGGCAATCCCAGCCCGCCGTTTTGTTTTTCTTCAGTATTTCAAGTACAGCCGCTTTAAAGAGCACAGACAAGTCTGTCAGGCTGAACTAAATTTACAAAGACTGGAATCAGACTGGTTTTGATCCAAGAGTTGTGACTTTTGTTTACATAATCACTTGTGATTGGGCAGTGAGATTGGTCACACTCTGCAGCAGTGCGAAATGATGACGCATCAACTTGAAAAAGCTCCCGTCCGTCATTTGTACAAAATCATTCTTTGATACCAATGACAACAACATAGCACCAACCTTTTTTTTGAGTACTTATAAACACCCTGCTGCTTTAGCCACTAAAAGAAATGATGACTCAGCTCAGCTGTATGAGACTGGATTTCAGGGCTTGTAGTTGCCATGGAGGGAGACTGACACACACACACACACTCTCACTCACACTCACACTCCAAGCACAACCTACACACCCCCTTATGCCACACAAGTGCAAACAAAGTTGATGGTTTTAATCATCATAACATGCTGAGAACACAAACACACCCTCAGGGTGCTAATCAATTACTGTGGAGCACACGTACACACACCTACATACAGTACACTACACACACAGGGACACAAACACGCAAGCAAGCTAAACTAATTTCACTCTAATTCAGATTTTGTTTTGGGTATGGGTAGTACAGTATGCTGCCTGCCTCAGCACTAAGGCAAGCAAACACACCATGAGCGCCCACCAACACACACGTACAAGATGTATGAAACTTTGCAGCCCACTTCCTCTCTTGGCTTGTTAGAAATTCAAATTTTGAGAGACAGACTAACGTCAATGCCTTCTGTCTTCCCATTTTTTTCATCAATCAGAATAAGCGAACCAATGGAACCAAACACAAAGCAATCATCTGGCATTTCCATATGAACACAGTTGCATTTTGCCATCGCCAATTGATAAAACCTCTGAACCACTGATAAAAACAAACCTTGCACAGAAGCCTGTGCATTTCTGACTCACTCTGCATTCAAGTATCAGCCACATTGAATGTCTAAAATGTAAATATGTTTAGTGTTAACAGTCAGTTCAAGTGCTTGTCTGACAACAAACACACAGATAAACACACTCTAGACTGTGCTGATAGAGCTATCATTATAATAACACTGAGGTCTATCATAATTATCTGCTAATTGACTGCCTAACGAGGTAGCGCTCATTAGAATGCTCATTAATACTCCATCATCACCATTGATAGCTGTGATCACAGAGTGGTGGTTTTCAAGGTCTTACAGGAGGGTATGTGAGAGCGTGTGTGTGTGTGTGTGTGTGTGTGTGTGTGTGTGTGTGTGGTTATAGTATTGTCAATTATATCTTCCAGCATTAATATTTTATAAGAATTGAATCACATAACCTGTTACATTTAGCCCTTCCAATACATATCCTTTAAAATAGCCCATTTTTAGCCTCTTTTGTTTAGCATCTATCTGATTTTCATGCATGAGACCAGACTTGGGTGCCCTGTCACAGACCTGCCATTAATGTACGCCATTTAATTTACAGTGATATCTCCCTAACCTTAAACATACCATGGTTGCTACACTATGTGCAGATAAATCAAGTAAGAGGTAGGGGTCATTCTATACACTTCTATACCATCTGACCTCTTTTTGCAACCGGTGGAGTTGACCGCTGCTGGCCATTAGAAAGACTGCAGGTTTTAGTCACTATTGGCTTCACTTTTCAGGTCTGGAGGCTACCACTTGTTATTACCCCAATTCAAGAGGCTCCAACCCTGCTGCACACCTACTATACAGTAGCTCTCTGTACTGGTTCCTGAGGGGGGCAGCAGGCTTCCTACTATCACCTTCAAGCCTTAGCAGTTACAAGAACCTAATTTTATTGCTCCAGATTTTCTGATTAACATTCTCTTCTTTTGCTCAAGATACTGCAGTATGTATGGCAGTTTTCATTGTGTTTATTACCCTCAGCCTGGACTGCAGTGGCTGTTTCAGGAACAGTACAGTGGGAATAATGTTGCTGTTCCCTCAGTATGCTGTTGTCTGTATAATAACAGTGTTTTGTTTTTGTGTTGCAGGTATGCCTCTCAGTCTGGAATGCAAGGCGTTTTTCGGCTACAGTGGAGAAAACAGAAGGCCTATTATCTACTGGATGAAAGGAGAAAAGTTTGTCGAAGAACTAGCAGGACACATTAAAGAAAGCGAAGTCAGGTAAATACACCAGCTTCAGACTAAACATGAATCCACTAACCCCTCATCATTTCTGGAGGATGGGAGATAAAAAAAGAATCTTCAGTCAATGTAAATTGAAAGTGAAGCTGAGTAAATACTAAATACACATAATTGTACATAATATTGTAAGACACTGCATGACAGTATTAATTATAGCATCTCAAGTTTACAGGTTTCTAGTATTAATTCATTTCAGAAAAAGACTTGACTCCAGCTGCACTCCTCACACTGTCAGTATCTAATTTGCTCTCTTATGATTTATGACTCATTGAGGGTTCTCTGACAAATTTATTCTCAACTTTCCAAAAAAATTATGAATACTAATAATAAAGTTAAATTGAATTCATTTTCTCCCCTATTGGGAGCAATTACAGTGGGCTCTATTGGGAAAAGCCTGATTGTCTGCGGGGCATCAAATATCATTAGAACGACCTGCCAGATCACCATGGAAACCATCAGAACACTCGTGGTATCAAACTCTCTCTTAAGCACACACAGAGTGTAGTGCTTGGAAGCATTACTTTTAAAATGTAATTTCAATAACAGATACACAATACCTTAAAAGAGTTAGTTAAATACTGATTTATCAATGATCTGTTTCATCTATGTCCTTCCAAAATTTCTGCACAGCAACAGCTTGTTCAATTTGGTGGTGAATGATACTTCCGTTTTTCAATGGACAGATGCATGGGGACTACTATGGGGTTTTACATGTAGGTGCTTCATGTGAGCTTAGTTCATGTGTCAGGCTGGGCTCTTGTGATTCTACTCCTTTTTCATTCCTCCAAGCATCTTTTTTAAAGCAAAGAGAAAGACTGTATAATGGTTGAAAATTTTATAAAATCTTAGTGGAGATCCCAGGACATCAACATCGCAGGAAGCACATCCCAGTACATGGCGGCTAAAACTTTAGCACAACAACAATCCTAAACAAACATGGTATTCGTTGCTGTAATAACTTTCCCTCTGTATGGCTGAATGCTCTCCTCTGTGAAGGGGGAAGAGATGGGATGAGGTATGGAGGATTAGAGCACATAAATCTAGACTGACTTTAAAACATAACCTGTGAATACTACTGTGCTGCAGTACTGCAGAATAACTGAATTAAATATTTAATTCCATGCACCGATTTAGCCACTCTTGTTGCAAATTCAGTGAACAACACTCTGTTATGTTGATGTACAGTATATCATCTACTCTACATGGATAAGCATTAAAGAAAAACTATGCTTTTTTCTTATAATCTAAGTTTTATTTTCGGAGCTCTCTAGATCAAACATTGAATTCACCAAAGTAATTGTTGGGATTTTGCAATGTGAAATTTCTAAAAACAGGTCCAATGGGGCAACAAAGATGAGTGGACGGATGAGGAATGTAATAATCCTTTAGTGCAAAAGACGTTTGCGAGTGTGCACAACTACGGCAAGTACAGTAGGTCAAAGTTCAACCAGGAAGTCAGGTTGTAAGTTTATAGTGGACGTTTAGAACAAACAGTTTGGGTTGTAGCTTCACTGTTGGACTTGGTTAAATCTTTCAACTAAATTTGACTAACTACAGTATTTCAACCTGCATGATATGCAAATGACTGTAACTAGCTTTGTTATTTTCTTAACCAATTTTCATAAAATTTGGTTTGTTATGAATGTAGTAAAATTGAACATGATACTTGTTACTTGTTTGAATTAAATTCAGTTATAGGGTGGAGAGCACTGTGTAAGACTTCAGCCCAAAGTCTGTATTTGTTATGTTTCATTATTTAGAATTTTTGCATCCCACATAACAGTGGAAAATACTAAACTCAAAATGTATGTTACGTTAAACTTTAAGCATTAAAACGTTAAAATGTAAGCAGCAATCACATTTGACGCACTGGGAATGAGAATGTGTTGGCCCTAACAGGTGCAACAAAGCTAACAGGAGGCTCAGGAAGATGTCAATCAATCAGTTTATACTAGGGCTGTCAGCATTAACGCGTTAATCGCGATGCGATTAAGGGCCGAGCATAATGCGTTAATTTTTTTTTAATCGTATTAATCGCATGTCGCCATTTATTAATTTATTTTCACTTCACTCGGCTTTGCGTCGTGCCTAACAGGCTACTATTTTGCCGTACTTCCTCGTAACACATCCTGCTGCTGCAGGAATAGCCACACAGATTTCGGTGCCTCATTCTGGTGCCACTGATATGCCTGCACTTCTCTCTGATGCTCTGAAACAGAAGTTACAGGAAACAGAAACATTGCTGCACATGACGCTAGTTAACACTATACCCGACAGCAGCTAACGTTAGCCTACCGCTAGCTAGTAGCTGGATTAAACATGGTTACAATGCTGACAGCTAACGCTAAACGGTGTAAAGTGTGTCTGTATTTCACTGTAGAGGATTCCGACACCGGGATGTAACAATCTGCAGCTGCTGTTGTCGGAAAAACACAGACGGTGCGTTCAATGAAACTGGTAATTTACAGCCTTGTGGTGCATTCAAAGTTGTTGTTATATTCAAATGTGTGACTAGATTAAATATATAATAAACAAATACAAATCTTAAAATCAAGTTCATAAAGTCACTTTCTTTGCATTCATTTGATTCCCAATCAAGATACACTGGTAAGAATGGCTTTCCATTGTTAATATGTACTTAAAAACAGTTCTGAAATGCAAAATAATAGAATTTTAATCATGTGATAAAACATGCGATTAATCACGATTAACTATAGAAATTCAATGATTAATCGCATTTAAGAAAATTTAATCGTTTGATAGCCCTAGTTTATACACAACCACATAATCCTGGGAAGAGGTCTAATTAGCCAGATTAAATGAAAACACCTGTGTGGGTGTTCAGAGCCATTATAAATATGTTTCCAGTGTTAGAACGTTTTACTGCACTAATACACCTTTCTTAACAAGTTGATATGCGTGCATTACTCATTTCAGGAAACAAGTAATGCAAGGGTAAGTGACACTAATCTTAGGTTGATTAATCAATACTTTCCGACACTTCACCTCCTGGGCTCTGTAAAATAAAATGTTTGAACAATGATTAAATTATCATTTTAAATAGCTTTTTTTTTTTTTCAAACCGCTCCTCGTCTCCTATCAAGTACAACATGCAGCTTTATTTCTTTTAAGGACATAGTGACTACGTGGTACGGCAAGGAAAAGCCTGTGTTTTTCCCTAAGTGTACTTGCACCCTGCCAACGGCAATTTGGAAAGAGCCTGGCATGGATAAGTGCATCATCTACAATAACTACACTGTGGGTTCAATACTTTTTCTCTTTCCATGTTATTGTTCAGCCTGCCCACTTTTGAGCAATACTACTCTATATTCACCTCTGATACAGCATCCTGTAAAATAGATTTATAACATGGAAAAGACACAATTGCAATTTTGTTTACTTACCATCGGCACTGACTCCCTTACCCTGACCTGGAAGTAGTCAAAGCTTATAATACAAAACACGTTTAATGTAAAATATTCTCTTCTACCCAAATGCCATCATATTTTATGTCATCAGCTCAACCCACCAATAATAATGTAAATGTAAATGTTCCCTCCACAGGGAGGTCAGAGGTCAGGAACAGCTACAAAACAGCAGCCCTGGAGCTAGGAGGACTCCAGTGTCTTGCTCTGGGATAACTCAGCAGGAGGGCTGCTTGCTGACCTGCTGGGGCTTGAACCTGGGTTCTCCATTTGAAGGATGGTCTCTGTAACTGCTAAGCCACTCAGTGGCCTCTGAAAATGTTCACTCACGGGAAAATAGTGTGTGCATGAGTGTTTAAACTTGAAACTAATCATGCCCTGTGGTATTAAATTAACCTTTGCCTGATGAGTTCTCCATCTTGCAGTCCAGTCCTCTGGGCAGCTCTAATCTAATCACATCGCTACTCCAAATTCAACAATCGCACTACAGCAGACAGCCTCCTGCTGCGATGCACATTAATCTGTCCACTTTTAGCTCCCACCACCCATCCTGTTCCAGCATTGGGCATTTGATGGCGTGTGTCCCTGTCTGTTTGCATAGGATCTAATACTGTTACGTGGCCTCCAAGACAATTTGAACACCCATAACTACTAATTCTTGTTACCATGCAGTATGTGAGAGAACTGTTGACACTCTTAACTTATTATTACTACACCACCCGGAGAGAGCGGGTTAGGTTCAGCTTTGAATATGTGTGACGGACAGGACGTTTCAGACTTTTTCTCCACTCTTAGCCTTGAAGTGCTCCCCTTCTGAAAATCTGCATCTGTCTTTCGAAGATATAATTAAAACCTGTCAAGAATCCAAGTGTTTTTGGTCAGAATATGCCCAGACACAGCATCAACATAATATACTGTATATGAGCAGTATCATCAGTTTTACTGCAGTTGTTGGCACAGTTTCAGTGCTGTCCAGCCCCTCTACATTTCTGAACCTCAGCTAGGATAGTTCATGGTTCGCTTATATGCTATGAATTCGTAATCACAATATTTCCATTTGGGCCAGTGCTTCTTTCATATTTTAACTTGAAGGCAGCCCTGGCCCATATGTCTAGTGGTGTGGAGAGGCTTCTCTACCTGCTTGAAATTCAAATCAGCTGACCAATCCAACAGCTGTCAAAGCCTCGCTGTTTTAACTTGTTTTTAACCAGAGATTGTATCTGTAACAGTGTAGATTCTTAGTTTCTACTGTCTCCAAAACATGAATATGGTCATATCAACGATGGAGGATGTACTATGAAGAATACTACTGTATAAGTGGACTCTTGATGTATTAAAGGCATGTATCAGTTGCAGATGTGAGGGGTGGGAGACTGAATGGAGCTGTTAATGGTGAGGGAAATGGTGTGCATAGTTTTGGTGAGACCTTTGTGGCCAGTGATGATCATATCAGATTTGTCAGTGTTCAGTTTTAGAAAGTTGGCTTGCATCCCTGATTTAGTGAGGCAGTTGGTCAGGGTGGAGTGAGTCGTAGTGGCAATGGATTAAGTGGATATGTAGAGCTGGACATCATCTGCATAGCAGTCGAAATGGAGACCTTGAATATAGGTAATATTTAACAATCAATCAATCAGCATTTATCTATATAGCATTTTACAGCAACCAGCAGGTATCCAATGTGCTTTACATCAGGAACCAAGAATAAAACAACATATCATACAATAAAAAGAATGAAATGTAGAAAACAGTAAAATCAGAAAAGGTTACATAGAAACAGGAGGAGAGGGAAATTGTCACACCACTACTACGTATTTAAAGCCATTCTAAACAAATAGGTTTTGAGTTTGGATCTAAAAAGAGCTACATATGTAATATAAGTGATCTCAGATACCAGTTTTTTCTCCGAGTGAAACTGAAAGCCCATAGGAGATGAGATCCAAGGTGTGGCCAAGATGATGTATCGGCCTTTCCATGCATTGATTAAGGCCAAAAGAGTTCAAACGGGTTTTAAAATCAATAACAAATAGGTTTGAGGGGCAACACACATGAATATTGAAGTCCCCACAAACCAGGGTATTTTGAACATTTTGGATCAGCTAAGAACTCAGAAAACTTGCGCATAAAATCCTTGTTGAGTTTTGGTGGGCGATAAATAACTGCACACAACACAGGAGAATCCAGATCAGCCAACAACAGTTGAAGTTCAAAACTAGTATAACAGAATGCAGGTAATAATCTGCATCTGTACTCATCCTTGAAGAGAGTGGCCAGACCACCGCTGTGGCGATTGTTGCGGAGCAGCAGGCAGGGCTGACGCCGTAGATAAGCCAGTATGGACGCCAGGAAAGGTCGGCGGCGGTCATACACCAGCAGCGGTGACACACTTCGGGTGACAAGTAGTAGGAACAGGAAAATCAACAACAATCTCAGCAGAGGCAGAGGTAATTGGTGAAACACACACAACTGCACCATCTTCCTGCACAGTGACAGTAATTGAAAACTTATTTCTTCAAGGGCCACTTAGAATGGTGGCAGCATGACAAAGGGTGAACAGGAGAGTACCAAGTGCTGAACCCTGGGGTACACCTTGGGACAGAGGTGCAGTACCAGAGGTGGACATATGGCTGAAGCCATGAGAGGGTTGTACCCCATGTAGTTGATACTGAGATTTGAGGTTTCCAGGCAGGAGAGAAGAATGGTGAGGTTGATGGTGGCAAAGCAGCAGTGAGGTTAAGGAGGCAGCCCTGTTTCCTAAAAATGACTTCCCCTATTAAACTGATTTCTAGAAAATAAGTGTCCCTCTAAACATAATTGAGAATACTGTTTAGTTGCATGGGAACGTAATGTTTTAGGGTTGGAGGAGGATGTGAATACTGAGATTACCAAGGGTCACATTTATTAAACTGTGCATAGGATCCTTACTAAAAGTGTACATACGCCCAAAAGCCAAACATGGTGTACGCCGTAAAAAAACATTCGGATTTATAAAATTGTGCATATGCACACCTGTAAGCAATGTTCCCTTTATTTTCAGCCCCGTTTTGTGCGTACGCCACATTTATAAATGAGACCCCAGAGTGTTAGGAGAGGAGCTTGTTGGTCCCTTTGAAAAATAATTGCCATGTTTGATTTTTATGAATTACCTAAGTACTATACGCCTATGACATAAGGAGAGTTCACCTGTGTATAAAGTGTTATATAAATACAATTTAAAGAAGAACAGAATCATTAGTTACTACTCATGTGTGATTTAGTGGAATGGAAGGAGTGCGTTTAATGGCAGATGTCAAAACAGCATTAATAGATTAGAGAGAGATGGAGGGAGGTAAGTGGAGAAAGAAAGGAGGTCTGAAACGAGTGGGAAGTTATTGGAGGGAAGGTGGGAAAAGGAAGAGTGGAAGTGATGTGTTTTTAATCGAGGATTTTAGCAAGTCACTGCTTTTAACGGTGACCTCTAATGCTTGGCCCTGGTAGACATGAGAGTGATGCACGCACTAAAAAACCCTGACACACAGAGGAGAGAAAGAAAATGCACTTGCATAGGTAATCCCAGTGATTTGATGTATTTTTGATACTTTTTAATTGAATGCGACATTTTTAATTTCATGATCATTTCTGTAATGTTGGCCATGATACTAATAATACTCTACTCAGATTTCACAGCTTTTCTTCTCCTCCGCTGCTGCTAAACGGGAAGAGAAAAACATGAATATTGAGAAGGTTAGGAGTTCAATTCCCACAGCGACCACTTGTGCTAAAAGTGTGTGTCAAAATTTTTTGCATGCAAGCACTTGGATAAAAGCCTCAAGTGACCGATATGATTAATTTTATAATAATAATTTCCATGGTTGGATTGGGCCAATTCTCATGTGGTTTAACCCCTGTGTGTTTTAGAATCTGGCTAGTACACAAACCAGCACACAACTAACTTAAGCCAGGCTGAACAGGAATATTAACCTTTCTTTTTTTAAACATATGCTCTTTTGGCCTTTCCATTCCCTTTTTTCATGAATTATTTTTTAATAACCTGCATACACTTTTCACACTGTGCACATTTACTGTGTAGGTCTCTCTACTGGCTGCTTTACCATTATACCAACATAATTGATTTATGTGATTAAGGCAATTCAAACTGTGCAGGGTTTTCATTCACTTTGAATTCAGCTACTTCATCATGCAAATTGAAAATGTAATCCCTTTGCTAGGTTTTTATTAGATGGGTCCTTCCTGTTCCTGTTAGCAGCATTTCTGTCCCGGTGAATAACTATAGTTTTTTTTTCTCCAAATGTATCAAATATGTATAACAAATGCCTTAATTATTGATTAAGGTCGTCGTTATCACATAACCATAGAATAATGCACATTAAGAATACTTTTTATTTTTTTTTACTTACTAATACTTACTTTTTTTTTTTAGACCAATATAAACCAGTCCACCAATAGCAATTATTATTTAAGTTCCTGGGATTAGAAAATCAGATAGCACAATATTCTTATACAAATACCTCGATGCTGATATTGTGACAATAATGTAAGGTTCACAATTGGTGCTTTAAAGGTCCAATGTGTAGGAATTTCTCCCATCTAGCGTTGAGATCATATATCAATCAACTCTCTCGCACCACACAGTTCAAAGTAAGCATTATAGCTACGGTAGCCTTCACGCTTCAAAAAGCCAGTCTCTTGCTCTTTTCAATATCCTTTTTCTTTTTCTGGGCGAAGAAGAAGAAGACTCCTGTTCCTGAAATTTGGATTTTGAATACGTGTGGTCCTCCATGTTTCCTTCTTCAAACTTGCCAGGGCCGGGAAGCTACGATACCCATTAGCAGCATTAGCAGCACCTGTGAGTTTATCATGTGACAGAGAAAACGCGAAAGGCGGAGCAGTATGTCCTGTATGTCCCTTACCGGATAACGTATTTCAAGATTGTGCATGAATGTGGAGCATCTACCCAAGTTCATGCGAATGCAAATGTAAAATTTGAAGCCAAAAGGAATACTTGGAATTGATGGTGGTAGTAAATATTCATGAAAAAGGACAAGTTTGTGAACGGGCAACACAGATTTTGATAATGAACACGTTACACGCTGGACCTTTGACAAAATATCTTCACAATAGATTTTAGATGAATAATCATCAATAATGTGGATATAATAACTAAGTGGGTAAAGGCAAATAATAGAACAGTTAAAACAGTCTGGTAAGTTCAGAAAATGACATCACTTTACTGTAATGCCGCCTTTAAAACCAGGAAAAGCCGAAACTTAAGCCATTTTACGATATCCAAAATCTAAGATGATATCTAGTCTAATGTCACGATATCGATATAATATCAATATATTGCCCAGCCCTAACATACAGTATATAGTACAGTAAATACACATTTTCATATTTGGCATGTGGTACTGTACTGTAATTATTGCTTGTTTGGTTTAATACCCCTTTTTCATTTCATTTCAGTTATTATACAGGAAAGGATTAAAAGTTACATTAAGTTACAGTTTAAATGGGCCTGACTCAGTTTAAAAACTGGTTTCCAGCAGGTTCCTGTTCTGCAGAAACATAGAACATAGAACACACGGCACATGAAGACAGAAACACTTGTACAGGACATTAGCATGGGCTAGACAACTACAGACAACTAAAAACAACAATACAGACTGTGCAAACAAGACTTGGACAATACATGAACAATCAATGAGTGCAAGTGTAAGTTGTTGAGAAGGAACAGGGTGTATGCCTTTTTGAAATATGTGATTGATGTTAGTGTTCTGATGTGATGGGGAATGTCATTCCAAATTTTGGTGTATGTATGAAAAAAGGATTTCTGACCAGAGTTGTTTTTGTTTGGGGGGACTGGAATGATTGCCTGTGAAACTGACCTAGTGAGGCGTACCGGTCTCAAATTGTGTGTCGGAAGAAGTGCAGCAAGTGTTGAAGTGCTATTTTGAATCTGAAAATAAAATGCAATAGCGTGGCTGTTTTATGTACTTCTGGTAAGTCAGAGCGTGTGAGTGCAATGCAATGGTGAGACCACTTTGGAAGATTACTGTGGATCTTGAGAGCTCGATTGTATAGTTGTGCTATTGGTTCAGTAATGTCCTTAGTGGTAAGAGACCAGATTGGAAGACAGTAGGACATTGTTGAAAACACAATTGCATGTAGGTAGGTTTCAGAAACAGAAAAAGAAAAAAACCAGTAGTAGTAACTGTAGTTCTTATTTCTCAACCACTGCCATATCCTGAAAATCCAACTTACCTGCACTGTGATTGCAGTTTAAATACAGTGTTAATGCTAGCTGCACACACAAGACCTTCTATATTTGACACAGCATTGTGACACTCCAAGAGCCAGTCCAAGTTTGTCTTAGTTCACACTCCACCCTTATTTTCTCTGGTCCTGTCCCAGTCTAAGGCAATTTCCTCTGAGGTTCAAGCTGTGAATACTCAAGCATTAGAAGCTGACACTGAGTTCAGTGAACAAGACACTGGCTTTTAAAACAATTCTCCCCTCTGGACCACAGGACAGACTTTGTTAATAGTAGGTGGGGGGTAAATGAAATGGTCAACTGTCGTCATCGACTGTTCACTAAACTCCTCCCTCGAGCAGGGATTTATTACCTTTCCTCAAAAAGATAGCAGCCTTGTAATGGATGGATTAAACTGTGTTTATTTGCTCTAACATAGTGTTAGTCGCTAATGTGAGCATGGCTAACTGGTTACCTCAATGGTAACTTACTTCCAAAGCCACGCGTTAGCATATAATTATTACTTTGTGTTCCTAAAAGACATGGACCTGTCCAGCTGCCTTACTGTCAGCTTTGTGAACAATTTATGCTATTTTAGTTATTTTTTACAATGTTTGCTGTATTTCATTGGACAAGATGATATACGACAACAAGACACTAATGAGGATAGGAAAATCAACTCACCACTGTGTGACTCTCCTCTTGCTGATTCTGCTAATTCGCCGGTAGAGATTTTCAAATGGAAACATCAAAGAAAGAAGAGAGGGATTAAATGCCAGCTGAGACTGGGCTTAACGGCAGGAATGTTAAAATACTATCCAGTCTAAGGGTGCTTTCACAACTGCCTCGTTTAGTTCGGTTGAATCGCACTAGAGTTTGTTTGTCCCGCTGGTGAAGTTCGTCAGGGCAGGTGAGAACGCGGCATTCGCACTCGGGTGCGCACCAAAACCAAACAAGCGTACCGAGACCTGCTTAAAGATGTGGTCTCGGTACGCTTTCAATCGAACTCTGGAGCGGTTTGTTTGTGTACTCGAACCGCACCAACTATACATGCTCTGCAAGTCTGAGCTAATGTCTCCTGTAGTCAGGTGTGTTTAGCAATCTGCGATGCAGCAGAGCAGCAAACTGTAGCAGCTTGCAGTGTTTCTATCACAGAAATAGACAGTGGTCAAACTTGCCGTCCGTCACTCACATCTCCATGGTCAAACCAGCTGCCGCTAAAATTAGAGACACCGCATAGTCTCGGTAAACAGAGCAGACGTAGTAACGTCGCTCGCGTAAAATTGTCATTGATCAATGATCATTTTAATGAAATGAGCTTGTTTGACCATGGAGATGCAAGAAATATGCACTAGTCCAGAACACAGGACCTTCTTCCTGTATTTACTTTCTTGCTCCCGCCCCCAGACACATCCGACCAATAAGAGGAGTGGACGTTCTTGCGTGATTTGTAATGGCGCATTTTGGTACACTTGGATTTTTCCAGGTGTGAAACCAAACCAAACCAAACCAAGGGGAAATCACTCCAAGTTTACAAACTCACCAACTGATTCGGACCAAAGCAAATGAACTACAGGTGTGAAAACGCCCTAAGTCCTGATGTGTTCAACAGAGCTGTGTTGTGTATGATCTTATAAAAAAAGGGAAACCGCCCCGATCACATTTATTTGTTGCCTCGAAAGACTTATGCTTGTTCAAGATTTTAGTTAGGCATGTGCTTTCTCAAAGTGGCCAATGGCTAACAATGAGAAACCTGCTTTTGTCTGCCTCTGTGGGCATCAGTGGCCCATTATTTAAAAAAATGACCACAAATTACCAGTGGTATATGCCACCGTTATCATTAGACTCTACTTACGGGGCAGTGCTAGGCAGAAAGTTTGACAGACATAGCAGCTAAGGCTGGCAGGGCTTCGTGATGGGTCAACTGCTGAAATAAGTTCCCTCAACAAAGAAAGGAGGCCTCTTGCAAAGTGAAATAATTATGTTAACAAAATCTCAACTTATGAACATCATGGTTTGTAAAGTGTTAAGTTTCACAAAACATATATTAACAAAACAAATAATTAAATAAGAAACTCTTCCCTTCCCCCTCACCAGTCACAAAAGAACAGGACAAAAACTGAATCAACACATTTCACTGTATTTACTCAACAGTTTTGCTTTAATTGTTTGTTTTTTTTAAATATAATGTTTGTTTTAAATTCTTAGGTTTCACTGTTGAGATTGTTCCACAAACTGATTCCTTTCACTGTGATGCACCGTTCTCATCTCGGTTCTTTGAATATCTCAGTTCCTTTTAAGTTGTAATGACTTTCGCTTTTCTCAAACCTTTTTTGGATGTTGGCAGGCGAATTACTCTTGCGAACTTTCTACATTATTTGCAGAATACTGTAAACTACTAGATCATAACATTTCAACAACTTTAACTGAACAAACAATGGATTTGATAAATCTGGAAATCGACTTCTAATGATGGTCCTTATGGCTCTTTTTCTGTAAAATGAAAACTGAATGAGTGTATGATTTACAAGCACTTACCTAGATATACATATATGAAATTATTTAAATTATTAAAAAAGAAATAAAATAAGAATGCATTAAATGAAATTACCACTATTACAGCCGCATGAAGCGAAATGGGAGAACCTGTGTCTCATTGGACCGTCTGTGCTGACTGCTCTGGATTTGCCAAGTCAGCACAGATATCACTGATCATGGCCAAATCTGACCGTAAATCAGGCTCAAAGGTGCACGTCGTGACCCAAACATCAGTTCAGTCTCCCCCTCCTCCACCTCCTCTCTTCCTCGCAGGCTTTTATAGTATGACCTCACCATGAGGAGAGGCTTTTTCCAGCTGTCGCCAATGTGTTCTACACGTCTCCTTGCCCTCATCCCTCTGTCCTCCTTTTTTCATCTGCTCTATACTCCACTCGTTTTTCCTCTCCTCTTACTTTCCCCTTCTCTCCTGTTATCCTCTTTCTCCTTTACAGCCTTTGTAGTCATTTAAGAGATATGGATGGCCACCTGTCTCTAAGATGTTTACTTCTGTCCCTGTTCTCTTCCTCTTCTTGCCTCTCTCAGAGAAGACAGAGAAAACTCCAGCTAATCCATCTAATGTTGCATACGTGTTTATGTTCTCCTTGTCTTCCTTAAAAGGGTTTTAAAGGAGTATATTTGGGGAAAAGAGATGTCCCTGCTGTCTGTGACTATCGTCTTCTCTTTGTGTGTTTGTCCAGGATTTTGAGGGAGCATTTAGGGGAGAAGGAGGTGCAGCTATCCCTAATGTTTGATGCTGTGGAGGAGGCAGACCTGGCCAACTACACCTGTTATGTGGAGAACCACATAGGGAGGCGCAGCGGGAGTGCTATACTGCAGAAGAAAGGTACTATCTCTTTCCTTCCTTCCCATTTTAGTTGGATAGAATTAAGAAAATCTGCCATAATTGTCATTATCTCATTACTGTCGCTTTTCTTCAAACAATGAATCTGAGTGAGAGACATAAAATTAATGATAAAAAGTAAGTACAGGGAATGTTAAATAGGGCCTAAAACAAAGCCCTGTGGCACCCCACAGCTGCTTTCTTTTGCGAAAGACGAAAAACTTACACTTTAAAGAAGAGAAAATGATTTTGGGAAGATCAAAGTTTAGTAAGGTTGTCAATTCTTATTATCTACTGATGTAGCTTTTTTGATACAGTTTGAAGCTATGGTATCCCTGAAATGAAAACCTAACCTAACAAACAGAATTGAGAACCAAACCATTGCACGGAAATTAATTATTTAACGTATTTGCCTTGCACCATCAAGTGATGAAGGGAAGTCTGATACCACATTGCAAGTCAGATATCAGCCAAAATATCTACATATGTATTCTAAACATGAATTCTTAAGGGAATGTTATATATTATAAGAAATACCATTTTTCTGAGTTTTTCAGCTGGGAGATGTGTTTGAGTGACGAATTTGATATGTTCCACAAGCTCTCTTCGCTTTTTAGTTTAATGAATAAACAAAATACACAAAGATGTCAAAAAAGGAAATATTGTTACACCTATTTTCCTTATTAAACAGAAAAATACAACCATAAACCTTCTGAATTCAAGTTTCTATCTTTTACCGAACTAATTGCCTTGTTAACTCATCGTAAAAAACACACTTCACTTAAACTTGGATTAAACAAAAGAAAACTCAGCAAACTTGGTCAGTTTGTCCACTGTTCCAACAACCACCAGTTCTGCTTTGGTCAAAATAAACCGTTCATTCACCGAGTTAGCCAGCATATTTTAGTGAAAATAGATATTTTAGTGATTATGCTGGCTCTAAACTGTGTTTTTCCCCGCTGTCTCTCTCTGCCGTTGCTGGCCTCTTTGTGAGAGCCACTGCTCAACAAAGCTCGTTTTTCGGAGGCAGACCATTAAATCAGCAAAAGAAAATGACAAAAATGCCCAAAAAAACCCTGGCATGCTAAATATAAAACTGTGTCTGCTCTAGTTACCTGGGACATATTCCATTTCTCTTTATGATTCTTTTAAAAAGGATTACCCCGCCATGCAGCTCAGGAACTGATGCTACTTTTATGACCCAGTAAATAAACTTAGCACAAAAAGTAAGGAAATTTGTGTTTGGTAGATTATTTCTCTGTGGTAACAATGGTTTTTGGCAATAAGTCTTATACCGTTGGAAAGCCTGTTTAGTTCCCTTTCAAATGGTGCCCCATTTGTAAGGAACATGCATTTGTGGGATGAGCAGCAGCGCTGAGTATGTGGGTTGCGTCCATGAAAAATTTGCCAAATCTTCTCTGCCAATGCCAAACAGCTTATTCTGCCATTGACTCGTTTGGTGGATTGGATGATTCTGCCTACGGCAGTTGGATCATGGGGTCAAAGTGTGGAGAAGACGCGGATAACCCTATGCTGATTGCTGCACCAATAGAGTAACACCTTTTGGTGGAGGCAGTGTGATGTGTGAGGCGGCATCTCCCCTCACTGGAAAAAACGAGGCTTGTCATCATTGGAGGCAATCACAATGCAGAGAGATATAGAGATGAGATTCTGCAACCAGTGGCAATCCCATATCTCCACAGTCTGGGAGCGAACTCTATCCTCCAAGATGACGACGCTCGCCCCCACAGGGCGGGGTTTATCAGAGACTACCTCCAGAATGTGGGAGTGGAGAGGATGGAATGGCCTGCCAGCAGTCCTGACCTCAACCCCATTGAACACTTGTGGGATCAGCTTGGGCGTGCTGTTCGTGCCAGAGTGACCAACACAACCACGTTGGCTGACTTGCGACAAATGCTGGTTGAAGAATGGGATGCCATCCCACAGCAGTGTGTGACCAGGCTGGTGACCAGCATGAGGATGAGGAGCCAGGCTGTTGTGGCTGTGTATGGTTCTTCCACACGCTACTGAGGCTCCTGTTTGTGAAATGAATAAATTGTTAAATTGCTAATATGTCTTGTTTCTTCAAACTTCATCATCCAATCCACCAAACGAGTCAATGGCAGAATAAGCTGTTTGGCATTGGCAGAGAAGATTTGGCAAATTTTTCATGGGCGCAACCCACATACTCAGCGCTGCTGCTCATCCCACAAATGCATGTTCCTTACAAATGGGGCACCATTTGAAAGGGAACTAAACAGGCTTTCCAACGGTATAAGATTTATTGCCAAAAACCATTGTTACCACAGAGAAATAATCTACCAAACACAAATTTCCTTACTTTTTGTGCTAAGTTTATTTGTGGATGTGAAGAGCTTCCAAGATAATTAAGACTTTAAATGTGTGCTGTCATTATGAAATGTGCAAGATATAAAAGCTCTTCCAAAGATTAATTTCAAAAGTTTTGTTAGCCACTCTGAAACAGATGACAACAACAAAATAGCAGAATCAACACAGAATCAAAGAGAAAGGATCCTACAGTACTGAACACTCTGTTTGATTGACAGGTGATCTGCAGAACGTGTGGTGAAAATACACCACAGCAGACAGTGCTGAGCAGCACAGATGGAGACAAAATAAAAAAACAGGATCTCATAGTTAGCGCTTTAAATATTCAGCTGAAAAATGCATGAGGGCACAGCTCCCTTTGTAAAACATTTGCAGCAGTCCTGCTGTATCTTGCTTTCCATCTGATAAGCAAAGAGAACCGGGCTGTTTGGGTCAGAGGCCACAACCCGCAGAAAGAGAGAGAAACCTAGAGAGACAAGGAGAAACGGCACCGGAGGAGGAGATGAATTGTCTCCCTTACCTTACATTTCAGTGGAAAAAAGGGCCGCATGAATGCCCACTACATGAATTAAATGAACGCCATGCAGAAGAGTAGGGACAGGGTGAATTGGGGGGAATGTGGAAAGAGATAAACAGGCGCAGAAACGGTGGGAGGCAGAACGAGGCACGGAAATGGAGAACAAAGGAGAAATAAAAGATTCAGACAGAGAGATAAAAATGGGGAAGCTGAGGGGTGTATGAGAATATTTGGAGAGCCGAAATTAAGACAAAAAGAGAAAAGAAGAGAGGGAGAGAGAGGAGGATTAAAAACAGTTCTTTCTGACACCCCGCCTGATTCCTGCTGAATGCCTTGGGTGTCAAATCTATCTTACTATACTTAACTAGCACCTTAGGGACTCACACACACATGCACAAGTACACACACACATGGGATCACACAGACATACACCTCCACAGCGGGTCAGTACGAAAACTGTGGGGTCATTACTTCACACTGTAATTACCTCGGTGAATACAGGAGTGTGTACTGTGTGTGTTTCTGTGCAAAGTTTTACAGTAAAGCAACTGGCAGCATTGCTATTATATAGCTAACAGCATATTCTGCATTTGCATGTGCACGTTTGATTAGACCTATACACCGAAACACACACACATTCTCCACATGGTAGGCATTATGTGTAATGGGATTGTTTAAAGGTCCCATATTATGCTTTTTTCAGGTTCATACTTGTATTTTGGGTTTCTACTGGAGTAGGTTTACATGCCCTAATGTTAGAAAAACACATTATCTTTCTCATACTGTCTGTCTGAATATACCTGTATTTACCCTCTGTCTAGTCTATACCGACGATGTTTCATTTCCGAGATTGTTTAGGTGCCGTCGGAAATTCTGCCGGATGTACGTCACCTTACGCTTTCTTTGTGTTGGCATTTTAAACTCTGGTGGATTTCTGAGGACTATGGTTAACTGCTCCTCAGATCTCTGCAGGGTAAATCCAGACAGCTAGCTAGACTATCTGTCCAATCTGAGTTTTCTGTTGCACGACTTAAACAACCTTTAAACGTACACATGTTCCACCAAAACAAGTTCCTTCCCGAGGCTATTTTACAGAGGCACAGTTGCTCCATCTGGCGCTTAGCACTGCCCAAGATGATTGTGATTAGAGCTGGGTAATATATCGATATTATATCGATATCATGATATGAGACTAGATATTGTCGTAGATTTTGGATATCGTAATATCGTAATATGGCGTAAGTGTTGTCTTTTCCTGGTTTTAAAGGCTGCATTACAGTAAAGTGATTCTGAACTTACCAGACTGTTCTAGCTGTTCTGATATTTGCCTTTACCCACTTAGTCATTATATCCACATTACTGATGATTATTTATCAAAAATCTCATTGTGTAAATATTTTGTGAAAGCACCAATAGTCAACACTACAATATCGTTGCGGTACCGATATTGAGGTATTTGGTCAAAAATATCGTGATATTTGATTTTCTCCATATCGCCCAGCCCTAATTGTGATTGGTTTAAAGAAATTCCAATGAACCAGCGCACGTTTTTCTCCCATCCTAAATGTTGTGTGGACTAGCCAGACCCTCCTCCGCAGCACTGTGGAGGAGGGTCTGGCAATGCGAGGCTACCCTCTGTCTGAAACACTTGTTTGTACTGTTTTAGCGCCTGTCTCTTTAAGCCCCCCCTCCCGAAAATGCCCAGTCTGCTCTGATTGGCCAGCGTTTCCAGGTCTTCTGCATCTGCACCCTGCATCTCTGCACCGTCATTGCAGCCGGGGAATGACTGTAACGGCACTGAAGCGGCACTTTCCACCTATATATAGTATAGTTGTGACATCACAACCGTAAAGTCCTGACGGCTCGTTTAAAGGCACAGTTTCTAAACACGGGCTGTGTGCATTTTTCAGTGGATTGAGTATTTACAGTATATAGCACCTTGACCTGCTTTATAGTAAAAAAAAACATGGAAATCTCACTTTTTACAATATGGGACCTTCAAAAGCACTATCGTGTATTTAAGTGTACTTTACTGTACACACATACAGTATAAAGGTACACATACACACACAGTGGAATACTCAAGTAGCTGGAACTTGAAGCAAGTATCAGTACATGTTCAAAGTATCCCTGTCAGCTGCAGTACTCCATCAGCTTCAAATGAATGAAATGAAATGTAGCAAAAAATGTGTGGGTGCTCTAATGGATTAGGGTGGATGATGGAGCACTGTCTCTGTACTGGTTGTTTATGTGCATCTCATACACGTTTCCTTTGGATTCCAAATGAAGTGGGCCGCTCCACATCTTTCTAAAACACACTCATGTCTTCCTTCTCCTTTCTGTCTCTTAATCTTTTTCTTATCTTTTTCCAGCTTTCTCTTTTCCTCCCATTTATTTCTCAATTTAGAAATAGCAGCCCACTCTGAACAATCCACATCTCAGTTGTCCAAAAGCTTGCTCTCTTTATCTACATCTCCTTTTCTGTGATCAGTATAGATTTAAAGGAAATGAGCAAGATAATAGCTTTAACCTGGAAAAGAGTCCCCCATTCAGTGTGACTCACCAGATACTGCACTGTTTCAGTGCCATGATTCTGTCAACCTGAGAAGTATTTTTAGTAAGGAGCTTCATTTTAATTTCCGAGCAAACTTTATTGTTCTATCCTCCTCAGAACACCAGTATTTGTTTAGGTGTTTGGATAGAGCCAGCTGATGGGGTTTGATTACAAATAAAACTGCATGGTCTTTGCATGATTTTGTGTGGAAGTTTAGGGATATTTTCAAATATATGTATAACTTTTAGCTGTAAATGACATTGGCTGGTCTTATAAAAAATGTTATTTTTTTATGGGCACGTAAGCCAACAGACAGGACAATTAGAATAGCTTCTGGGCTGAATAAGAGAACTCAAGGCTATGGTTAGAGCTGTTTTAATAAGGTGCAGCATCTCACAATAACACATAAAGCATGTCTTCATCACTGTAAGAAGAGGTAACACTATTATCAGCTCAGTTTACACAACATACGTTGCAGCGGATCATACTGCATGATCATACTGCATTCTGTGTTTTATGCCTTTGTAAGCACTGCTATAAAGAAAAAAGCACTTTTAGTGATTGCACTACTGGTTAGATGTAAAACTGCATTTCGTTGTACTGGTTGTCCTTACTTGTGCAATGACAATAAAGTTGAATCTAATCTAAGCGGGGGATTGTGTGGGGATTGTGTACAGCTAAAGATGAGTACTTGGGGAAAGCACCTTAAGTAGATGTACATTCACCCTTATTATATGTATATATACATGTTTTTTTGGCCATCTTATGGCAGCTAAACAAGCCGTGAACACTGTGAAGCTGTATATCACCATATATTGCTCCGGCAATGGTGTTAGCAAACTGAACCGAAACAAAAAAAATACCGGCCGTAAAACCAAAACAATGAGCTGAAATATGATAGCATATATTCATATAGAAATATGAAGTTTTTATTCGTAAAATGTCATATATGTTTGTAGGTTCATGTTGGATATTAGATTTAAGATTCAAGATTCCTTTTATTGTCATTCAGCAAAACACAGCAATGTAAAGCATGAACGAAATTACGAGCATGGCTCCTTTTAAAAACAGATAAAAACAGGGTAATAGAGAGCTCTATGAATTATATATATATATATATATATATATATATATATATATATATAATGGCATGCCATATATGTAAAGTTTGAATTTATTGAATGAAAGTGAATGAGATCGAATGTACAAACTTTGTGTCGAGTTTTGTAATAAACAAAACTGTTGAACCTGCAACCGACTGAACTTTAAGTTTAAGAGACTGAACATTGAGTCACGCTGTGTTGAACAGCGATGTCAATGAACTAACTACACAGTCAGTATACTATTAACCTTTAAATTGAACTGAGCAAAACCATTTGAATGAGCAAAGTCATTTGTAATTTCCACCTCCAATGTAGGCTACTTTTTGAAAAGTTCACTAACCTGGCTAACTAGCCAGCAGACTGTTCCGGTGTCTCCTGGCCTGAAGCCTTGAAGCTAATAGGGTCAGATTTGGGCTCCTGAACACAACATGACAGCCTAAACAAAGCACAAGGTATCCTAAGTTAGCACAAGTTATTAAAGCTTGATTTCATGCACTGTGTGTGTGTGATTGAATTAGGGTGTGCTCCCACCCTGCAGTGACCCAAGTTAATGGGTTGATGCATCTATGTTGCACGCATGCACTCCCGCAGACACACACACACACACACACACACACACACACACACCTACAGTACACACACCATGCACATCTACTTATTGTAACTGACAGAGCAGAAAGAGCTGCCTTCAGCCACCATGACTAGAATCTTGCTTGAAAGAAAAAAGTGGAGGGAGGGAGAGAGACTAATAAGAGCTGACAAAAAAGAGGAGGGATTGAAAGGAAATAATAGACAGAGGAACAGACAGGGACTAGACAGACATGGTTTCTCTGATGTCATTCAAAGGTTCCAAAGGTTTCTGAAGGTTTGAGTTTGGGTTCATCACAGGCTCCAATCTCCAATCTTATTTGCTGCATCTAAGCAAAAACTCATTTAGATTCACAAAACAGTGAGGACGGATTTGGGATGAGGAAGGGAGGATGGGAGTCACAGCCCCAAACTTCCCTTCAACCCTGTTCACATTTAGGGCACGGTCAGTCCCAAAACTGTGTGCACCGTGCACGTTTCCTCGAAGCACTATTAAACAGTGTGCAACGGGCTTTGAGGTGTGTTTTCTCCTGTTTGGTGGGTGTGTCAGAGATGTCACCCAATCAGCAGCGACGTGTATGTGAAGTCGTGGTAATAAAAAGGCAGTGCGATTGCGCACACAGCAGGGTGTTCAATGCCCCCCAGTTTCAGTTTGAATTAACATTTTGCTTCATTTTGTCGGGGCTGAACGTGTACTTAGTCACTTCATGCGTCTTGGACCAATCAGATAGCTCCCACATACTAAAAAAAACGTGCAAATGCATCTGAAAAGCCGTATCAATATCAACTTATACTGATATCTCACTAAAAATTAGCAGTTATTTTCCCTTTCTCTTGTTGTTATTGTAACTAAACTGTTAGAGTGCAACGTTTATTCTTCTTCTTGCATTTCTGTGCATTACCACCACCCTCTGGATTGGAGTGGGGCTTAAGCAAATTTGCCTGCTGCCTGGGAGAAGCAGGACAGATGGAATCAGATGTGTGATCTGGCAGCAGAGATGTAGATAAGTGTATAAGAAAGTGTCTAAAATCTCATCGGCGACACCGGACGCTTGAAATGTGAAAGTGTACTCGATGGGGCCATTGAGTGATACTATCTACTTAATCTTCGAAAAAAAGTCTCACTTTTTCCACAAAAAGACTCACTCTTTACAAAAATGTAATAAGCTATCTAGCTTATCTCAAACTTCTTGTGGAAAAAAATGTATTTCAACATGAGGTCCATTTACGGTTCTGGAGTATCCACTCATATCACAAGATCTTTACCGGCAGATGGTGTTTGCCCAGTTGTCATTTAATTGTACTGTAGATATTCAAGTTTCCATTTTTTTCTGAGCACTTTGAAGGGTTAGGGTTAGACCTTTGCTCAGGTTGAGGTTGGGTGGAGCCAGGGCTGTAGTACTTGAGACCGGACACCGAGAGGGTTTTTCTATTGTCTCGGACTTGTCTTGGACTCGTTGGTATTTGGACTCAGACTTGTCTCGGACTCGCCCATTGGACTCGCCAAATATTCTAGTTGGTCTCAACCGAATCCAGCACTATATACATTTTTTCTAAAGTAACTTCCTCTTCCACTTCCTCCACAAAACCATTGATGAAGCACGCTTGTTCAGAAAATAGGTTTTGGTTTAGTTCAAAATCCATCTAGAACAGGCATTAACATTGGTCCCCTGATATACGCCTGGCTGCATCATATACTCAATCATCAGGCTTCAATCATTTTCATTTTGGCCACTGACACAATGTCATCGAGCACTTTGTACTATGGATAAGTATTAAGTTCAAGAATGGGAACATACTATATATAATTTTTTAGCGACACATGTTGCTTGTTATTTGTTAAATTTTTCAACAACATCTAAAATGTGAAGTAAGTGTAAAATATGGCCTAATTTGATCCTACAGTGTTGTACTCTGCACTTGCATTTTTAACATAATAATAGAGTGGGCGCCTAGGTAGCTCACCTGGGAGAGCGGACACCCATATGCAGAGGCTCAGTCCCCGACGCAGCAGCTCAGGTTTCGAGTCCGATCTTAAATAGAAGATATACTGTCTCTCGCGTCAAATAAATTATGAACAGGTAAGTAAGTGGTCTTTTTTCTGTCTCCTTTGGACACGGTCTTGACTTGGACTCAAACCTCTTTGGACTCGGTCTTGACTCGGTCTCGACTAGTCCAGAGGCCTGTACTACGAATGAAGATCAACATGCCTTGGATTTATTTCAGTTACCCGGCTTCACCTAACCTAACAACCGCGGTCCCGCATAACCTGTGTCACGATGGTTAAAAACTAGTTCAATCAACCCAGGGTTTCCCAATCCATCGACGCGCGTTCACATAAAAGAGGCGGTATTTGCACAGCATGACCACTCGCAAACATCTACCAGAGCCGCATAGTTTACATAAGAAGAGCAAACTATAATTCTACATAAATATGAAGAACACAGACAGGGTTTTACAGGCAAAACGCAATACAGTCGCTGCTTCCTAAAACTGGAAGGAAAGCTGGCAAAAAAATAGCCGATGCTACAAATGTGTAAATCACAACACTTGTATCAATATCACTTCCCCATCAGTCATGCACAAGATCTGACCATAATTACACTTGTGCTTTCCATAAACTGTTGTTGCTTTAGCTTAGCAGTGGTAAGCGATCGTGAGAGCAAATAATGTACGGCTCAAGAAGCCGACAAATAGCCTATACGTAATTCCCTCCGCTGAAAATCTATATCTTTCATAAAAATACCCATCAGGGAATGTTAACAGGGTTGTCGGTCTCTCTCTCTCTCTCTCTCTCTCTCTCTCTCTCTCTCTCTCTCTCTCTCTCTCTCTCTCTCTCCACCGTCGTGATACACAAAACCCTGGGTTGAACCTGAAGTTACCTCGTTAACGCCAAATCTTGCTTCGTAGTACAGGCCTCTGGTCTTGGACTTGTCTTGGACTCGACAAAGGTGGACTTGACTACAGCCCTGGATGGAGCTATGTTGGGGTTATGTGAGGTCGACATCCTTCAAAAACTTCTAGTAAAGACAAGGGGGAGAGTTGTCCCGCCCTGACAGGAACAACAAAACTAACGGGTGAATGAGGGAGATGTCAGTGTTTATACTGTATGCCAACACAGATCTGAGTAAAAGGTCTAATCAGACACTGTTAGGATAATTATTTATCAAAGAATGGACCAAATCACTGGAGTTCTCTTAAAAGTTAGTTTACTTGCAGCAAGTAGAGTCAGTTTACAGCACTCCAGCATAAGTACAGAAAGTGACGAATGATAGTCTTGAACAGCAGCTTTTTAAAGAGGAAAAGGGAGTAATATTACAAAGAGATAATGTCTTCTTATCTCTGGTCAGGCCCGGCGTCTCCTCCACAAGCGGTATTCTGTGCTTTTCACAAGGTCAGTGGCTCTCATGATTATCTCATGAGAACCAGAAATAGTTGCACACAGACTTCATGCAAATAATTTAACACTAAAATGAAGCAAAGACTATAGCAAACGTAACTTTTCTAACAGACACAATAACTGGGAACACCTGTGTGGGCGTAGCATGCCATGTTGGAAGAAGTATTCAGATCCTTTACTTAAGTAAAAGTACTCTGTTACAAGTAAAAGTCCTGCATTGAGAACGTTACTTAAGTTGAAGTATGTAAGTATCATCAGGAAAATGTACTTAAAGTATTAAAAGTAAAAGAACTCAATGCCGAAAAATCCTCGCATTTTAGAAACTGGAAACAATCCAAACAGTTCTGTCAATCAACTAAAAAAAGTCTTTAATCAGCTAATCATTTCAGCTGGACTGGAAGTTTTATTGTTGGGTATCTTAATTTATAATAAAACATTGTATTTTATAAACTACATGTGTTTTGCGTGCAAAAACCTTAATTTGTAAAGTAACTGAAGCTGTCAGAGTAATGAAGTGGAGTAAAAAGTACAATATTTCCATCTAACATTTAGCGGAGTAGAAGTAGAAAGTGGCATGAAAAGACTCAAGTTAAAGGTCCCATGACATGAAAATTTCACTTTATGAGGTTTTTTAACATTAATATGAGTTCCCCCAGCCTGCCTATGGTCCCCCAGTGGCTAGAAATGGTGATAGGTGTAAACCGAGCCCTGGGTATCCTGCTCTGCCTTTGAGAAAATGAAAGCTCAGATGGGCCGATCTGGAATCTTCCCTTTATGACGTCATAAGGGGAAAGGTTACCCCCCCCTTTCTCTGCTTTGCCCGCCCAGAGAATTTGGCCCACCCATGAGAGAGAGAGACATCATGGCTTGAAAACAAGCGAAGCATGACAGTTGGTCAAGGCTACACCCCCACCCACCATCTTGCCCCCCCCCTCTCTCCTCCTCAATAGCATTTAAAGCTACAGACACAGAAATGGCACATCCTAAGGAATGCTCATTGTGGGACTGGCTCTAGTGGCTGTAATTCTGCACCAAGGCTGAATTTCGGGAAAGAGACTTCAAGGCCTAAGGCCTATATAAAAGCATCCAAAAAGCAGCATTGCATCGCAAAGCATAGGACCTTTAAGTACAAGTACCGAGTAAATGTACTTAGCCTAGTCACATTCCACCACTGGTAGCATGGATGTGTCGGAAACAATTCTTCTCTGTGTTGGCTTAAAAGCTGACTCGATTTCGAGAATATAATTTAGAATCTATGTCGACTGGAGTTTGGAGAGAAGTTGAGAAGCTGAGGTTTTTCTCTTCAGCTTCTAGTTGCCTTCAAAGAAACTGCATTTCAAGGCATTTTAGTATCTCATGGTTCCGATGAAAGAAGGGACAGATGGTACGTCTGGAGACAAACTTTATATCTATTTTTATTTCATCATCATTGTTGTTTCTTGACAAATTGCTTTGGCAACAGATGCGAAATGCTTTCCTAATGAAGCCAGTGGACGAAAACTAAAAGACAAAGACAGAGAGAGAAGAGCGTAAAGGCTGTGGAATTCAACACAGTGTGTTTGGTTGTTCAGAGAGACAAAGAGCACGGCAGGGAGAAAAGTTACGTCAAAAATCAAATTCAAATTTCCTTCAGCATATTCCTCCCCCACAAATGCAGACGCCTCGACCATTACCGTTGACTTCTCTTTGTATGCCCAATAAGTACGAAAGCATAATTAAAATTAGACGTTCAAAATTCCGCTCGCGTTTTCCTGTGCACTGATATCGGGAGATGGCGTCAAGTGACTCATTACTAATGGAAAATATCTGGGAAAGATAGATGGAGTGGGGAGTGGCGATAAAACAGAGAGAGGAAGAGAGGAACACGAGGGAAGGAGAGAGGGATGGATGGAGGCAGGCGGAGATGGAGAGAGAAGCGGAGTTTTTTTAAATGTGTCTCATACTAATGGAAGCAATTTGAGTTCACTTCACTGCAGAGCAAATATTTGGTAATTAGTTAAATTTCACTATTTTTCTTCCCCCCTCGGACGGCCATTCCCTCCCTCCCTCCCCCCCTCCCTCCTTCCCTCCACCCCCCTCCCTCCCTATCCCCCAGTCTGTCGCTGTCCCACCTCCTTCTACCATACTGTGTGTCTGTGTGTAAGTAAAGCTCAGAGTAGAGTTGGAGAGACGTCTACTGGTGAAATGTTGTAACTTCAGACAGATTACATACTGTAAAAAGATTGGTGCATTGTGGGAGATTATTTCAAAGAAAATAGGTAGATCGATATTAACCCACTTCAACTATATTTTCAAGACGGGCTTAAATAGAAGGCCCATATGTTCAGTCCTTAAAATTCTCCATCTAATGAGACGCAGTTTGATAATACAACCACAAAAAGGAAAAAGAGATTCTCAGGTTTTAAAGAAACAAATGTCCCCAGGTGGCTAATAGCATGCATGAGATGATAACATGACACAGCACAGTCAATTTGGTTTATTTATTTGCACAAATGAAAAAAACATAATAAATTAAACAAAACAAAATACAGGAAATAACATCAAAATTTAAATGCATCAATGAAAAAAACACAAAAAAAGATAAAAATAGAAAAAAGAATTGCCCCCTCAGCTCTTATTTTGGAAGGTCTTAACATGAGTTTTTAATGTTGGTGCCGGCTGTGCCAACTGTATCACCATGCTGTTTAAAACAATAAGCCATCTTTTTGAAAACGTCCCTAAAAACTGCTGGTTTTGAGACATTTGAAGCATCTAAGCATTTTACAAAATCACAAACTTTCCCCACAGAAAATGACGGTATTCCGACTAAGCTATTTACATGGCTAATGAAAGTGAATATTCCACTAATATTCCCGTTTACATGTAGCCGTGCAAAATACGTTTTTTTCCAAAGTTTTCCAGCGTTGGCTTGTTGGACCGTGCCAACACAGCGTCCCTCCTTCAACCAGCTTCTGGAAAAGGTCGGTGTAGCGATGTGTGCGCATATCCAAAAACCTGTTGATATCCAAGTCTTTGATAATGTTTAAAAGTTGCTGTGTTTCTCCTTTTTATCAGGTCTGCAGCTTTGCAAACTGTTGGCTGGTTGGTTTGTGTGCAGCAACCATAGCAACGCACAGAAGCACCATAAGCCGTAAACAGGCAAGAGGCCGTAAACTGCGGTAAAAACACAAATTGAGACGCATATTCCGAATGCGCTGTACACATGTCTAAAGAATGCTTCTAAAACCCGAATAATACCAGAGTATCCCACATGTCTTAATCGGGAAAAATGCTATATCCGGAAAAAGGCCTTATTCAGAATATCCAACCGGAATATGGTGTTTACATGACCTGTATCAAATTCGGAATATTGTCATATTCGGAATAATAGTGGAATATTGGTCTGCAAGTAAACGTACTCAGTGTGAAAGAAAGTGGTGGAAATATTAAGTACACTTTTGAGGTACTTTACTCGACTACTTCACAACATTTTAAAGCAGTGGTTCCCAAACTTTTCCATGTCAAGGACCCCTAAACTGACACAAATTAGACCACGGACCCCCATTTCCCAGGATTTTGTCCCAGGGTCCCCCATCTGATAGGATTTATTACAGAAAGTGTACGCAACCCATGACCGAAACAGTCCTACATTCTGTCATTGTGTAACTTAATGGATGGAATTATAGTGAAAATTAGTGATTCCCCTTTTTGCTGGGGACCCCCTGGAACTCCCTCAAGGACCCCTGGAGGTCCCTGGACCTCGCTTTGGAAATATGCTACATTTTACTTCACTCTACTTCACATTACTCTACATACAAAACATATGATACAGCTATAAAATATATTGCCCAACAGTATATAAAGCAGTAAAAATTAGCTCCACCTCGAACAGCTCCAACATTAAAACGCTGCTTACATTTTAATGCATCAGTAATAACAATAAGTGTTTTTCTGAAATTAACCAATTCTGGTATTATACAATATAACCTTTTTAATATTGCAGTTACTATAACTTGTACTGTAATATATGTTATTAAAGACAGCTGATGATTGTGAGCCTTTATGCTCACTACAGCTCTGATTGGTGCCTTCAGTTGTGTGAAATGTCAAATGAACAGAGGGAGTGCTCACACTGTGACATGCAGGCACTGCGGCTGCAGACTGACTGTTGCTATTACACACTATCACTAAACTGACAAGAGAACAAAGGAACCAACAATTGAACTGTTGAGTCTGATGTAATGTAAATGTTTCAGATTCTGATCACTGAGATTTGCTGTGTGATCAGAGATATATAAAATAGATTTGTATCTTTTTGTACATTTTGTATCTACCCTTTAAAGCAATTTATAAAATCATCATACAGTTAATTTTATGATTATGATAGCCTTGAGTCTGTCTGTCTGTCCATCTGTTCGTCCGTCTGTCTGTCTGTCTGTCTGTCTGCCTAGCTTTGACACTCTTCACTTGACTGCTGTGATATTAATCAGTAACTTGAATGTTAGAGGGGGAGGAGTACACACTGTTTAGTAAATAATGAAATTATAACAGCCAAGAAAAAACAGATGACAGCAGGATATGTTCTCCTCCCCTCCGATCATTACTGTACATGTGACACTGTACCAGACCAGTAGGTGGCGATGTGCTCCAAGGTGGCAATAAATACCTGCTGACTGACACCTTACAGTTATGCTGGCACACTGGAGGTTTTAATCATGTTAGGGGATACTTTCAGTTTAGTTAAAAAAATTAACTTCTGCTGCATTGATAATCACACAATATTGTGTATATTCTGTATGTTGAATTAATAAAACGCCAGTTTTTAAAGTGAAGTGGTTTCAAGGAAAAGTCATAGGGAAGAGATGAGTTGGAGTGTGTGTGTGTGTGTGTGATAGTAATAGATCATATTTCCCATGGTGTCATTCACCAACAGTGTTCCATTAATCTCCCATACACTCATATTGCCTATGATAGCACTATCATTCATACATACAAACACACACAATCTGAGACCGTGTGTGTGTGTGTGTGTGTGTGTGTGTGTGTGTGTCTAACATGCTGACGTGAGGTCATCTGTCTCTCTCAGTCAAGGCAACATACTTTGTGTTGAGGCTGACTTTGTGTCTTTTGCCAATTTATATTCTGCACAAGGTGGTTCCTTTTATTTTTGTCAATTACAGTTTAAGTCACAACATGGGAGATCATCACCAAACACTTGCAGAAAAAGCATACTCACTAAATCTCAACATAGACCACAAGCTACAACAATTGCAGTAACGGCATCCCTGTCTGCAGCCTGCGTGCGAAACAGTTCCCGATGCTTCCCATTGAAAGGTTTAGAGAAGCGACTGTGTGCTGCTCTTCATCGGAGGTGGGATCATTTACCCTATGCCTATGTGCAAAACTAGTTGGTCCTCATCCTCTAAGCCCTTTTTCTTGTACATGTGAAATTTACAGTTTGAAAACACTTCCAAAAAGCACACTGCGTTACTTTTACAAGAAAAAAAGCTTAAAGGATGAGGTATAATTGGTTTGGCAAATGTGAATTAGGTTAACTTCCCCACCGCCAATAAGGAGCTATGCTTCCCTCAATGTTTCAATAAGCATCCGGGACTACGTTTATGAGAAGACGATAACCCTTAACTGAAAAATCTTCTGTTAAAAAAAGTATACTGTTAAATCAAGACGGTTAGATTTGAAAGAAGAAATAACACATTCCACTTCCTGCTCCTTTTTCACAAGAAATAAATAAGCCATTGCTCAATTCAACACACTGACCTTACTGAGTCATTTTGATGACTTTCCGCTGTATTGTTTCCCTCCACTTTAGCATTTACTATTCTCCTGTAAATGCCACTTGTGGCCATGGTGGTGGCCATTCTTCAGGAAAAGTTAATAGGCTTTCTTATAAAGCAGAGATCTTCAACAGGGGGTCCGGGACCCCTTGGGAGCCCCTCGAGTTACTGCAGGGGGGGGGGGCCACCAAATGGTTCACATTAAAACATGATGTATAAAATATATGAAAACGTCAACAATTATTATTCTAATAGCTTATATGGTATGCACCATAATAAAGTTTGTATAAAGGCTTTAGGATGCTCTATTTCAGGCCCAGCTTAAAGGTGCCCTGCCACACGTATTTCATTACTTTCTGGTAATATCTGAAATTTTACCATGGACTCTGTAACATTTTTCGTGGAAAAAATGCCTTGGTTACCTTGTTTCAAGCCATTCTAGCGTGGTATAGAAAGCCTGCAGGAAGACTCAGCTCGGTTTGTGCCGGTTCTCATTAATATTCAACGAGCTAAGCTGCTTGACTCTGATTGGCAGCTAGCCAATGAGAGCCTGGCTATCAGCATCCTTTACCCAGCGCAACTGGGCGAGCTCATGAATAGTAATGAGCTCATGAATAGTAATGAGCTCAGGCAACACCACGTCAGACTGACCAGCTTTTGTAATTGGCCTGATTTCTCCACTTATTTCTTTTCAGTGGCTAGAGCTGACAGAGGAGGTAGCAGTTCATTTTCACATTCATGACATAACACAAACACACATGGACCTATCATATTTCAAAAATACAAGTCAAAACAGTTTTGTGTGCCAAGGCACCTTTAATATGCAACTTACTTTTATACAATGTGAGTAGTCAGGGGCCCCTGCTCTATCTCTCTTTAAGCTAAGGGGTCATTGGCCTAAAAAAACAACAACATTAAAGACCCTTGTTTTAAAGCTTAATATGGCAGTATTGGATAGAACGGACAGGACAGAAGTGCACAAAAATTGCAAAACAAACTGACATCAATGAAGGGCAATTTTTTTAAAGTGCTCATATTATGCTCATTTTCAGGTTCATAATTGTAGTTAGAGGCTATATCAGAGTAGGTTTACATGGTTTAATTTTCAAGAAACATTATATTTTTGTTGTACTGCCCATTGCTGCAGCTCCTCTTTTCACCCTGTGTGTTGAGCTCTCTGTTTTAGCTACGGAGTGAGGCATCTCACTTCTGTTCCATCTTTGTTGGGAGTCGCACATGCTCAGTAGCTAGGTAAGGACTACTACAGGGCTCTCAAGTGTCACGCATTGAGCGTGACAGTCACTCATTTCGGTCTTTTGTCATGCACTCCCGCCACACATTGTATTCCTCAAGCGGAAAAACTATTTATAATATATTTAATATGCCGCAGTGGGCAAAATTTCTCTGCCCGCGCTGCTCTCACTATGGTACTGGCAGGAATGAAGCACGTCTCCCCTGGAGTTCTTAGTCGAGCCTGCCACTTATCAGCCAATTAAAAAAAAGAAAGGAGCTACACAATAGCCAATCAGAAAATAGCACTATTGTATCTGGGTAAGATTTAACGCAACAACCAATTAAAAGAAAGTTCTCCCTCTATCGCGCACACACACACACACACCATGCGGAAATTGAATAAATACTTTATATTTGGTTGAATTGTCAGTGCCATGTGTCAAATATTTTCTTCTGCAAGTCTGAGCCATTATTAATAACAACAACAAAAACACTAATAATAATATTATTATTAATGAAACACCCCCTTTCCCGCGACCCATCCAACCCCTGCTTTATAACGTGTGTTACAAAGTGGCGTCACGTTCGTCATGGAAGTAAAGGCTGGACTACAATTAGGGTTGGGTACCGAAACCCGGTTCCACTATGGATCCGGTTCCTACGCAAACGGTAGTATTCGTACCGGATTAGAACGCAAACTTCGGTTCCTCATTTCGGTTCCGACTGAAATATTTTCCCTCTGTCGCTCCGGACAGCGGCAGACTCTTTTTTTCTTTCTCCTTTTTCTGCCGAGTGGCGCACGTGCCCGCTCGCGGTGTGAAGCGCATGTGCGCGCTATTCCCCCGACATGCACTCTACTATCACTGCTGATAGACAGCTTTTTGTACACGCTCTGAAACAAACGTAAAAATATCACACTTTCTCTGTAGTCTACTGTTAGCTAGCTATTTCTTTGATGTCATTTTTCAGTTTTTCAAGAACCGGTTAGGAATCGGAATCGTTTTAAAAGTACCGGTTCGGCATCGGAATCGTAAAAATTCAAACGGTACCCAACCCTAACTACAATAGAGCTGTTTGGAGCAGTTTGTGAACAGTGTTTTCTGTTGGAGATGGTAAGTCCCTTTGGGGTGGACTTTGTAAACCTATATCATAGAAAAAAAGATATATAACACAACAAAGGAAGGGGAAAAAGCCAAAAAGCATAATATGAGCACTTTAAATAAACTGAGTAAGTTATCAAACAAGTTAGCAAACAGTTTGCCTACTTTACTTACATATCCAACAGAAACAGAACAACATGGGTATTTCAAACGTCCTCTTTTTACCACCCATTGAGTCCTGTATTCACTGGATTGGTCTGCAAACTTTACACTAAAATATCTGGCTGTCTTTGGCTTTGCTAAGCATTCGACGCTGAAGCTGCGCAGAGCTGCAGAGTGGTCTGTTACAGTAATTGCACTGGCACTCCACATGCAGCCGTTTCACATTACATGGAGTCATGTCACTCAATGTTGACATCAAAATACTGCCTAATGAAGCTTTCATCAAATGTTAAACTGTAATATTCATTCAGCCTCTGACCTCTGATCTCCCTGCAGAAGAGAACAGGCCCAAAGGGGATTTCTGTACGAGCAAATGAAAGTTACATAATTACAAAGATAATTGCTCTTGACAAACAGCGTGTTTCTCTGGTCATATGAACATGTCTTACGTGTGTGTGTGTGTGTGTGTGTGTGTGTGTGTGTGTGTGTGTGTGTGTGTGTGTGTGGGTGTGTGTGTGTGTGTGTGTGTGTGGTGTGTGTGCGCGCGCACGCTTTATCGGCGGGAATGTTAGCCAGACAAATAAACAAAGCTTCTTCATACAGCATGATTCCTCAAAAAACATTTGTGACTGTCTATTCTGTTTGTACAAATGTTTATTTATTTTAGAAAAACTTGCCAATCTGATGGTCATTTGTTGTTTTCATTGTTGCAGATTGACTTGATATACTGTACTCAGACGTGAGCAAAATAGTTTGTAAGAAGCACAGAAGAAAATCAAAAACAACAACACTGAGCTTCAGTCAAACTCTGACATGTTGGAGAAAATCCGTGATTATTTTTGTTTTTACCTCACCGTCAGTGATCCTTTAAACCATAACTGACATACTGTACGGTCTCATTGATTGCTTTTCTACCCCTCCCCTTTGCTGTATCTCTCTGACTGTAGATATGTATCGCCTGGAGTTGGCTGGTGGTCTGGGGGTCATATTGTTGCTGCTGGGAGTCCTCACAGCACTGTATAAGTGTTACAACCTGGAGATCATGCTCTGCTACAGGAGACACTTTGGAAGTGATGAAACGGAAGATGGTAAGCCTATTTGTGTGCTCACTTTTGCTTCGGGACAGTCGTACACCAGCAGCAGGCAACTTACAACAGGATCAGGGCTTATATTGATATACATACTGTACCAGGAAGAGCAGAGAACTACAAACATGGAAGACAGCAGCAAGAGAACAGTGGAGGGCATACAGAGGTTTCTGCAAAATGTCCATGTTGCCAACTCATTGCTGAAATGCTGCGTACGCTAGAGTGCGGATCGGGCCGCATTTTTCTGTCCGAGCCCTCCCACATCCGACAGAGCAGTAACCGAACCCGGCCCGAGCCCGACAGGAATTAAGATATTTATGTCCGAGCCTGACAGAGAGTTAAAATCTCGTTTTTTTCTCATACTAATGACACATGTACGTTTGTTTGTGTGGAAAGCCCGCTTTTATTAAGCAACTGTAGGAAGTCATTCGGAAATGTCAACAGATGAGCGCATCAGCGCACACGGGGGAACAAGCACACGTTAACACAGGCGCGCACCTACATAATAAGCTGTTTTAAATTTAAAATGTTCAATGCCTTATCGCGCTGATGTGACCGAGCCCAACCCGAACCCGAACATCATTCTAAATATCTGTCCGAACCCGTCTGTTCAAACCCATCGCACACACTCGATAATGAGTGTGTGCGAGTGAAGAGAGTACTTATAGAAATGCCAACAACAATTACACTCAATCATGTCTACACTTAATCATGTCTACACTTAAAGGGTACCTTTGGTTTTTTTCAACCTGGACCCTATTTTCCTATACAATATAACGTTATTGGGCAATTGTGCACCTTCAATTTATGTCCACAAAAGTGCTTGTTTTCCATTGACAGGCTCAGATTAGCTCAGTGTTTGACAACACTATAGAAAAGATCTCTACAGCCTTTCTGAAAGTAAGATTCTTTTTTTAAAACATAAAAACGTCCGCGAAATTGCTATCGCTAAACCCACCAGGCTCCATTTAAATAAACATTACTTTTGTCATTGTAAAATACACACGCAAAGTCGACAGACACAAAATAAAACTATGAAAAGCTGTCTTGGTTCTTCTCTTTCCACTGTTTCAAGAAAAAGGTAAAACGGTGATCAACAAACATTAGTTTTTTTACTTGATTGGGGGATTTTATGTTTTGTTCCATCAGTTGATGGGATAATGATAAGCGATTTTTCGATAATAGAAAACAGTAATAATAAAGAAAACAAAAGAAGTGAAGAAAGCAAATTACAGACTTAATTGTGTGGTACTGATGGGAATTATTGATTTCAAACACATCCTAAGTCAGTCTGATTTGCTTAGCAGGGTATTCCCAATATCTTGTGCCCCAAAGATGAATTACTGATTCCCTTTGTTTCCATCATGCCTAACAAAGAGTTGGTTGTTGAGTAAGCAAGTTTGCACACATCTATAAGATACTATATATGTAAGTGTGTGTGTGTGTGTGTGTGTGTGTGTGTGTGTGTGTATAATCCATGTATGAATAAGTGTATATGTTAGGGAAAAATTATGATACATACTTTTTCTCTGATTATTATTAAAACAGTTTGCATTATAACAAGACAAAACACTGTTGCTGCTGTCGCCATCTGGTATCTGGGAGCCACTGTCTTGTCCTTGTCTGGAGCACGTTGTGATGCTGAGGAAAGAACAGGGGCTCCTTGACTGAGATAACCGACAACATCAACTCTTTATTATGACTATAGAGTTATATTACATTCTACATTGTATTACAAAAGCTGTTGTAGAAAGCTTTTCGTTAGGTCATTGTCTATACTATTCTGTAGTGCAGAGACTGCCTCCTTGTTGGGTTCTCAAGTAAAATGAACTTTGATATATCTTCAGTGGTCCTGTCTATTATTTGATAATGTAAATTATTCTAACAGTCTAGAGTTGGATTGTACTCTAATGTGCCTAAGCTGCTGCTTCTGTTTGAGTGTGTGTGCTGGGGAAGGGGGAGAGAGCGAGTGAGTGGGCTAAACTGCTTGTTTTTAATTACTATTGACACCACATCATCTATAGTCCTGTTCAATTTCTTTTTACAATTGTTATTTTTAACATTGTCATACCTGCCCAGGGACTAGAAGTGGAAATTAGCAATTGTTGTTATAACTTGGCCCAAGACATATTCTCTTGTATTACAAGTTTAATGTTTATTTGTGCATTGTCCCTGTTTCAAATAAATCAATTTCCATTTCCATTTCCATTCCATCAGGCCCAGATGTAGGAGGATCAGAAAGTATCTTCAGGATGTGTTCAGGTGATGCTGTTTAAAATGAAGGGAAAGTTCTCTCACTAACTCTGTCTCTCTCTTCACAGATAATAAGGAGTATGATGGCTATCTGTCCTACACTAAAGTGGACCTTGACTGTTTGGGCAGGTCAGTTCCCTCTGTCCACATGTATTAAAGAGCCCCTATTATGCTTTTTTGGATTTTTTTCCCCGTCTTCACGTGTGTCATATAGTTTTTTGTGTATGTAATAGATGTACAAAAAGAACACATTTCACTCCAAATGGAGCTTTCTCTCCCACAGACAGCACTGTTTCTCAACTGCCTGAAACGCCTCGCCCACATTCCTGTTTGAAATTCCCCAACTAGTGATGTCACTGATTGAGAAAGCCGGTCCAGTTTTTCATATGTGCTGCCCATAGGTGCAGCCTGAGCAAGCACAGCCCGCCCAGTGGCTTGTTTGAGCTCTTTAAACAAAGCTTTTGTATCATGCTAACATTGTTGTCTCGAGTTCACAATCGCAGCATGAAAAGGACTTGCTAACCTCGATCATGTGCATTGGACATTAAAGCAACCCTAAAGAACTTTTCCCGCTTCGGTCCCCCTACAGGTTGGAAGCGGAATTGTTCATTACCGCTGTCGTAATGTCTCATTATGTCTCATTCGAACTACAGATCCGCTACCCGATCTGGCAAACTTGCATGATGTAATGTAATGTAATGGACAATTCCGCTTCCAACCTGTACGGGGACCGAAGCGGGAAAAGTTCTTTAGTGTTGCTTTAAAGGCGTGTGATTGTTTAAACATAAATTTAAAACAGCTTCCATTGCTTAAAGTAAAAAAGTTCCACAGTCATGGAGTTGTGACGTGGTTATTTTCGTAAAATACGAGATCATATTTCGAACAAGCCGCCATTACTATCGGCTGGAGAAGCCAGACCCACGACGCGTTGTCATTTTTTTGTATTACGTCTCGCGCACGCGCAGAACGTACGCTCAAGATTTTGCTAAACTGCTTGTTTTTAATTACTATTGACACCACATCCTATATAGTCCTGTTAAATTTCTTTTTAAAATTATTATTTTTAAAATTGTCATACCTGCCCAGGGACTACCGGTGGAAATAAGCAATTGTTGCTATAACCTGGCCCAAGACATATTCTCTTGTATTACAAGTTTAATGTTTATTTGTGCATTGTCCCTGTCAATCAATTTCTATTTCCATTCCATTCCAACAATATATGTTTAAAAAAAATGGATTGTAGGTCATTGTCTTTATAACTGGAACTTTGTGTCTGAATCTTCAGCACTGAAACTCAGTTGGCTCCCACTGAGTTGTAATAATTTATACGTTCCATAACAATTAATCAAATAGCACAGATTTGCAACAATTGTGACAGATGTCTGCTTGGGCTTTAGCCGGAGAAGTATTGCAAGATAGATAACTGCTGTTGGTCAAGAAATAGTTACTTGGCCTAAAATATATGTAATATAATAATTGTATAAAATATTAAATCTTTTTTACATTTCTGTTTGTGTACAGATTTCTTTTTTTAAAGTTACAATGTGTTATTTTAAGAGCTTTAGAGGTGCTGGTGGCCATATTTTCTCTCCTTTTGGAGAGAGCCAGGCCAGTTGTTTCCCTCTGCTGTGTGTTAAGCTAACCACGTCCCTGCTTCAGCAGTTTTTTTTTGTTTGTTTTTATGTTAACACCTGAAAATGCATTTTCAGCCACCACCAGGTGCTCATGTAAGTTATTTGATTTTGTATCTTAAGTCATGATTATTGTTCTCTTCCCTAGCAGGATGAGCAGCGATGAAGAAACATTTGCTTTGGAGATCCTGCCGGATGTTTTAGAGAAACATTGTGGATACAAGCTGTTTATACCAGACAGAGATCTAATACCCAGCAGTAGTAAGTATCCATCTATCTATCCGTCTGTCTACCTACACCCCAACACACACACACACACACACACACACACGTGTGTCTTTCACACTGTAGCTTATGCCTTGATCTCATTTTACACCTACAAATTTTCACACATGAACAGAATGCCCACAGCATGCACACACGCACACACCCACACACATACCGTTTTGTCATCATTTCTGGGGTTATGTGTCACTCTGTCTAACTGGAGGGGGAAATATGACTTTTATTGCTCTATCTGTCAATGCTCTGACCTTACACACACACAAACAAACACACAATTCCATATTTAACACAGACAGAAAGGGGGAAACACTGACATACATACATATATGTATATACACGTGTAGGCACACACCATCTACTTGTCCATCTGTTTATCCATCACCACTTTATTTTACAAATACACTAAAAGTTTGAGGATAATTTACACTGGATGCTGACGGGATGTGGATTACAGTACAGTATGTATTTTAGCTGTTGCCTATGGATGCTTACAACCACAAATGTATACACTGTACTCTCAAAATACACTGAACACTGAAATTGTTTAATGATGAAATAACTTCAAGACATTGACATGCAATAAGAGTATGAGAGTATGAGGAAAAAAGCAGATGCTGTGATAAACAGATTTGTAGTTATTCTCAGCACACACACACACACACACAAACACACACACACCCATCCATCATTATTAAAGTCATCTCTGGCCTTGCCTGCTGCAGGGACAGTGAATGGAGCGTTTAGATTGGAATGTCAGGAGGTTCATCTGTTCTATACAGCTGTTTATCACATACAGATGACATTCCTACACATGTATTCAATGTATCTGTGTCCAATATCCATGCACATACAGTATGTGCCCCTTTCCTGGAGATTTATACAATAGGGAGGATCATTAAAACTGCAACAATCAATATCTTTATATTAACAGCAGTGGTAGAAGAAGTATTCAGATCCTTAACTAAAGTAAAAGTACTAATACCACACTGTAAAACATACTCTGTTACAAGTAAAAGTCCTGCATTGAAAATGTTACTTAAGTAAAAGTATGTAAGTATCATCATGAAAATGTACTCAAAGTATTAAAAGTAAAAGTACTCAATGCAGGAAAATCCTTTTAGAAACTGGAAACGATCAAAACAGTTCTGTCAATAATAATCAAAATCAATATATCAGCTGGACTTGAAGGTCGTTATATTGTTGGGTAGTTTAATTTATAATAAAACATCATATTTTATAAACTTCTGTTTATGTTTTGTGTGCAAAAGTTTTAATTTGTAAAAAAAAATAACTAGTAACTAAAGCTGTCAGATTAATGTAGTGGAGTAAAAAGCACAATATTTCTCTCTGAAATGTAGTGGAGTAGGAGTAGAAAGGGGCATGAAAAGAAAAGTACAAGTACCTCCAATTTGTACTGAAGTACAGTACTTGAGTAAATGTACTTGTAGTTACAGTCCACCACTGATTAACAATGCATTAAATAACGACCTATAGTGCAAAAGGGGTGGTAGTTATTATCCAACTCTCATCGTTTAGCTCATTGTTTTGGTTGAAGCTTGACACATACTGTATGGTTCAGTATGACCGCTCGTATCAACCCTTGTTTTTTTGCCACGACAGGCAGCTGATTTTAACGCACAAGCTTTAATAAACCGAACAGCAGACAAAGTTAGCGACCAGCATTTCGCAGGTAAAGAGCCAGATATTTCCCTGAGGAGTTGGTGGGGCCCAAAAACAGAGCCAAAAGGAAAGTGAATATTTGACTTACATTCATTAGCTTACATTACATTCATTAGCACGATATGTTCCACCTTGTTGTCTGTGTTTCTGACTGCCACACACAGCACACACACACATTAATTTCTACATGCAAATTAGGGCTACACAATTAATCGCAATTTTATCGAAATCGCAATATGGACTAGTGCAATATCCAAATCGCAGGCAAAATCTGTGTCAAACCATTCCGAATGAAGTATTGTGGTGCTGCAGAGACAAATCACATCCTACAGACTAAAGAAATCATCTTTGTTTGGTACAGATCCTCGCAAAAATCACACTATAATCATTTAACAAAAAGTTTGAATTTTGATATTTTTCAATAAAAATGAGAATAATGATACAAAAATGATCATTCCCTCCAATATCGTGAATCATATCGCAATCGCAATAACAGTCAAAATAATCGCAACTGGATATTTTCCTCATAACATTTCTGCACTATTATGACGACTATACTATGCAATTTTGTTGGCTAGTGGCAGTCTCTGCATGCAACATGAGCATGTCCATGCAGAGTGATGCAGCAGTCTGTGTACTTTATGTATGGATGTATGTTTGTATGTTCTTTGTTGTGTTGAATCATTTAAACAGCAGATATTGTTTGTTTGTCCAAGACAAATTTCCTTCGGGATTATAAAAATCTATCTTATCTCATATTGTGCAGTCCAATGCATTTCCATTTCCAGCTTCAGTTTGAAAACGGATTTGTTTGAGATCCAAATGCAATGTAAAACAACAGCACTCATTACAACTCTTAAAAATGACCCATCTGGCCTTTTAGCCAAGTGGTTAAGAATTAAGCTTGTTGTATCACCACAGTTTTTAACTTTTTACCACATCAGAAATGGAGCAATGAAAAGCAACATTCCCATACGTTTTCTATTCCGAGTCTGAAATACTGTAACACAAATATGGACAATTTTCCAAACACGGTTGTGTCATAATTAAGCCAAATACTGTAGTTTCAGATAGCAGAGCTGTGGCACAGAGCATTTCCTAAGGTTTCATCAAAACCTGATCCACAGTATCCCAGATATTATAAAATTGATCATTTTTTTCCCTCTGGACTTTACTGATAATGTATAGGTACCATTTGTGCACTCGTTGGTATTTTTTTTTGTCCAGTTACAAATGGAGGCGTACAAGTCTGTGTTTTTACTTTGATAAACGCAAGAAGAAGCTGAAGAAATAATCCTAGTAGTCCTCTCTGGCTGAAGATGGTGGTGGTAACAGCTCATCAGAGGCTGGTCACGATCCTAACCCCTCTTGCTCCTCTCTCCCGTTAAATTGGAACAGCCAGCAGTGGAGAGACTGGAAGAGCCGATATACGTGGCTGCTTGTTAAGGATGGATGCTTGGGGTGCATCGCTTAGGCCTAATTGAACGGAGGAATTATGGTATTCTTTGGTAGCCTGAGTAACTTTAACCGTTGTTCATGTGAAATCTCAAAGACAGCCTGATGCTTTGTTTATACTATTTGTGGGTGGCTGTTTGCTGTTTGACCTATCAATTCCTGTCGATAAAGTATACTAGGGTAAATCCTGTATACTGCATACATTTGTAGCTGTTATGTATCCTTGTAAGTCGCAACCGCACGACCCCACCTTCCTGGCTCCCCCAAAGGCCACGGTATAGTTTGAACACTGGTTCAACTTGTTCAAAAAACTTCCTAAAAAGAGAATGTAGTCGCTAAAATAACTTCATAATGTGGCAAGAAAGTAGGAAACTAATGTGTGTTCTTTGCACTACTTAACATTTCCTCCTAAAATACATAAATAAATTTACCTAAACATGGTTCATAATGAATCGCCTTGAGCCAAAATAATGCCCCCTCCCGACACACACTCGAGACAAAAACACACACAACACGGCATCCTAAAAACAGATAAGAAAGTCATATTTCTTCCAAAAAATGAGGCTTCCTCTGTGTGCCCTGAAAACATCCTAAAAAACAAATGTCCACTGTGCATAACGCGCATAACTTACTCTAAGCTGCATATGAACTAAAGGTTACGGAGTGTGAAAATGACTGAGTGAATCACAGAGACAGAGAGAGGGGCCTATTCAATGCGTACCAAAGCCATTGACAGAGCAACATGGCAATGCAACCTAAAATACACTATTCAATTATCCGCTCCATTAGCCCTCCGAAATTAACAAGAGAGCGAGAAATAAACAGCGGAAACAGAAAGAGGTGGGGACGGGGTCATTGGTTTGTTTTATTTCATTAATTGATTTACATAATCCTCAAAAATAGAGAGCGGCAAGAGGAAGTGAAGGGCGGGAGATAGGAGGGGAGGTTAACTGTGAGGACAAGAGAGAGAAAGATAAAGAGAAAGATGGAAAAGCAAAGCAGAGAAGAGAAAGAAATGGACTGAATTTTGGGATGTTCTGTACTATTTGTGCCCCTCAAATTGAGCGTGAAATTGCAATGTGTTGTTGGAGAGACTCTGTCATTAATTTAGTTAGCAAGTGAAGAGATGGTGGAGGGAGAGAGACACACAAAGAGAGGTAATCTGTTTTTCACAGAACACACAGTGTTCAGACATTGTCGCTAACTACACATTTGAGAAATAATGAGCCATTTCAGTGACGCACGTTCCAAAAACCATTGAGAATGTCTCAAACGAATAATTGGAAATGGGACAGTTTGGGAAGATGGGGTTTGCGATGGGCTCGGTGTGAAGCAACAGCACCACAGTGAGGATGAAAAGAATCATGTAAAAGTGCGGAGAACTCCTGGCTCTGTATTGACTCGTGCTGTAAATCAACACATACAGCTCAATCTCAGACTTGCTCACTTTTTAACAACTCATTGTTACCTCCCCGAGTCCACATTCATCTTCCTAAATTATCAGTAAAAGCTGATGGTTGTGTATCAGCAAAACTCTAAAGCCCACTGAACATGAATAACCTGTGGCCTGGTGTGACTTTTCCACTAGGTGGGGCCACGGCCCTGTAGGTATAATGGTAGCTGTGTATTTTGGCCGTTGCTGTATTTTTAAAGGTTTGTATTTTGAAAGTATTTCTCATGTCACAGAAACCACTGAGGGCCCTATCTTGCACCCGGTGTCTTTGCTAGTTTAAGACCAACATAGTTGTCAATTTCCCACCCAGCGCCCGCATCGTTTAAATAGCCCATGGGCGTGCTGGTCTTACAGTGTTATGGTGCATTCTGCAGCGGGAAGTGATCGCACCATTGGCCAACAAAAACTTGGTCTAAAGTCAATAACGCAGCATTTCAGTTATTTTGACAGCAAATTAGTGAAATGCGCCTAGTCTCGTGCACAGCGTGCGCACACTCTGCTTGTTACACACACACAGGGAATGATGTGCATGGGCATGTTACGCCCAAAACACACCTATGAATTAATGAAGACGCTAAGTACAACCCTTTTGAACTATGCGCCTGGCGCACGGACCCTTTTTTTCCGCCATCAAACTAGAAAAAGTGGATTTGGACACGTCCTAAACGCACCTGCACCATGCGCTTCACACCGTGCGCTTAGATAATTAAAATAGGGCCCTGTGAGAGAATCTTGTGTTTTGGATGTTGTAACCATACTGTCGGTGATATGTTGTGTTTTTGTCCCGGTGCTCTGCGCAGATCTGACACATACCCGCCCACCCGCCTGTTCTCATCCCTGGCTCTCTGAAGCTCGGTGCACCGCCGCTGCCTGGCAAAGGCTGCGGTGTTGGCAACACGGTAGACAATAACCTTAAAATTTTGAATTCATAAAACGTACCCAAAATCACGAGTATGTAGCATATTACTACAGACATTCCCGTAGAAGCTGGCGTGTCCGCTTCTGGTGGTTTACCAGCCTCATCAAGTAGCCTTCTAGCTACTGCAGTGTTGCTAGGTTGGTTCAAAAGCTTTATAATTAGCCAGTAAAGCAGTTTCCTTAACAGGTATGGAGGAAATATTTATTCATAATTCAAATTGAAAGTCCAAAGAGAAAACGAAGCGAGATCAAATTAAAAATATTATTATTTATTTCAATTTTCCATTGATCAAATTAAACATATTATTTTTTTTAATTTTCCATTTGGCTTTTCCATTTGGATTTAATATTTGGCTTTTGAATCTCAATTTAACATTGGCTTTTCCATTTGGATTTAATATTTGGCTTTTAAATTTCAATTTAACATTGGCTTTTAATTTGGATTTAATATTTGGCTTTTCAATTTAACATTGGATTTTCATTTGGATTTAATATTTAGCTTTTGAATTTCCATTTAACATTGGCTTTTCATTTGGACTTGACTCATGTCAATGTAAATGAGGAGGCGTGGCCCAAAGGCTGGTGGGAGGGTTTGAAACAAAAGGGGTGCAGAGGCACCTTATGAACAGCAGGGGGAGCTGACTGCTGGGGAGCTCACTGTTGAGGAGCATCTGTCTGCAGCTTGGCCACCAGGCTGGCTTAGCCTCTTATTTCACATGATAGAAACTGATGATGTAGGCTAAACACAAACCACATTTCATGCAACAACAGTGAAGTTTTCATGTAGTTAGTATAATTGGGCCGTGTTAGTGAGGACTAGATTAGGACTGTATTTAAAGCTGATTCTGGTTTCCAACTTCGCCCCAGGTGTGCCTGTTTAAAACACGGACGGAGAGAACTTCTCTCTTCTGATGTTTTATTTAATTAAGTAACTGTACAAACATGAGTGTGGGTAGCTCTGCTACGTGTGTTTGTGTGTTGTCATTGAGGACACACACACACACACACACAATCTCAACCGGGTAGTCATCGTCCGAACTGCGACCTCTCCTTTTTCTTTCTCTCACTTTTTTCTCCGGGTGGTGCGCGCGGTGTGTCCGCGCTATTCTCCGACATGTAGGCTACTCACAACGATCACTCCTGATTGACGGCCTTTTGTACAGCCTGTGTACTTTTTCGTTCATTTGATTTCCGATTTTGAAACGATATCCAAATTCAAAAAATGGGCCATTTTAAACCTTGTTAATATTGATGACAATGTGTTCATATATTAAATCCAAATGAAAATCCAATGTTAAATTGAAATCGAAAAGCCAAATATTAAATCCAAATTAAAAGCCAATGTTAAATTGAAATTCAAAAGCCAAATATTAAATCCAAATGGAAAAGCCAATGTTAAATTAGTTCCATCATTTGATCAGTGGAAAATTTAAAAAAATAATAATATTTTTAATTTGATCTCGCTTCGTTTTCACTTTGGACTTTCAATTTGAATTATGAATAAATATTTCCTCCATACATGATAGGCTTACTGGCCTATAGGCAAAGTAGCCATAAGGTAGCCATCCACATATACAGTTAAGCTTAAGAATTAACTGTGCCACATTTTAACATTAAAACATGATATATAAATATATGAATTTGTAAAAAAATATTATTTTATTAGCTTAGTATTGTATGCACTATAAAAAAAAAAGGTATGTGTAAAGGCTCTAAGTCGCCCTACACTTTATTGTAGGCCTGCAACAATTTTATACAATATATACAGTAAAGGGTCCCTGCTTCATCTCAAACCAGGCCAACAGTTTGTCAACCCACCCAACCTAAGCTATCCTAGCCTACATAATCCATCCTAAAGCATCCCACTGGGGCCGAAAAACGCCCAATCTGGCAACATTTCTTGGACGTAAAAAAACTTCTGCCCTAGCTCCATTTATTTTCAGCATGCAGTGTGAACCAATCAGGGGCCACCAGGAAAATCCAAACATATTACACACATACCTCAGTCTGGAGGAAAATAGTACGCCCTCCAGCACACAGACAAAGACTGTAGGCAGCACGTCTTCATTAATCATTGAATGCTTCTGTAATAGGCTAATGTATGATTTATGCGAGAGTAACAACTTACATTTAAAATGTGTATTTCACAATTGGAATTGCAGGAGGGTTGGCGCCCCATTGCAAGGTGTTAATTAGTCAGCTTTTGAGGTGCTGGTTGGTGTAGTTTATCAGTTTGGACCGAGCCAGGCTAGCTTTCCACCCTTTAGCTTTTATGTGATGGCCAAAGGAAGCTTCGTGAAGCTTGCTAAACTAGGCTAGCCATATTCTTAATCCAGCTCCATGCTTAAAGAAATGAGATTGATATCAATCTTCTCATGTCAAACAAGTAAGACTATTTCCCAAAATTTTTATTCATTCCTATAAGTGACAATGTAAAGAGCAGAATCTTACTTTGTTACCTTCCTTTTTGTGCCAGTCCCTTTTTATCAGCTGTGTCTATGTAAAGAAAAAGAACAAACATTGAAGATACAAATACAATAATGGGACCATTCACGATTTTGGTTGCAACTGTTTATTTTCTTTTATATTTATTTTTGACAAGTAGATTGCAAGGCACTGACATATTTTGATCTTCACTTCATTCTAAGAGACGTCCCTCTCTAACTGTCTTCACACTCTTTTTTTTCAGCTTTAACCCTGTCTCCCTGTCTCTCTCTGCCAGCCTACATCGAGGACTTGGCTCGTAGCGTGGAGCAGAGCAGACGCTTGATCATTGTTTTGACTCCAGAGTTTGTCGCCAAAAGAGGGTGGAGCATCTTCCAGATAGAGACACGCCTCCACTCCATGCTGGTTACCGGGGAGATCAAGGTATGATTTGGAGAAGTAAACGGGAAGTAACTAAATCTGCCTTGATTACATTTTAACATGTTTGAGGAAGTTGTGAAGTACTTTGCACAATAAGGAGAGTTGCCTTAAAGAGTTACTCTGTTCTGCCTTCTTAAAGACTTTTACCTCTGTGTTTCTGTCCAGGTGATCATGATAGAGTGTGCAGACCTGAAGAATGTCATTAACTATCAAGAGGTGGAAGCACTTAAACATACAATCAAGGTATACAGAGAGTGGGATGGGGGGAGAGAGGAATGATGTGATCTGAAGGGTGTCATTAGACACCAGGTGACGAGAAGCTAGAAGACAACTAAATAATCTCTTGTCTTCTCAGGCTTTATCCATCATCAAGTGGAGGGGTCCTAAGAGCAATGAGCTGTCCTCTAAGTTTTGGAAACAGGTGGTCTACGAGATGCCTGCGAAACGCAGAGAGACGCTGTCCAGACGCCAGGTACAATGCCACAAACAACACACAAGCATTCAAAACCCTGCACACGCTGGCACAGAACCACACACCATTACATTAGCTACCAAAAGAAATACTATAGTAGGAAAGGGCAATTTTCCTTTTCTTTTCTACAACCAACTGTGTAGTAGTATAAAACTGTTTTACCATACAGACAGACAGACAGACAGACAGATATACTTTGTGTGCTAAAGCAGCCAATATAAGGCACACAGCACACATATAGAATATACAAAAAATAATTAATAAAAAAAAATACAAGAACACTTACTCAAAAAATATACACAGGAAAGACTGTACAAACATGTAAGTGGCGAATAAAATGTACAATCTACTTAAATAGTATTTATAATATATATAAAAAATATAAAATAATAAAATTGGCAAATTGCACTATAGTGCAGTATTGTAATGTATAGTGAGTTTTATCTAACACTCAGTGTTAAACAGTTTTATTGCATGTGCTAGGAAAGTGTACAGGCGTAAAGCAGAGGTGGAGTGAGGGGGGGGGCCTGATCAAAAGGCATGAAAAATAGTTCATATAGCTACTGCAAATGGAGCATGCCAAGCCCCTTTGAGCCCCAAGGGATTACAACGGCTGGATCCACCCTTGATGTAATAAGAAGAAGAAGATGTACTTGACTGAGCCCCAGCGGGGAAATTAAATTTGGTGTCTCTTATGTCCAGGAGTCTAGAAAAAAAAGCTGTGAAAGTTTTGTCTGCACATTTACTTATGCTCCCCTGGGGCACATACATCCGCAAAACAAACAGATGGCCTTTGAAATGTCTGCTAAATACAGGTAATGTATGAAAATGGGAATCACAATGGGGGAAAATGTGTACATGTTTACCATGTGTTAACACCTCAGGTGCTGTATGCCCTGATTAGCAGAGATGTTCGCCTGCTGCTTGGCACTGGAGAATAATCATTGAGAAACAAATAGACTATAGAGTGAACTATGTAACTGGAACCGATGGGAAAGTGTCATCTTTATGTCATTCAGTCAAACGTAACGTTACCTTCTTTAGTTTTGTTCATTTGGCCAGTTGACATCATTGTACTGTAACTTACATAGCTCCAGAAACAAGCACAGCACATCAAACTACCCCAACTTTCAGGGCTTTGTGAGTTTAAGGTGTAGAGACTGACATCTGATCATCTGCAGCTATTCATGCTTGGAGAACACAATGTAGCTAAAAAGTGCTTCTTCAATTTATGGGCCAAGGAACACGCTTCCTATCTTCTTGAAAAATGACACAAGAACTGTGAAGAATTCAAGCCATCCATCATGCTCGGCAACATCCACTGAATGGCAATCAGCAGTGTTTTGACCCCTCACCACCACCAAAGCCTTGGAGGATGACATGTTATGGACTGCCTGAACCAATGTGACTTCCAGTTCACTTGAACTTGGATAGTGTTAACTTCAGTGAACTAAATACATAAATGCAACACAGTGAACTTTAGCGAAATAGTTTCAGACTAAAGAAAACAAATGGGCTATGATTTCATTAGTTTTTTTGTTTTCTAAACCTCTGATTAGCAATCATATCACTCTCAATGCTATTTTTTTTTATATACGTACTATAGACATAATATGACCTGATATGAGATATGCCATAAGACGTGTGACCTTTTCTTTCAAGACTAACTTTAAAGAAATACTATATATGGTATATAAAATCCTGCACAGGGAACTTGAACCTAACCCAAATTCATTTCATCCACTCAAAATGATAATGCAATGTGTTATTCTATATTTTTCTTACTGTCAAATATCTTTCCATATCTTGTCTGTGTGTACGTAGCCCCAAGCCTTCACTCCTACTTGAATATACATGATAATTTCCTAGAAATGCTGAGCACTGTAGTTTTAAGCAAATGTTACTCAAACAAGAGTGAATACTGTTTTTGTTGGGAATATTTTCAGCCGCGCATTAATACACATTTGGTGCTCTAGTGAGTATTTACAGGAACATGTCACCTAGTGCAATATTGATGTGTTTTTAATGGTTTTTGGACAACAATGGAGCTCTATGGCTCAGAGGAATGAGATATATCAGGCTTTAGCTACAAAGAGAACACTTAGTAGAATTAATTCATTGTTGGTTTTGGCCTTTTCATGGGTTTTGTTGTCAATGAGAGAAACATAGAATATCATAGGTCTTATGTTTTAACATGACCCATGTATTCCAATACTATTTCTATCTCCGTCTACATTGAGATAAAATCTCCTTGAACATTTGTATACATCTGCACAGTGAAAGCTATATAACTTTTTTTATGGTAACAGGTGATGGACTCTGGCGAACAGGGCCTCTTTGGTGACCTACAGACCACCGTCTCCACCATTGCCATGACAACCACCTCCGCCTCCTTGGCGCCCCCTAATGATAGTCGCCATGGACATCATCAGGTCAGCTGTTGCATGTGCACTACTTCAAACTGATGTTGTTACTTACATAGTTATGCATTTATTTAGTGCTTTCTAGTCTTAATGACTACTCAAAGTGCTTTTACAGTAGAGGCACCATTCACACACACATTCATACGCTGGGGGTCACCTGCTCATCAGATAAACATTCACACACCGATGGTGCATAATCGGGAGCAATTCGGGGTTCAGTGTCTTGCCCAAGGCCACTTTGACATAGGACTGCAGGGCCAGGGATCGAACCACGATTCCAATTGGTAGACGGCCGCTGTACTACCTGAGCCACAGCCGCCCCTTGAGCTCTGTGTTTCTAAATCCAGTGGTGTTAGGTAGTGATGATGGGCTAGACTGGTGCAAGAATTTCAGTCATGCAAACGCACATACAGATGCACACGCAGACCCAGTATTACAACCAGATCTTTAATTTTCAGGATTTCTCTGAAACATTCAAATATATGGAATTAATTTACATTTTACATTTAATCTACTGTAATATTGTAAGTTAATCGTTTTGAAGCTGTAGAACATTACCCTTTTTTGTTGTTTTAAAGATATGCCTCCCCGTGGTGTGTGCAGCAGGGGTGTTATCACAGGTTGGCGGCCAATTTGAAAACACCCCCGCCCCCACCAAACATAGACATTTTGCCTACTGTATATCCGAAAATTAATAAAAAGGGAAATGCAATTGCATTTATGCAAGCTAGTGGCATATAATGTGAAAAGAAATAGTAACAGTGATACATTTGGGTTAGCCTATTTAAAAGTACTTTAGTCCAACTACATTTTAAAGAGACTTGACCAATTAGGTGCCTGTGTACATGAGGACAGTGTCCGTATGATGGCTAACGTATTTTGGCCTCATCAGACAACGGGTCCTAGTGCAGCTCAACCCGTTTTCACTCCCAACTCGTAAAAGGTGGACGTTTGGGCAGTGCCTGTCAGCGTCAGATATGATGCAAAAATCACCCTTTAGCATCTGTATGGAACACACCAGGCATAGCAGCAGCTGCGCGCCGCTGTAAGATGACTTAGTATTAAGAGTGACAACGGTAGCGAGTAGTCTTACTTTAGGTCCTTGCAGAAAAAGAGCTTCAGCTTCATTTATTTTCGCATACCACTTTCCAGAGTCTTTCCTTGTAGTCATAGCTCATCCAGAAAGTAAAGTGTTGGCATTAAGAACTTTAATTGCCTCTCGGAATAATACTTTTAGGTGATAAAAGTGAACAGAAAGTCATGTTATCTCCCCACAGGTTGCCTTGGCGACAGAGATCCCCGACTACAACCAGATGACATTGCCGCTGGGAGGCGGTCACACTGCCACAGCAGCCCAAATGAGGCATATCTGCCGCAGCTACGAGTTCACGCTTCCCCCACAGCCTTCCTCCATGTCGCCTCCCCTCCCACCTCCCTCCACCGTGCAGTTCTCCACTCTGGGCCCCGGGGGGCGCCACGTCTATTGCAACATCCCTATGACAATGCTGAATGGACAGGTGGGAAAAAAAGAAAGGACAATGTTTTTTTTTTTGCAGTTCCTAGATAGTTTCTAGCATCCAACATCTACACAGTGTATCCTTTTTTATGTGCATGTACTCGGAGTTTTATCACATTTAAAATAAAACCCCCTCTTTTCTCCCCAGGGGTTAGGAGCAGTTCACTGGGGAACAAGAGGTCTGTTTGGATAAAGGAAAATCTAGAAAGAAAACACTATCTTCATATTATCCAACCTAAAATATGTATTTATTTTAACAGACTGGGAAATAGCTGTCATATGCAGAATAGTTGTCATATAATGAGGCATGGTGCACTATTGGCATGCGATAGTACTGTATATACTGTAGAATGTAGCCCTTGTTTTTTAATTGTAGATTTTGGCTATGAGTTGTGGCTTGGGGGAGATTCCTGCTGATCACCGTGGTGCTGTGTTTTTTTTCCAGGTGACCCAGAGCAGTACGCTTGGGAAGAAGCCAGAACTCCACCTGAACAGCACCTTCGTACCGCTCACCAGCAGAGAACTAAGCTCTGACATCTGGTAGAGGGACTGCTCAACTGGTACTGGATTGTGGACCGGTTTACAGACTGCTTTCAAACTGGCTTTGGAAATGAGGTTGACTGGTTGGTCGACTGGTTTTCATTGGATTTTTGGACTGTGTACAGTCTTGGTTTTCTAGAGGGACTGCTTGTGGACTGCCTGCACACTAGTTTTAGGCCACTTCATCTCACCTTGTGAACAAAGGACTGCTTAAAGACTTAAGCCTTTGATTCACAATTGTTGGCTATACTGCCTGCAGACTGCTAACAGAAAGACAGATTCAGATCCTAAAACTGATTGTACACTGGTTTTGGACACACCAACTGGATACAGACTGATACACTGGTATGTAAGCTGTGTAGCCAGGACCACTGGAAAGGAGCGCTGTTACAACATGACTGGTCATACACATTTGACTGGTGCAGAGAATTTGTAGACATGTATGGACATGTGGATGTAATGAACTGGAAAAGGCAATGAAAAGATACTTACACAACGAGTAGATATCCCCAAACAGGAGTGCTCCATTTGTCAAATAAGCTACCAAGTTGGACCTTGGAGCACAAAAAAAGCAAGTATCTCTCAAATTGTCGTCTACCAGCCGTGTACCCGGAAAACAAGTTGATTTGTCAGCTGCTCAACTTCTTGGAAATATCGGTTCACGGAAAAACTAAAGTAGCGTAATCTCGGAAGACCAGTCGACCGTCTACCTAGCTGAGTTCTCAGTATATCCATCTACCTGTTGACTAGGTGGCTTGTCAGTTAACAAGGCAGACTTCAAGCAATGATTTTGGAATACCAATCCACCTTAAAACAACAAGTCAACCTCTTGAAATACAATTCCTGGCTAGCTAGCCTGGTTTGGTTCTTAGAAGCTTATAAATGGTTGACTTAGAAATGGATTCCAGCAAGAATATCCAGATAAGGAGTGATGCGTGAAGCAATTGCTAAACTTATTAATAACTGAGAAAGCACAGTCAGCTGGTGTATATGGAAACATAGCTAGTTACCTCTTGAGCTAAAAAGGCACCAAGAGACTGCAAACCAGCCAGCTCACCTTGTAACCCAGTATACAGCAACTAGTCAACTCATCAAGAGGTGAATTGGCCAAGAGGTGACCTACCAACGTTTACCACCAAGCTAAAAGCTTAAAGGACTTGGCTTTTTCTATTTGCATGACCACCCATTTAGATAAAAAAAAAATCAAATAAATATAGATAAAAGAGTAACTGACACAATCATTTCTCACAGCCTCTCTTAATATGGAGGAGAATAAACATCTTATGTTGATACAGTATATTTGTTTTCTGTCCGGCCATGAAGTGATGATAAAAAAACAGATAAAGGGAAAAAAGGAGGTGTCCCTCCAAAAACATTTTGATTTTTTTTAGTTTTATTTAAGAATGTAATGCTTTTAGAAAGTTGGTGAGCATTTAAGCCAGTCTTTGTTTTAAATGTTTGTTACAATAATCTCTGTACAGCTTCCATAACTTATGCATAGACCTAATACATGACAGTGATTTGTTCCCTGCTATTTTTGTTAACTCCCACATTGTGTGTGAAACTCAGAGCCTCTTTTTGCTTTCAGGATGGATGGATGGATGGATGGATGGATGGATGGAAGGATGGATGGACGGACGGACGGACGGACGGACGGACGGGTGGGTGGGTGGGTGGATGGATGGATGGATGGGTGGATGGATAGATGGACGGATGGCTGGATGGCTGGATGGATGGATGGATGGATGGACGGATGGAGGTAGGGAGGGAGGGAGGGTTGGGTGGGTGTATGGATGGGTGGGTGGATGGATGGATGGATGGATGGGTGGGTGGGTGGATGATGGATGGACGGATGGATGGAGGGAGGGAGGGATGGATGGATAGGTGGGTGGAGGGAGGGAGGGTTGAGTGGGTGGGTGGATGGATTGATGGATGGATGGATGCTCGCGGCAGTACAACCTTGCTAACGGACCACTACCAGTTAGCCAAAGGGGGGGTGGGGGGGGTTCCCTGCATACAGAGCCGGATTTCAGGCTGAACCAGACCACATTCTTCTTTTTTAAGAAACCAAGATTATTACCATAATATTTAAGCAAGGTGAATAATGTTTTGAATTTACACAAAGGTACTGTCATTGTCTTATTAGAACCAATGAATTCTGGATGTTTGAGATTTTTTGATAAAATTATTAATTATATGAGTTGTTATATTCGATGGCAATATACGGTATAGTGGTTGTCTTTTGATTTCTGCTCATTTCTTTGACTATTCTTTGGATATATTGGTTGAACTAATTTAACTGATAGCAAATAAAAATGATATGAGTTGTTTTATACATCTTGGATGCCTGTCCTCTGACGCAACTGTTATTTCTTCTTTCTTCTACTTCTTCCCCACTCTCCCCTTGTCTGATTTCATGATTTCGTTTCTTGCTTATTCAGACTCTCTGCAAGCTGTTTCCTCATCCTTCCAACTGTCATCTTCCTCATATGTTCTGCTCCTCCCATGCTCCTTCTCGTTAAAGGGGACTTATTATACTCATTTTCAGGTTCCTCCTTGTATTTTATGTTTCTACTAAAACACGTTCACGTGCTTTAATGTTCAAAAAACACTTTCATTTTTCTCATACTGCCCATGGCTGCACCTGTATCCACCCTCTGTCTGAGACGCTCTGTTGTAGTGCCTAGGACAGCAGGAGCTCGTCCTCCTCTGCCCCTGCTCTGTCATTTTTATTTCAACAATATATATATATATTTATGTACTTTATATTTTTATCTCCCTTTTGTCTTAAAAAATAGAGGAGCAGCAACCTCCTCCGCCTCTATGGAACTAGTCTATATCGACGACGTTTCATTTACAGGATTGTTTCGGTACTGCCAGAGGTTCCGCCGGATGTCCCTCATTTTCGGCAGGATGTCCGTCACCTTCCGCTTCCTTTGTGTTGCCGTTCTAAACTCCGGTGGATTTATGAGGACTATGGTTAACTGCTCCTCGGATCTCTGCAGGCAGCTATTTAGCGGCGTCAAAGACAATTGTGATTGGTTTAAGGAAATGCCAATAAACCAGAGCACATTTTTCTCCTATCCAGGAAGTGGAGATATAGCCTGGTCCTACCAGACTCTGGTACATTTCATTTGTACAGAGAGTCTGACCACTCTCCATTGACGAGTGTTAACTTCCTTGAAGGCGGGTACTCTGTTGAAGTTTAAAACTATTGGATCTGCCCAGAGCCACTCTGGATCTGCCATAACCAATCGCTAACGTTTGGTCGTGACGTTGGTTTAGCATCACTCACGTTCGCCTTAGCATCGCTAGCGTTCGCCTTAGCATTGCTAGTGTTAGCCTTAGCCAACTCCTTCATCACTAACAGAGCGAACTGGAAAATCAAACTTTTCCCGAACCCCGTGGGGAGGAGGGCCACGACATCATGGCCACCAACAAAACTCAGCAAAGATTGTTCTTGCTCTGGCTTTAACTTCTGGATATTCGGCAGCGTTGCCACAACGGACCGAATGGCTTTGCTCGCATCTTTCTCCGCCGCCATTACGGAACTACAACTCAAACTAGCACACAACCTCATCGTCATCGTTCTCAGCCACTCCCTCTGTTCGCTGATTGGACCGGTAAAGATTTGGCCGGAGAAAACCCAAAAATATACCGCAAACCCAGACGTAGTACTGAAGGAAAATGAAAATTGAGAGGAAGTACGTAGGAGGGCGGAGCCAGGCTAGTGGAGATAGGTCTGGCAATGCGAGACTATAGACCAGCCTCCTCTGGAGTGTATGTAATGTAAACACTGCAGTAGCGTGCTTGGAGCAGATGTCCATAGAAATCTGTCACAAGCTTACATCAGCTTGGGCCAAGAGTTCAGAACGGTCTGAAGGGGATTCCTTTTACATGCATTTACCTCATAATTTGAAACTTGGGCCACGTTTAAAAGGAACATCCAACATTGTAACATTATATACATGACAGAGAATAAGGAAAAGCTAATCATTTATAATAATAATAATAATTCTGCTGGTTGTATTAATGGCATTGTAAAACTTTGTGTTCAGACACTAAAACGAGGTAGAGATAGAGTGACCCTGCCCGGAGGAAGCTCGGGGCCCCCATCTGGAGCCAGGCCCAGATGGAGGGCCCGTCAGCGAGCGCCTGGTGGCCGGGTTTGCCACGGAGCCCGGCCGGGCACAGCCCGAAAAAGCTACGTGGCACCTCTCTCTCCAACCCATGGGCCCACCACCTGTGGGAGGAACCGCTGGGGTCGGGTGCGCTGCCATATGGGTGGCAGTGAAGGTCAGGGGCCTCGACGGACCAGACCCGGGCAGCAGACGCTGGCTCTGGGGACGTGGAACGTCACCTCTCTGTGGGGGAAGGAGCCGGAACTTGTGCGGGAGGTGGAGCGCTACCAGTTGGATCTGGTGGGGCTTACCTCTACGCACAGTCTCGGTTCTGGAACCATACTCCTGGATAGGGGTTGAACTCTTTTCTTCTCCGGAGTTGCCCAGGGTGTGAGGCGCCGGGCGGGTGTGGGGATACTCACAAGCCCCCGGCTGAGCGCCGCTACGTTGGAGTTTACCCCGGTGGACGAGAGGGTCGCCTCCCTACGCCTGCGGGTTGTGGGGGGGGGAAACTCTGACTGTTGTTTGTGCGTATGCACCAAACAAGAGCTCAGAGTATTCGGCCTTCTTGGAGACCTTGAATGGAGTCCTGTATGGGGCTCCAGTGGGGGACTCCATAGTTCTGCTGGGGGACTTCAACGCGCACGTGGGAAATGATGGAGACACATGGAGAGGCGTGATTGGGAGGAACGGCCTCCCTGATCTAAACCAGAGTGGTTGTTTGTTGTTGGACTTCTGTGCTAGTCATGGATTGTCTATAACGAACACCATGTTCGAACATAGGGATGCTCATAAGTGTACTTGGTACCAGAGCACCCTAGGCCAAAGGTCAATGATCGATTTTATAATCGTTTCATCTGATCTGAGGCCGTATGTTTTGGACACTCGGGTGAAGAGAGGGGCAGAGCTGTCAACTGATCACCATCTGGTGGTGAGTTGGGTCAGAGGGTGTGGGAAGACTCTGGACAGACCTGGTAAGCCCAAACGGGTAGTGCGGGTAAATTGGGAACGTCTGGAGGAGGCCCCTGTCCGACAGACTTTCAACTCACACCTCCGGCGGTGCTTTTCGTGCATCCCTGTGGAGGCTGGGGGCATTGAACCCGAGTGGACAATGTTCAAAGTTTCCATTGCTGAAGCTGCGGCGGGGAGCTGTGGTCTTAGGGTCTTAGGTGCCTCAAGGGGCGGTAACCCACGAACACCGTGGTGGACACCGGTGGTCAGGGAAGCCGTCCGACTGAAGAAGGAGTCTTTCCGGGATATGTTATCCCAGAGGACTCCGGAGGCAGTTGCAAGGTACCGAAGGGCCCGAAGGGCTGCAGCCTCTGCCGTGAAAGAGGCAAAGCAGCGGGTGTGGGAAAAGTTCGGAGAAGACATGGAGAAGGACTTTCGGTCGGCACCAAGGTGCTTCTGGAAAACTGTTCGCCACCTCAGGAGGGGGAAGCGGGGAACCATCCAAGCTGTGTACAGTAAGGATGGGACGCTGTTGACCTCGACTGAGGAGGTAATAGGGCGGTGGAAGGAGCACTTTGAGGAACTCCTAAATCCGACTAATACGCCCTCTATGGTAGAGGCAGAGCTGGAGGATGATGGGGGATTGTCGTCAATTTCCCTGGTGGAAGTTGCTGAGGTAGTTAAACAACTCCACAGTGGCAAAGCCCCAGGGATTGATGAGATCCGTCCAGAAATGCTTAAAGCTCTGGGTGTGGAGGGGTTGTCTTGGTTGATACGCCTCTTCAACATTGCGTGGAAGTCGGGACGGTGCCTAAGGAGTGGCAGACCGGGGTGGTGGTTCCCCTTTTCAAAAAGGGGGACCAGAGGGTGTGTGCCAATTACAGGGGTATCACACTTCTCAGCCTCCCCGGTAAAGTCTACTCCAAGGTGCTGGAAAGGAGGGTTCGGTCGATAGTCGAACCTCAGGTTGAAGAGGAACAATGCGGATTCCGTCCTGGTCGTGGAACAACGGACCAGATCTTTACTCTCGCAAGGATCCTGGAGGGAGCCTGGGAGTATGCCCAACCGGTCTACATGTGCTTTGTGGATCTGGAGAAGGCGTATGACCGGGTCCCCCGGGAGATACTGTGGGAGGTGCTGCGGGAGTATGGGGTGAGGGGGTCCCTTCTCAGGGCCATCCAATCTCTGTACGACCAAAGCGAGAGCTGTGTCCGGGTTCTCGGCAGTAAGTCGGACTCGTTTCAGGTGAGAGTTGGCCTCCGCCAGGGCTGCGCTTTGTCACCAATCCTGTTTGTAGTATTTATGGACAGGATATCGAGGCGTAGTCGGGGTGGAGAGGGGTTGCAGTTTGGTGAGCTGGGGATCTCATCGCTGCTTTTTGCGGATGATGTGGTCCTGATGGCATCGTCGGCCTGTGACCTTCAGCACTCACTGGATCGGTTCGCAGCCGAGTGTGAAGCGGCTGGGATGAGGATCAGCACCTCTAAATCTGAGGCCATGGTTCTCAGCAGGAAACCGATGGAGTGCCTTCTCCAGGTAGGGAATGAGTCTTTACCCCAAGTGAAGGAGTTCAAGTACCTTGGGGTATTGTTCGCGAGTGAGGGGACAATGGAGCGGGAGATTGGTCGGAGAATCGGCGCAGCGGGTGCGGTATTACACTCAATTTATCGCACCGTTGTGACGAAAAGAGAGCTGAGCCAGAAGGCAAAGCTCTCAATCTACCGGTCAGTTTTCGTTCCTACCCTCACCTATGGTCATGAAGGCTGGGTCATGACCGAAAGAACGAGATCCAGGGTACAAGCGGCCGAAATGGGTTTCCTCAGGAGGGTGGCTGGCGTCTCCCTTAGAGATAGGATGAGAAGCTCAGTCATCCGTGAGGAGCTCGGAGTAGAGCCGCTGCTCCTTCGCGTCGAAAGGAGCCAGTTGAGGTGGTTCGGGCATCTGGTAAGGATGCCCCCTGGGCGCCTCCCTAGGGAGGTGTTCCAGGCACGTCCAGCTGGGAGGAGGCCTCGGGGAAGACCCAGGACTAGGTGGAGGGATTATATCTCCAACCTGGCCTGGGAACGCCTCGGGATCCCCCAGTCGGAGCTGGTTAATGTGGCTCGGGAAAGGGAAGTTTGGGGTCCCCTGCTGGAGCTGCTACCCCCGCGACCCGTTACCAGATAAGCGGAAGAAGATGGATGGATGGACACTAAAACCCAGTTTCACTCTCTGCTGGGCTAGTCTGAGCTGAACTGAAATGAGGTACAGTGAATTCAAAATAAGATTTGCGCTATGTTGAGCTCTGATTGCCAAAGTCTGAAGTGAATAGAAACCAATTAAAGACATTGAAAATTTAGGCATTGACACAAAGCATCTCTGTTAACCAAATCAGTATCTGTATTTATTAAGCACTATGCAGTGTGTAGCCTGATAATAAAGTAATAATTCCAAAATTGTTGCAGTATTCCCTTGAATATTTGGATGTAATAGAAAAGCAAAAAATATGGACTTATTCCTACAACTAGAGTAAAACCCAAATAAACCAAAATCTCAAATACAAAAACATATTCAGCAAAATTGAAATTGCTTCTTTGTCATTCGATGAGCCAGGACTTTACAGAATGTTTCGTCAGGTAAAACCTTTACAATTATTTCCGAAATATGACAGATTATTAAGTAGTAAATGTATTGTATAACTGTTACCTTATACAATTGTGGCCTTATATCCCAAGTAATAAAAATGATTAAGTAAGTACCTTATACCATCCTGTATCACACTTAATTTAAATTATTAAATAAATGTATTTCCAAATTATTATAAATATATGGAAACATGTTTGAAATGTATTCAACCTTGTTACATGGTTCAATAGAATTTAGTAAGATTGTGGTTCCAATTCTAATCTATTCAATGAGAAAATAATCTATCTAGCAAAAAATTCCACCAGTGGGTTTTTTCTTTCTGGAATGATGTATTTCGGAGTCATTCAATAGCACTTCAGGAAGTAGGACTGTTACTGTCACTGTCTGAGTTCAAAAGTTCATGGCTGCAGGTCTCACAGATGTGTTGCTTACAATGTACATTTGCACATATACGTGCTAAATTTACGTTGTGGTTCATCGGTTTCCATTCTGCTGAAATTTTCAAAGCCATAAGGAGTTTCGGTTGTTATTCATAAATAGCAAAGTGGTAATCATAACTGTTAGACTCGGCATGTCATTAGATGGAATAAATGAGGACAGTCTGGCTCTGCAAAAATACACAGTGACTTATCCAAGCATGTACTGCCAAAATAAACAACCACAATTAATACACAGTACAATGATAAAATTATTTGGCATTTCCTTGTATTGTCCTCCGGGTCCCGGTGACCCAAGGACAAAACAAGGGTTAATACAGCACCTTAGTGCTTTTTTGTACAGCATTTTGGTCAGCTTAAACTGTGTTTAAATGTGCTCTAGAAATAAACTTTACTTACTTACTTTACAAGAGACAGGGTTTAGAGAGCAATTCTCAACAAAGTATACGGAAGTACATAAGAGTACACAAGGGTTAAACCAATCACAATCATCTTGGGTGGTGCTAAGCGCCAAGCGGAGTCACGGTGCCTCTGCATAATAGCCTCGGGAAGGAACTTGTTTTGGTGGAACATTTGTACGTTCAAAGGTTGTTTAGTCGTGCAACAGAAAACTCAGATTGGACAGATAGTCTAGCTAGCTGTCTGGATTTACCCTGCAGAGATCTGAGGAGCAGTTAACCATAGTCCTCAGAAATCCACCGGAGTTTAACATTCCAACACAAAGAAAGCGGAAGGTAACGGGACATCCGAAAAACGGACATCCAAAAAGAGTGACATCCGGCAGAATTTCTGGCAGTGCGAGAGCAATCCCGGAAAGGAACGTCGTGGATATAGACTAGCTAGCTAATAGACAAGCTGGCTTCTTTTTGCAATAGAGCCTGGATCGTGCCAAATTTTCCCGTCCGAACCCGGCCCGAGCCCGACAGAGTCGTGACCGAACCCGGCCCGAGCCCGACAGGCATTAAGATATTTATGTCCGAGCCCGACCCGAGCCCAACACAGTTAAAATCTCGTTTTTTTTCTCATACTAATGACACATGTACGTTTGTTTGTGTAGAAAGCCTGCTTTTATTAAGCAACTGGAAGGCATTCGGAAATGTCAACAGATGAGCGCATCAGCGCACACGGGGCAACAAGCACACGTTAATAAGCTGTTTAATTTAAAATGTTCAATGTGTTAACCTTTCCTGCTTGCTTCGATTCCGACCGTGATCAGAAAACCAGGGGAGACTCGGTAGGCCTACCTCCAGGGCCGACGTTATATAACGTCGGAGTTAAAATCCCGTTTCTGGTGAGCAGATGAATGAACTTGGTTTTCAGTCTGGGGTTTATCTCGGACACCGCACACACTGTGTACAAAACATAAACTTATTCCACCAACTCTGCTCTGGTCGCATCTATACGTCTGCTTCCTCTTTCTCTATCTCTCTTCTGCCCACTTTACACACACACTGAGCTCTCTTAAAGGAGCCGCACCACCATTTTACAACAAATGCCTTATCGCGCTGATGTGACCGAGCCCAACACGAACCCAACCATCATTTCTAAATATTTGTCCGAACCCGGCCCGGCCCGTCGGGTACCGTCGGGACCCGTCAGGCTCGGTTCGGGTATCCATGCCTTATTTTGCAACCAGTGGAGTCGCCCCCTGCTGAAAATGAGATAGAATGCAGGTTTAAGGTACTTTCACATTGGCTTCGCTTGTTAGACCCGGAAGCTCTGTCCATAATTTTTACAATCTATGGTAAATACTAGTGATGTCCAAATAAAAAGCTTGTGAAGCATTTTCTTTAAAGCAACACTAGAGAACTTTTCCCGCTTCGGTCCCCCTACAGGTTGGAAGCGGAATTGTCCATTACATTACATTGTCCAGTTAATTCAAACTACAGATCCGCTACCCGATCTGGCAAACTTGCATAATGTAATGGACAATTCCGCTTCCAACCTGTAGCGGGAAAAGTTACTTAGTGTTACTTTAAAGCACTTAATTGCCTTTTTTGTAGCCTCCTTCTTTTAACCAAGCCCCTAGTCTGGCCAGTTGGGTCAACAAAAACAACTTATGGTCCATGAAGCTTTATGTGGACATCACTTGTAAATACTGCCCAGAGAATATGTTGGGATATAAAAGTGCATTTAAGGGCAGGGACTGGCAATTCTGATGGCCTATAGCAACGGTCCCCAACCTTTTTTGCGCCACGGACCGGTTTCATGCAAGACATAGGGGGGAGCAGGGGCGAAAGTACCATTTTTCAGAAAAACATATTTTTAAAAGATATTGTTTTAGACAGAGATATATTTTTGCTGTGGTCCATAACTCACAAGTGTGGTCTATCAATACCAGGTGGTATTTTGTACAAATGTCGAATGACTTCAGTATAATTTCACTTTGAACATAAGTTGCACATTGTTACTTTCGACCCCATCAGTAGGGACGAAAGTAACACACAGGTGGGTCAAAAGTAACACAACAATACAAGCTAGATTTTTTTTGTGTTACTCTTGTTTTCATTAAATATATCTGACTATAACTTTGTTAATATGTAACTGCAAACATATTTTGTCCTTTATCTTTGCAAAAAAATATATATTAAATTACATTTTCATTTAAAATTTCAGTTTCATCAAATGTTTCAAATATAAGACAGTAAAAACTTGATTTGTTTAGAATATTTTTTTATTGGCAATGTCAATCCATTTTATAAAACATTCAACAGTATGAACAATATGAACAAAATGAAAATTACACTAAATTAGCATAAAATCTATATGCTAACCTAACCTAACACTAACCTCCTTAGGAGACAGGCCAAAATAAATATCAGCTGCCCTCTTAAAGCAGCCATATTATGCTCATTTTCAGGTTCATAATTGTATTTTAAGGTTGTACCAGAATAGGTTTACATGGTTTAATTTTCAAAAAACACCATATTTTTGTTGTACTGCACCGCTCTCTCTCACTGCTGCAGATCCTCTTTTCAGCTGGTCTCTGTTTTAGCTACAGAGTGAGACCTCTTTTCTTCTTCTTCTTCTTCTTCTGTACTATCTTTGATTGCACTGCACATGCCCAGTAGCTCAGATGTAGATCATGTCAGCTAGCTAGCTCCATAGACAGTAAAAGAAAGGCTGTTTCTACAACTTTGGTCAGTTACAAGGCAGGATTAGCTGGGAGACTTCTAAATGAGGGCGCACATGTAAGTAGTTCTTTTGGAGATTATGGTGAACTTGTGTGTGTTGTAGCAGTGCTTTTCTATTGAGAACGAGGTAGCATGCTAGCGTTAGCATGCTAACGCTAACACTATGAGCTAATGGTTGCTGTTAGCCTGCTCGTTTCGGCTTGTGACGTCACAAACCGTGCCGATTTTGAACAGCTCACCCAGAGACTGAAGGCAGGACACATTCAGAAACCGTATCTCACTCTAAACAGCATGGATGGTTTTTTTTCAAAGTTTGTATGTGTGTGGAAGCACCAGAGACACAACATAACACCCCAAATCCCAGAAAAAGTGTTTTTTTCATAATATGGGCACTTTAATATAAGCCTCCAGCTTCCTCTCTTGGTCCACAGAGAAGACTTTGGTGTGTGACCTGTACCCTGGTGGTCTTGTCTTCTCCCTACTGTTCTCTGACCTCCTCCTGCAGTATCGGAGCAAAGTGACATGGCATATGCCATGCGACTTTGCAGCTGCCCTAAGACTAATGTGTCTTACAGATATGTCCAGAAACGCCCTCTCATACATATCTGGCTGAATCAGACCTCTGTCTGTTTTTCTCACTCTTGGCATATTCTGTTGGTATAATATGACATAAACATGTTTTAATAAACTCTGCAACACAGAGAAAATCACCTCATTAGCAGCGGGACGAAAGTAACAAGTGTTACTTTCGTCCCGACTGGAGCTCCTGACATTTAAACCCGAATTACTTGTATACTGAAAAACTCTGACAAGGCAAACTTGATCATATGCGTTACAGCGCTAAATAACCTGTAGATTGATAATTACTGTGACACATGAAACGAGAAACACAACTTGTAAATAGAAAAAAAGTACCGCTTCAGTAATTTACTTACCGTACTCGAAAACAGCTTTCAGGACATAATGGCGGGAAACAATGATGAAATCACGTGATGAAAACAGTGACACCTGAAGTGCATTCCTTATGTCCAGTTAATTCCATGATTTTGTTTTGATTGCTGTCACAGCAGAAAATCGGGGTGCTTGGTCTCCATGTGCTGAATAAGTTAGTAAGTAGGACTCCTGGTATTGTCTGTTAAGTTTCTTTTTCTTTGAAGTTGTAGGCTCCTCTTCTGTCTCCTCCTCCACGGGCCTTTTCCCCTAAGCAAAAAAGCTCTGCAAAGACGTTTGTTTACTCATTTTTTAGCACGTTTGTGGGCTTCATTGAGCGGTAAATATCACGTGACGTGTCAAGAGGAAGAGACACGCAAGAGACGGAAGAGAATCTGGTCATTTTTCAAAATAAAACATCTTTCAGACTGATAATCAATTTATTTATTTTTTCTGTGCGGCCCAGTGGTTAGGGAACACTAGCCTATAGGACTAGATTGGTCATGGATCTGGAGTCTGTTACATCTGGATGCATGTCCTGAAATTGCATCTGTTGTGACCAATTTGGTTACTTAGAGAGATAGTTCAGATCTTTTAAAGAAGGGTTGTATGAGGTACTAATACATCAGTCAGTGTAATACCTAGAGTAGATGGCGGTCGGCACGCCCCCAGTTTGGAGAAGCAAGCAGGAGGACAGGCATGGAGCAAAGCAATGTACTGCTGTGGATGGGGGCACACAGTATTTATATATACATATTTTAACCACCTGCAAAAAAGGACCACTTAAAACAATATATCAAACGATATCAGTTCATAAACTCCTGTGGAAAGCAAAGGGCTGTTTGACGTCAAGGTAAAGGGGTGAAAATATTCAAAATAAAGTGTACACTTTAACTGATATTGTTTTTTTTTAGTTGGCTGAAATATTTTTAGCTGCTGCCTCCGTGGATAACAGTAGGCTACATTAGCTTTCGTGTCCGTACTCTCCTCTGCTTCTCCAAAATGGGGGCATGCCGACCACCATGTCGGTAATACATTGACTATGGATAAGTACCTCACACAATCCCACTTCAAAAAATCTAAACTATCCCTTCAAGGGTGGCCCATGTTTACCTCCAATAATAGCTGTATGGAAAGATATAGGAGACCAAAACTAAGGTGCATTGTTTTCATAACTGTTCTTTTCTTCCTTCATAGAGTTGTAGCTTACCCAGATGGTGAGAATGCTTGATTTGACCACACTTCTTTTCAAGCTGGCCTATTTCCGTTAAGAAATAGATTAAGAAGTAAGATTAAGAAATACAGGCTCCCTGTCTCCTTGAAATTATATTTAATGACTACTCATTTGTTTTGCAAATTACATTGTGTCAGGAAATGTAATTACTGCCTGTATTATGTTAAATGGCAATACATGTTTCCACTGAGGGAAACATGGGACTTTGACAATATATAGAGACTATGGTCCATGTGTTGAGTCCTGCATGTAGATACAGTTTGTTTAGGAAACAAAAAGCACTTTGGTTTAGGTTAGCAACAAATTGTGGTTTCAGTTCAGTTTCGGTTGTGTTGAAAAACATGTCTTGTCTCATACGTCACTTTTGACTTTTTCCAACAGACCCTTTGCAAACACGTGACCACGACCACGTGACGACGCCATGATGGACGGCAAAACCACCGGCAATAACAAGCAAGACAGTGTAGTAGACGAGCGGAAAGTTTCATAGTTTCAATCAGTTTGAAATACATAACACTAAATAAACTGTATTTATGGCTTCTTCTGTTGAACCACAAGTTGTCGTGCCGTTATTGGTCAAGGTCATTAATTATCTATCACACATTAATCCATGCAGTAAATCACAGAGTGTCTATGATCAGTAGTAACCACACATAATTGTAACTAGCCATCTTCTTATCTGTGATTATATTCGCTGTGTAGCCTATGTTAAGATTTGACCGGTGGATATTACGACGCAATGGGCAGCAGCTAGCGAGCAGTCCAAAGCTAGCTGCAGCTAGCTCGTCAGCTAGCCGGGGTAGGAGCTCCGCAGAACCGCATTTAACTCATTTTTTGGCCTTTTTGAAGCTGGTTTCCGTGCCATGTCATTTTTAATTTAAGCAATATTTTTTGAATGTGTGTTAAGTTACAGTTTTTCTCGATTGTTTACACACATTTTCTGAAAGCATGGCTCATACTCTCAGAACTCTACACACAAATCCAAAAACACACACACAATGGGCAGAACCCCTCAATTCTCCTGCAAAATGAAACGTTACATTCAAAACAATGTTATTTCTTCTCAAAATGGTATTTTGTTTTCAAATGACACACACAAACCATCATATGAATAGACATAACAACCAGTTGACACTATGATGAATGGAAAACACTTCTTCTCCATTCATCATAATGACTTAGGCCTTTTTTGTGTTCAGTGTTACACCTACTACAGACAGTACATACATAAGTGTGTTGTAAAATATTTGAGAATATTGTTTTTATACTCAGAACACACAAATACACGGTAATAAATACATTTTATTTTCCCACAGAAACAATATACACAGTGTACATCCCAACCAACACAAAGTTGCACATACAGTAGTCTACATACAAAACAACAGAAGAATTTACTGTATACAGTTACAGTAAAAAAAAACTAAAAAAAAAACTATGCAGCATCCTCTCTTCTGTTTCGGTCTGGCCACAGCACCTCATCCACATCACAAGCAATGTTTTCCCTGACCAAGCAGTGGGGGAAATATCGCTTAGCATGGCGAATCCAGCCATGAAAATCAACTGCTATATCTCCACATGCATCTTCCATAGTTTGGAGAAGGGGTATACGCGTTTGAGGATTTCGGTCATACACTTTCCATCTCTGGCAGAAACAAATTCTCCAAAACAGAAGAGCTCACCTGTTGCCCGTTTATGCTAAAGCTCTGATTGCTAATTGTAAAACTGTGTGACAGGTGTTTGCCCATGTGATGAGTCAGTGTGCATATTTGAATGGCAGTGTGTTCCTTGTGAAAACAAGAGATTTTCTTCATGAAAATTGTGCTAAATGCAGAGAATTGTGTGTAGTGTTTTGAAAAAAGTGTTTTCTAGAACTGCAATTTGAGTGTAAAGCAGGAATTGTGCTTGTAGTTTAGCAGAATTAGTTCAGTGGGTTGGTGCATGAGTTACATGTTGTGGTCATTGTGTCTCAAGTACCAGTATTTGTGTGTAAACAATTGAGAAAAACTGTAAATGATCAAGGGAACGGCTTTCTTTTTTGGATATGTAGCTAGGTCAGTGAATAACCGATTTTAGTTATGTGGGTCATCATCGGGTTGGACCTGTTAGCAGGAACAGCTGGTTAGCACGGCAGCTAGCTAGCTGGTTGAGGATAATGTTATCATTTAAAACAGAAAGGCAATACATACACATGCTTGTGTTGGTGAGGATTACTCTGCATGCTTGTGAATGTGAGAACACAAACACGAACGAAAACGTACGCGTTTAGCTTGCCGTCCGTCTACAGCATAGCTCTTCCGCCGTCCGTCATGGCGTTCATAATTCGCGCGAGTGGAGCGTGACGTCACGTGCAAAGGGTCTATATTAAACCAAAACCAATAAACCCTCACCTAATGCATATGTACTTCTGTCATATGAGCTATATATGATATCTCATATATAATATCTATATTTGAAGTTGTGAAATGTAAAGAGCCAGAGAATAAATTGCCAACTGAACAGAAGGTGACATATTCACATAGAAAGTCCCTCATACACTAGAGATTGGATAGATGTGGCATAAAGGCTTTAGAAGGTTATCATAACCAGAACTCTCTTCATATAGCTTATCATCCAGTGAGTCACTAATATATTACTCATAAACCACACACAACTGAAGTTACTAAGAACTTAACTAATAAATACTCTATATTACAAATGTATCATTGTATTTTCAAAGAAAATGTATGCTGACTGTGACATCTGTGACAACATTTTATCTCAGCAGTAAGGCTGTCGCAGACGTCACTCAGATGTCACAGATGACAATTGTACTACGAGAAAATTATACACACATTATCTTTATAGTGCAGATAAGAGGTGGGAGAAACACAGCAATAAGAAAGAAAATCCCCTCCAAAAAATGTGATTACTGTGCCGCTACCCAAGAATGTAACAGCAGACACCAGTTCGTGGTAATAATACTGGAAATGCAAAGGTGGTCACTCCATTCTAGTCACCATTGTGTTAATCACTGCTCATGCACACACATTCATTCTCCCTTGTGGGGGGAGGGGCTTAGGAGACCATTTTGGGCTTTAGCAGAAAGGGGTGAGGGACTGAGAAGTTGCCGATGTTCACATTTTTTGACTAAGTCCTGGATCTTCACAATCCTATCTACGGCACCTTTAACTAGGGGCGACCCCGAATAGTCGAATATCCGATGCTTCGATGGAAAGAGCCTGATTCGACTGCCAGTCTCACAGTCGAATCTTCGCAGCGCCTTAAAGTCCAGTTCAGACAAAAGATTCTGGACGAGACGAGTGTAAACTTGGAGCAACTTGCAACGCACCGGTCTGCACCGTTCTGAAACCTGCCAGTTTACACCAATGAGACGAGACGAGACGAGACGCTGGATCAACTTCATAGCACAACGACTCTTTGTACTTCCATCCTAACTTCCGACTTTCAGGCTTTTTTGTAGCTGAATATAGCTGTCAGTTGTAGCGTCTAAATATGAATGTGGATAACTTTAGTGATAGTGAGATGCCTGCTACAGTTACGTTTCTAGTGATGAAACGGCTAAAAAGTTGTATTTCTCTGATTTTTTGTCAGACACTTAAAAACAATAATATGAGCCTGTCAGTGTCAAAAACAAGCACTTTTAGTGGACGGTAATTGACGGTGCACGATTGCCCTGAGTGGTTACAATGTAGCCTGTATCGCAGCGCCCATCTGCACCGGTCTTGCTCAATACAGGACAAACTTCAGAAAATGTTGGGTCCAAGTTGAAAAATATTGAAGTTATCCTTTAATATTATGTCTTTCAACGCAGAAAATGCTTCAGTTGAGCTACATTAAATACAACAATAGAAGATTTGAGTTGACCATGTAAAAAACTAGAAATTGCAAGTATTAACCCTTGTGTTAATATTTGACCCGTTTTTAAAGTTTTTTTTATATCAGAAATATGGGTTTCTTTCAACCAAATTGCCCGAAATAACTTGGATGCATGCATGTACGTTGTATGGAACCTAGATGCAACATTGTTCGCAGGTAAAATTAATTGATTACTTTTATTCAATTTCATAGCATTTGAAAAACGTTCTTTTTTAATGGTTTCAAAACAGCATCCTGACCCAAACTTTGACATGTACGAGTCTGTGGTTATCCACAGTGACGTCACTAGGATTGAAAGACAGGGGGGGCTTAGCCCCCAGGGTATTTGTAACTTGCGTTTGCAAAATCTTTGCACTCACATCTTTCGTTACTGTATTAGAGCTACACTTATGTCAACAACCAGTCAAGAAACCAATATGTTAACAATTAAACAGTGACAGACATATCCTCTTCTTCCATTTCTACTCTGTTCCTTCTGTCTTATCCTTTAAGATAAAACAAAACCCTGATGCTAATTTCATGACTTCGAAATGCAAATTAGTCACATTAAACAACATCCAAAATGTCCAAGAACAGACAAACAGAGGCCAGACTGCTAATAAATTGGTAAGGTAAACAAATATGACAAATAGCAGTACAAGAAAAAGAAAAAAATAGGCATCACTGCATACTTTATCATGTAAGATATTAATAGGGATCCTATTAAAAGTGGCTACTGTCTAAATATAATAACCTGATGGCGGAAGGAATAAAAGATGTGGAGTAATGATTACTGTATATGCTGTATGTACTGTATGTAGGATTGCTTTCATTTTATTTTCACATATCTGTGGGCATGTGCTCATCTTTAGCCTAGCCTACATTTAGACAACATCTACATATTTATTTAATTTATCACAGCCAATGAATGCAGAAAGTTAAATTGGTTTGAATATAGCTAGCATATATAATAAATATAATGCAATAATTTAGTTTAGGCTATGCATAGTACCTAGGCCTGCCAACAAATGCTTATTGTTACAAAACAATCCTTTGACCTATATAGACCACTACTGACCTCAATCACGCTGGCTCCCTCAGAATCAACTGCTCTGCCAATCTCCTCCTCCTCTTTCTCTCTGCTGAAATATCTTCCAATATCCATCTCATCTGCTCAATGAATTGAAGGATACACCGGTAATAGCATTAACAGGGACCCTATGACATTTAGTTTTCAGTGACAACAACATTGTATGGGGATTGATATTGTTTTAGAATATGCCTACTATAGAGATAGGTTATATTATTGGCAATGAATAAAGAGTTGTGATTAGCTTGCTAAATTAACCATTTCTTGTATTTCACTCGTTCACTCTAGCTAGACTATTGTTTTCCATAGCAAACCAAAATATCCCCTTTCCTTTACTTCAAGAAAACGTAGCTAAAGGTAAGCAGCAATTTCACTCTGTATCACTACGTGTAATCAATCTTCCTTTCATCATTAACGTGTATCGGTGTGTGTATGTGTGGGGGGGAGGGTGCATTGCGAGTTCAGACCAAAGAGTAGCGACGAGACGAGATGAATCCTCCAGTTACTCGCAACGCTCTGAAAGATGCCGTAGACTGTATGAATGGACCAACAGATCCCGTGTCTCTGGACGGAGACCAGTGAAGGATGTTAGAAGATCTTTCCCGGTGATGGCTGAGCGTTACTGAGCAGCCTCCAACTGAGCTTGAAGACGTAGATGTGCCGTGAACAACCTGTCTGAAAGTTGGAAGTCTTCTGGTAGCTGTGCCAAGAGAAATCTCAATCATTCCCAATCTAGCAGAGACAGAGAGCGTAGGTATATGTAAGGAGATAACATAGACACAGGCTGTTTATTGATCACTAAAATGCTAGTTAACATTAGTAATTACACTTAAACAGCTAATGTGAGACGAAACTGCCTGCGAGCTTCTCCTGTACTATATGGTAATTCCTCTACTATGCGACAGTAAGTCGCGTGGTTATGATATGATATATGATATATACCCCCTTGAAAGATGCCAGTTCACACCAATGCAACGACTCTTTGTACTTCTGTCTAACTTCCGACTTTTCGGCTATCTTTTTGTAGCTATATATATATCATTTGTCTAAATATGAATGAGGATAAATCGAATTCATATAAACCAAGTTATTGTTGTTGTTATTATTATTTAGGGGGGCTTAGGAACATTTTGAGGTAGCTTCAGCCCCCCTAAAATAGGCCTAACGACGTCCCTTAATTAGTCAAAATAATTCATAATGTCTGCTTTTTTTAACTCAGAAAGTAGGTATAATGGCATATAAATTAGGTTTATTGATCATGAATTAAAAAGCGTTGAGAAAAGTGACAAAAAAAACTTTTTTGAAAGCGTCAAATAACTGGAAATCTTTTTTTCATTTTCACTTTTGACCAGGAAGGACAACAAGTTCATGGTTGACGGGAAGACAACAGAAGGGTTAACACCTGCAATGCCGACCTTACACCAGGCGACTTTTCAAGCGATTCCACGTTTGGTGTCTGAAAAACTCAGCCCACGCTGTCTTTTTCCTGCCTTGGCGTTCTGACAAAATTCAAACGGTTTGATATTATCGTACGTTTCAAGTCTTGGTAGAAAAAATGTATAGTCTGTGACTAAAAAACTCTGAGATGATGACAGATTTTCTTTAGATGTGAGATGGTGTCAGGCTTTAGTTTCTATAGTGGATGGTAGGCATAGCAGAGAAAGAGTTAAAACAGGATAAAAAAGTAGTTTCTGGTAAATGCAATGATGTTACAATAATGAGTCAAAGTCCTAAGATGCATGTTGAGTCATGTTATCTATGCTCCCACTTAAAACACATTCAGCAGGCTCTTTGCATGTCATTATAAAGCATATCCAACAACAGCATACATATTATGTTTTTGTACTTGTCGTTACATCCAGAGCTGTCTGTGTGTGCTCAGAAAAACGCCCTGTGTGCTTGTCTGACATACTTCACCACACAAACCACCATGTATTCAGTTAGACTTTCACATCAACATCCTCATTCGTACCTGCTGTCTGTCTGCTAGCTCGCTGTAGCTCTCACAACAGTCGGAAATCATTCTCTGCCTTTTTCGAAAATGCAGGAGAGCTCTGCTTCCAAAGGGTAAGTCTACATTTTAATTTAGTTTGTTCAAAATGTATCGACTTTAAAAGGATCTTACAGTACAGTAAAGTCCAAGTCTCAGTGTGCTTCATAAAGATGAAAGCTTTTATAAGACATCTTGTCCGGCTTATTATTAAAATGGATCAGACCGATTGATTGCAGTAGACTCCACTCCCAACAAACATGAGAGCTCATGTCTAATGTACATTTATGACTTTGTGGCTGTGAGTTTTTTTCCTCGGTTCAATCTGTACAATACATACAATGTACAATTATATACAATTATATGCTTTAGCAAGCATCAGTGAGTCACATAAACGCATTGAATTTTGCCTAAATACATGTCATAAGCACCTTTAAGATAATTGTGCAGCTCGCCTCATGTGCAAATACATGGGAGATTGTTTTGCCAGTATATTTGAGCTAAATGTATACATTGATATTTCTATTGACATAGTTTGCACACTACAGGCTGTGTGAACTGTACTCCTGCGTGTTATCAGCTGTTGAAAGACTGACCACAAAGCCAGTAAACCTTAACTGACATACAAGCAAGAGCCATGTGACGGGAAAATGAGCAGCTGCACTGGAGTGATAATGTCTAAATATCAGTGGTGGCTGTTGACAATTTTTTTTTTTTTTTTTTTCTTTTTTTGGGGCGGGCAAATAAATACAAAGCAGTACTTTGAAACTGGGCAAAACAACCAGCACTACTGTATTTAATAAACAACTATGTATTTTGTATTTAAGAAGAGCAAGACAATATGATACAAGATTCAAGTTACAAACATAAGAAGATAGTGACTCTGCCTGAGTTTTTTTTTTAACTAGGCTATATCCTCCCACCCACTACCAAAAAGCATGTTAACTACTTTGCCCTCATTTCCTTCAGACATAACTGACAGTATTGTGGTCAAAGTCACCCGAGTCTTGTATGCTGTCAAAACAGCAAATGAGATCCTCTCTGTCCTCAAAAACAGTATTGATGGCACGGCTATGAAAGTTCCATCTGACGTTGGTGGATCTTGGCAGTCTATGGGCAACCACTTTATCCAGAAAACATGTTCGCTTGGGTGACTTGGAACCAAAGCTGGCAAATCCACCAATATTAGAAAAGAAATTCTGTGGCCTGTTGCATTATCAGGTTGAGCTGATGTGCATAGCAGTGGATGTAGTGGGCATTTGGGTACACATCTTGTATTTTCCTCTGAACACCTGAAGTGGCACCCCTTATCACACTGGCCCCATCATATGCCTGGTAGATGAGCTTACTTTTCTGATCCTCAGGAAGAATAGTAGCAAGACGCTCTTTTAGGGCAGTAGCAATGGACTCAGCTGTAGCTAACTGCAGAGGGATGAACTCAAAAAAATCTTTCCTGCACGTTGTTTTTGTCGGCTCCACAAAATGTCACACAGTCTATTATCTTGGACAGTATGTGTCCATTTTTTGTCACCTCTTCGTTGTGCCTTCTTAAACGTACGGTATACTAGCCGCATCCAAGGTGGCGCGTGCCATCGTGACATCAAAATTATGTAATATCCTGCCGGCGTGCCCGGATTTATGGCGCGTGAGCAGAGGTTGCGCGACAAAGCGGAAACAGGAGACCTGTCGGTTAAGATGAGTTATTTTATGGTGAAATGAAAGGCTTGATCCGACAAAGTAGGTCATCGAATCAAATCTAAGCATTGACGTCAATGCTGCTAGAAAGAGCAACGTCGGTAGCCTTTGCTCATTAGCGCCACCGCTGTTCAGGAGAAGAGTGCAACTAGTGTCGCGAGCACCAGCGCGGGTATAAATAGTCACACGATCCCATGACGTCACATGTGCGCGCGCCAGCTGGGCTGCGGTTACTGTAAAACACGCTTAATGCTAATCCTGTAGCCTTCATCTAGCTAGTCGTATAGCCGCATTAATGATTGTGTCATAACCACGCGACTTACTGTCGCATAGTAGAGGAATTACTGTATAATACAGGAGAAGCTCGCAGGCAGTTTCGACTTACATTCGCTGTTTAAGTTTAATTACTAATGTTAACACTTCTGTACCATCTTTGTTGGGAGTTGCACATGCTCAGTAGCTAGGTAAGGACTACTAGCTAGTCAGAAGCAGAGTATGAGGGCGTTCCACGCTAGCAGCTAGGCGAGCATTATAACGTGTGTTACAAAATGACGCACGTTTGACTCTGAAGTAAAGGCTGGACTACAATAGAGCTGTTTGGAGCAGTTTGTGAACAGTGTTTTCTGTTGGAGATGGTAAGTCCCTTTGGGGTGGACTTTGGGCTTTTTCACTTTGTAAACCTATAACGTGCACAAAAAAGATATATAACACAATAAAGGTAAGGGAAAAAGCCAAAAATAATAATATGAGCACTTTAAAGAGGGGTCATTTGAGTCATACTATACTTCTTTACTAAACTAAATGAAAATATTCATTTAGTTTTCTTTCTGTGTCATGCCAAACATTTGGCTGATCCCACATAGGAGTACAAGACACCGCTATTTTACATGCATCTTCCGGTCTCACATATTCAGTACATACAGAGCCACAAAAAAAAAAACAGTAACAGAAACATTACACACAAACAAACAGATCATCTCGGTAAAGAGCTTTTGTTTTGTCTCTTCACCCAGGCTTTCTCAAGATAACTAATTTATATGTTTGACATGTGAACAGCCATCTTAGTTTTTGAGCATCGTCCATATTTACAAAATCAATATGTGTTTTTATCTTACTAAACAAAGCATCACGCTGTTCACAATAAAAAGGACAGTAGAAAACAAATTGGAACTAATTTTTTCTATCGTTTGGACGACACATCAGACAGATCCGACTTTCTTCTTCTAACATAATGCTGTTCAGGGGTCTTCAGAGTTACTACGGGGGGGGCTACCAAATTATTAGTATTTTTTTAAAAGCACTCTATGCATTAAAAAAGGTATGCATTAAGGCTTTAGGCTGACCTACACGTTATTGTAGGCCCAGTTTAATATGCAACTTAATTTTATACAATCTATGTAGTAGGGGACTCAATGGTGTTTTTAGCCCCCGTCGACCAAGGCAGCGCTGTGACCGTCAACTTCAAGGCACCTAACCCTAACCCTAACCATTGCCTAATCCTAGTGCCTTCCAAGCAGCGCTGCCTGGAAGACGACGTTGGGGGCTTAAAACACCAAACACCTAGTAGGGGGTCCCTGCTCAGTCTCTCTTTCAGGTAATGGGTCCTTGGCTTAAAAAATGTTGAAGACCCCTGCTATACATAGTAAATGCCGTAAACATATTCTTTACAATCATTCCATGAAAGAACCAAGCAGGCCTGCCTTATTACACAATCCAATTTTTCTTTAAACGACCTATGTCTCGTTTGTTAGTCTTGTTTTGGCTTGGTCCATACAGTATATATCGTCAGCCCACTGCCCTTTGTCTTATGAAAAATTGATTATTTAAACAAACCAATATTGAGCTTTTCATTAATAAAGAGTGGACTCACTAAACCCATACAATGTGCATATATCTTTAGACCAAGAACCAAGAATTTGTTTATCCCTGAGAAACATTTGCCTCTTCAACCTATTGGCATCCATGTCGCACAAACCATTCCTTCACTGAGCTATACATAGCTTCCTACGAGCCTTGCATGATTCCCATCCCATGTCTCCCACTATAGCCAATTTTGGTGCATATCGGTGCACACACAGAAATTATCTCATGGCAAAGTTTAGCACTACTAATACTACTTGAGCCAGAGCATTATCAGGGTTTCACATTCAGTGAATGTCGTTTTGGAGCTTCTTGATTCTGTTGATTGATTGCTGTATATGTTCCATGAAGGCTACGTAGTAAATAGAATATGTCCACAGTCTATAGAAAAGCTTGTAAAGCATGTTCAAGCATCAATATGTACAATGTGTTAACATACATCACACTCTTCTCTGCAAATGTTTTAGTGCTTGCAGTAAGCTCGTGGTTGTGGTGGTTTCTGATGGATGCAGATCTCCTGCCTCCTGCAGAGACTCCTTCCTTTGCTCTAAACAGCTACACATTAGTCACAGCTAATGAGGAACACCTACATTACTGGTCAAGGAAGAGGCAATATTAGCAAAGTGCTTCCTGATTCCAATTCGGTAATGGATAGTGAAGTGCTTCTGATGTGAAGTTAAGAGGCATTAAAGATATCAACTTTCATTTTTGTCTTGGCAGTGAAAAGACTCCATGGACAAGACCTAGACGATGGTTGTGTTTTTGGATACTGTTACTCGTGATGGTACCGTTAATTATGATCTACAGTTCGAGCCCCAAAGTATCATGGCCTTTGAAGTTTTGGACGACACACTCACATTCAAGCCAATCTTACAGCAATAAGACTACTACAGTCCACAGTGTAAGTATATTCAGTGTCATCTTGAAACAAAGGCAGCTGTCAACATGACCAAGGAAAAAGCCACATCTGTTAAGAGATCTCATTTAGTGAGTCATCGGCATTAACACATCACTGTTAAAGAGGAAGTACGTTTGTGCGCCCTGATATCTCACTTGGTAGAGGGTGTGCCCATATATAGAGGTTTACTCCTCCGCCCTGTGGCCCTTTGCTGCATGTCATTCCTCCTCTCTTTCCGCTTTCATGTCTTCAGCTGTCCTATCAAAATGAAGGCCAAAAATACCCAAAACATAATCTTTAATTTTTTTTAAATTCATACATGTTATTCCTATGGTCTAAGAAAGTCCAAACATATTTGTAAACATGAAAAACTCTCTCCCAAATCCAAAACTAGACTGCTGAAACTCAAATTTGTGTCATCAATTATAAAATGGAACTGCTCCACAGACAATGCATTAGGAAATATGTTGACACTAATAGCACCCAGGGGAATGTTCTGAGTATACAGGTACATTATTATGTTTCAGAACTGAGAAGACTAATATAGAATAAAGCTCATTTGGGTATAAAAACTAAAACACAATCAGTCTTTCATTGTCTATGGAGCAGCTCCAGACTTTATACTTGATGACATCACAAGTTTGATATAAATAACATATTGGAATTTTTAATTTAGGTGGTTAAAATGTGATCATGCTGCTGTTATAGTACCAAAAAATTGTCAAATTGTTGAATCCAGCGATACTTTTTAATTGTCAAGACAGACTGTTTAACACACAGCTTTTTAAACTATATCATATATAACTATATCAACTATTTAAAATCCAGGCAGCAAAATTAGATCTTTGAAATTAGCTAATTATACGTAAATGCTAACAAGTTGCTATTTAGTGCCAATACAGGAGATTGTCTAACATGGTGTGTTCACACAGAACGCATATCGAACTTTAGACGCAACACAATTGCATACATAGTCGGTGGAAAGACACAATTGGGCACGAATAGATATCATTTGGCCCTAGGATGTGTGAATTAGAGTGTTACAACTTCTGAGACACACACAGACACTTTCCACATACATACATTGCTAGCTAGCTAAAGCTAACATCTGTACAGACTGTACAATTGGCTATTTTGGAATAAACGCAGACTGCACAAACAGTCCAGCAGTAAAATTTGCACAAACTTTAGTCTGAACACATCTTGATAGCTCTATATTTTGTCTTTCAATAGAAGCTAATATTAGAGGGTAGACAAGAAAAAAAAAACAATGACAAATCCTGTATTATCAAGGTACATGACTCAAAATACCAACCTCTGCACAGGTCTCCCCAGATGCCCCAGATGGCACTTCAGCATACTTTGTTGCGTACCCGCGCCGGTATGGCTTCGTTTTGGACGAACCCCATAGATGTCAGCAGGAAAGCCCATTCTTGGTTCTTATGATCCCAGTCGCACCCCACAACAGAGAGGCCCGTGATATAATCCGCAACACGTGGGGCAAAGAAACTACTGTGCTTGGCAGAGTGGTCAGCCACTACTTCCTGCTGGGACTGTCCAAAGAGCAAGATGGGACAGAAACCATTAAGGAGCAAGTGAGTTTATTTTTGAAAATTTTTGAAAACTGAATCCTCTATCTCTTTCTACTTTGAAAAAAAACATACCATTAAACAAGAAAGGGGCAAAACATTCCAGGGACATTCCAGGGGTCCTTTGGGGGTAAATCCAAGTGCATTTCAGTTCTTGCTGTTTGCAAAATAAAGAGACCAACATGAGAATGCACTACAGCAGATGCTTGAGAGAATGTGAAACAAGGTAATCAGAGCAGAGAAATTAAGGTTGAGGTGCAAGGTTAGAGCTGCATTCAAACAAAATGCACTTCAGAGAGCTATGGGGTTATGGGTAAGATTTTGAGCTGGTTAAATTGGTTTGTGTGTACTGAATGCTGTGGCATGAGGACAACATAAAGAATGTGTGACTGTTGTCTGTCTCCTAATGCATTGAAACATTAGAGCTGCACTAATCAATATTTTTTTATATTAATGGATCAAATCATGATGTGTATTGTGAAAGCAGTGACAAAGTCACAGCAAATTATTACCCAACTTTGTAGTTCCTTACCATACATGGTTCATGTTTTTTTTGTTTTTTCTAGGGTCTTTGCAGAATAGCATTTAATTTCATCACTGAATGACTAGAATCTGCCTCATGTCTGTTTGAGGCCTCTTATCTGCTCGTCTGTCGGGCAAAAAAGAGTAGTATATCGAAGCTTCCTTATAAAAAATAATGGCATTTGAGTATTTCACTAAGTTGTGTGTCAGAGTCACTTGAGGGTTTGGAGCAGCCTGGTAAGTAAATGTCTAATCTAAAGTATCTCCAAATTTGATTCTGAGGTATATCATATTGCTCCTTTAGCAAAGTGAATGATTTAAGTATAGGACCACCATATACATATCCTTTAAAGTTATAATACCTTTTTCGGCCTATATTTTCCAATAAAAAGGGTCTCTTATTTAAAGGGATTATTTGGATTTTGGATTAAGCCATAACTATGTTGATGGGAACAAGGATCTGATTTATAGGCTACAGTTATGGTCCACGTCTTTCAGTTTTGGTTTTCAGGCCAGTGACTTTGTTTCAGTCTCAGCGCTCTCATTTACCCTGTAGCAGCAGCAGGTAGCCGTTTTTGGCGAAAAAGCTCTGATAAACTTACTGCACGCTACCTGCCCAGCAACAAACAAAGTTAGCGACTAGCTGATAAACATAGTGAAGCATTTAGCGCTAATGAACCAGGTATTTCCAAACCAGAAGACCAGAGCTGAAAGGAGAGTAAATATTTGACTTACACTCGCCAGGTCACCACAAACATAGTCTCGCTTTGCCAGACCATCCACACACTGTGGAGCGAGGAGGGTCTGGCTACTCCACACGGGGTCAGCCCTATGTTCCCACAGCCCAATGGTCCCACAGCCATATGTTCCCACATTTCTAAGAATTTTTACAGCCTTATGTTCCCAAAGCCCTATGTTCCCACATTTATAAGATTTTTCTTAAAATTAGGCCCTATGTTCCCACATTTCTAGGACTTTTTTTCAAAATTAGGTCTTGTGTTCCTACATTTCCCTTCAATTTAAGCCCTATCCTCCCACAACATTTTTTAGGGTTAGGGTTAGGGGGATAAAATCTGATACAAATTTATGAAAAAGGAAATGTGGGAACATAGGGCCTTATTTTGAAAAGAATCTTAGAAATGTGGAAACATAGGGCTGTGGGAACATAGGGCCTTATTTTCAGTGAAAAAAAAAATTCTTAGAAAAGTGGGAACATAGGCACGCTCCCGGACAGACAGCATTCCGGGATGGGAGAAAAACGTGCTCGGCGCTAAGGTCTGCACGGAGCCGCTGTAAAATAGTTGTGCAAGAGAAAACTCAGAATAAACAGAGTCTAGCTAGCTGTCTCAATTTTCCCTGCAGAGATCCGAGGAGTAGTGAGCCATAGTCCGCATAAATCCACCGGAGTTTAGAATGCCAACACAAAGAAAGTGAAAGGAAACGGACATACGTGCATCTGGCGGAATTTACTGCGGCACCGGAGCAATCCCAGAAGTGGAGCGTCAAGGATATAGACTACCAGAAACATGACTCCATTGCTCTGTATCTGCTGGACGTGTAATTATACAACTGGTTACTAGCTTGTTTCCGGCGTGGCCAAGAAATTATTTAACTGCTGCTTCAAATTCAGTCTCCCATCTCTCCCTTTGTAGGTGTTACAAGAAAGCCAGAGACATCGTGATATTCTCCAGAGTGACTTCTTGGACAGCTACAATAACCTCACCATTAAAACCATGGTCATGTTTGAATGGCTCAGCTCCCATTGCCCCAACACCTCCTACGCCATGAAGATTGACTCGGACATCTTCCTCAATGTCCACAACCTCGTTGACATGCTTTTGAAAGCCCCCCGACATCTCTACATGACAGGAATGGTGGCAAGGGGTGCTGCTGTTCTCAGAGACCCTAACTCAAAGTGGTTTCTTCCGGTGTCTGCCTTCCCTGATTCTAGATACCCACCGTATGCCCTGGGACTGGGCTATGTGTTCTCACTGGATTTACCCAAAAAGATACTGGAGGCATCTGCACATGTTAAAGCTGTTTACATTGAAGATGTGTACGTGGGACTGTGTATGAGGCATTTGGGAATCGCACTGACAGATCCTCCTCATGGTAGTTTGTTTAGGGCAGATATACCTTATTGGGTAAGCAACTGTTACTGGACCTCTGTCATTACAACGTTACTACAGAACTCTAACCAACTTTCAGATGTATGGGGAACATACCAGACTCAAGCACAAAGTGGCTGTTAACACTTTCGCCCGTGCCTTACAAAAACTATGTAACTGCATAGCCCTGTTGCACAGCACAGCAGTTACAACACCACTCTGTTTACATCATAAGTTGCCGCTTTGATTGCTGCCTTTTTTTCATCTTTGAAGTACGGGCGGGACTTTTGATATCGAAACAACAGAGATTGTGAGACATATACATTTTCAGGCTTAGCAAAATGTGTTTATATCTTCGGTGTTTGCGAAGATTGCACAAATGATTGTAAAGATGTCAATAATTTTAAGATTTTGGGATGGAGATCAGTTTTTTTATGAATTGCTCTTGTGTCCATATAGCACATAGAATGTAACAAATGTAATTAAACAGGGAGTTAGCAGGCCTGGTAGTTACCACACTGTGAACTGATGGAGTTGTCTGGGGAGTAAAGCCCCTATATGTAGAATATTATTTTAATTTCATGGCATGAAGGAAAATGATTGTCTAAAGGGAAATGATTAGCACAAACAAACAGTCATGCATAAGATTGCGTGACTGACTTTCATCACTGAAACTTCCCTTAGAGGAAGAGGCCGACCTAACACTACTGCTGCATAGCAGAGTGCATTGAAAGGTACACAACTGCACACATTAGACAGTTTACACAGTCTGCTGCGGAACAGCTGTAGTTACTACAACTCTGGAATAATCTGAATAACCACGACATTATTGGCGTTAACTGTCAGGACTACCAGAATATTCACCAGCAAATTAAATTTGTATAGTGGCGCCCTCGGCTGTAAACAGAAGAGCATGATAGCGTCACTGAATATGACGTGAGCAAGCATAATAACAGTAACTGAACAAAAAATATTTTTCACACTTTGTTTGCATATTAAAGTTCCACCCAAAGACATGCATGTGTTTCGCAAAGATCTGATGTGTAATTAGATAGTGAGTTGTTACATGAGACAAAGATCTGATAATTAAGTGAGGATGTGTTTGTTTACTGAGCGATGTAAAGTGCTGAATCAGAGTGAAAGACTTGGCGTGCCATGTGGCTATTATCTTAGGTACTTTTATGTATGTTCTGTGCTAAATCTACGGTATTTGTCTTTGAAAATACAGCTAAATTGATAAGAAGAAATATGCAGTACAGTAACTATTGTGCAAATAATGATGTATAATGGAATACAATATATTTCTTTAAAATGTTTTTCCCAGTTGTCCAGTATACGCAAATAGATTTTGACAAGTAAGCTTCAACAAAACCGACTAAAAATACACTCTGACAGACCTATGTCCTAAAAATTACATTCCTAGACAAAAAAAAATGCATTCTCAATTACGTATTAAGGAAAAGATATTTTGTCCTTGATAACGTTTGTACTTGATGTATCACAAATACGATTCTAATCAAAGTCCACCAAAGTCTGCATAGGGAGTAGGTCGGGGTGAATGGACACCCAGGAGACCACTGTTCATGTCCTGTGTGAACCCAACAGTCAACGTCGACTTACGTCACATACTTATACTTATATACGTAACTTTATATAATGTAACAAACGTACTTATTTGAATCCATCAAATCAACCATCTTTTCCTAAACCTAACCAAGTAGTTTTGTTTCAATTCACGACGTTAACCATGTGTTTTAAAATGCGACTGTTATGCACAGACGCTGGAAAATAAATTTCCCTCACAACGCAATTGAGAATGCAGAATCGTTCCGGGAACGTAATTTTTTAGGAGTCGGGGTTCCGTTTTGTTGGAGCTGTTTTAGAGAAGATACAGTTGATTCAACGTTATGGTCATTTAATTGTTGCAGTTTGTGGTGCTGTTGAATTTCATCACGCTACACTGAGAGTTGTTTCTAATATTTAGTATACCCTCATTCTTATAAATTAGTTTTTTTAGCTACTCTAGAGGCATGGCTCTGATGTTGGCAATGTCAGTTCGTCAATCGCTCAGTCCACCACTTTGGCCCATACTAAAATGTCTCAACTACTGAATGGATTACTATGTAATTTTGTACATCATTTATTGATCCCAAAGGATAAATCATACAGACTTTTATTGATCCTTTGACTTTTCTTTTCGCACTATTGTGCAGTTGTTATTTTTTGGGTTTGTGTGAAATTTGTTGAAATTTCATCTGTTAAATGAAATGCCATGAAATTTAATGCAAATATTCAAGGTCCACAGAGGATGAATCCTAATGTCTCAGATTATGTCTTCACTATTTATCTAATGCCACCAGCAGATCAATGTTTTTACATATCCAGTGACAGCTCGACATCTACTTGATAGATTGGCGCCAAATTTTGTAGACACTCATGGTCCCCAGAAGATGTTTTCTAATTACTGTGGTAATCCCTTGACTTTTCCTCTATCGTCATCAGCAGGTTGATATTTTTGGTTCCGTGTGAAATGTCTTTTCTTTTTTTGGACTGACTGCCATAAAAATTTGGAATGGACTTTTCTGTTCCCCAGAGGATACACATTGTAATAACTTCAGTGATTACATAACTTTGACAATTGCCCAATAATGGGATTTAAAGAAAAAAGAAAATATATTATAATGAAGTCAAATTTTGTAGGTAGGGTAGATTACATGTACTGTAAATGCCCTTCCATTTAGCCATTTAATAACTAAATGCCTATACTTCATCCGAAGAGGTCTTCTCAGCTGACAAAATGGGAAAAACTGGACATTTTTCTATCCAGTGGTGTAGTGGTATTTTGATCAGCTGTAAATATTTTTTAAGTGCATCACAAACAATGAAAGGACCTTTCCTAACCAAACACACTTCTAAGCATCTTGAAGTCTTCTATGAAGAATTGTCACTATTGTCATATGGTGTATGGGGAATGATGGTGATAACAACACTGACCCTTAATGAGACAGTACGGCTGAGTCAATGAGCATTGTGGGCACATGTACGTAGGTTTTCAAAAAAAGTATGAAACTTTTTTTTTCTTATCTCCTGTCCTCAGGAAATCTTCTGGGAGCCATTCGTTTACATTTAGTTTCTAGCTTCAGAATGAAAGTAATTTGTCTCTGAAATCTCAAATAGTATTTATCAGTTAAGCATGCAGCCACTGAAGGCCTTCAAAAGCAAATCAATCGACATGCACCACATGAAAATGAGCAAATAAATGATTAAAATAACTTCACAATGTCATCATTTAATTTGCTGTGCATATATAAATATACAGTTGATTTAACTGAATACTGATTCATCCATGTATTCATTCATGAAATACATTTTCCCCCTTTTAAAATTAGCTTTGAGTTGGTACAACTCAGAAATGATTTTTTTTCTTCAGGTGAATGTACACTGCTGGATCTTTTAATCTTTTTCCTCTATTCTTGCACGAGGATCAGCTCATTCTAATTTAAATGATTTATAATTAGATAGTGAGTTGTTACATGAGTCCCCTTTATGTGAAATGATGACATGTTTAATCATGTCCAAATAGTTGTTGCATGTAGATTTATAAGAAGATGTTACTTTTCAATCTTTCTACAGTGAGAAATGATTTTTCTGAAATGTTTTTATTTTGTCGTTGTCATCGTCGTGGCATCCTTATCAAGAAGAACTGAAGTTTAGTTAGTTTATACTTCTGATTTCAAACTTGCTGTACCAAAGATCTGCTCTACTTGAGAACAGCTGAACAGGCAAGCAAGAAATATTGTGTTTGAATAATTCAAAATCCAATTTTTTTGTTTTGCAAATCTCTCGTACAGTAATTCCACCTGATAATCAAAGCTTTACAGAATTTGAATGTTGTTTGTAGAGCAGACAGTCAGACTTATGCTTATAGAGGAAGAAAAAAGAAAGAATCAACACCCAAACTGAAACAGAAAGTTTTTTCTAAAAGCCACTTCCTGATGTGACTGACTTCACCGAGATGTAAAGCAGCCCTGTCTTACAGCTCTGGTTTTGATTCTCATGTACACTGTAACGTCAGACGTCATTTAAGTGACGTGCAAACATGAACAGCACCGCTCCCTTGTGGTAAGCAGGCAGATGAGAAGCAGAAAAACAAGGAAGGGACTGTGGTGGGGTAGGAATGATGAGGGATTGTGAGTCAAACATTTGAAATACTGGCTGTCAAATAAAGAGTTTGGTTGCTAATTAGGTTTTAATAACTTTCAATAAGGAAATGACAAATCACATCTAGCAGCATACAAGCACAACACACACTTTAGTTTTGATCTTTTTTTAATTGTGGGGGAAATCCTGCATCCACATGTTGATGTGCTGTGTTACTATGGCTACCTAATATGTGTATTGGATAATAAGATCCTGTATTCACCTTCCTTGACAGTGATGCTTAATATTACAAGATACTAAAATCACCTAGCCTAGAAATCTAGACGCAGCCAGGGTTAGTCTAGCAACTCTCCGTTGGCTTGCAAGCTGGAAAAACCAAATTCTGGTCAGGCCAATCACATCGTGTATAGAGTCGGTGGGCAGGGTTAACATAAGGACGGCAGAGTTGCGACGGTTCCGCGTGAATTCCCTGCTACTTGAAAACAAAGAAGATTGCTGCTGCTGCTGCTGGCGAACAGCGGTCTTTGGAATCGGCTTTGGCCGCGACTCTGGAAGATTTGGAGGAACAAAGAACGGCACTGAAGTCATTCTTAAAAAAAGGAAGATGTGTTCGGAGTTTTGCCGACCGGATACGGCAAAAGTTTAATCTATCAAGTGTTTCTCTGGTTGGTTGTAGCGCTATCCTATTGCGTCCAGAGGGAATTTGAAAGACAACCGTTTATCCCGCCCCTCGGATTGAGCCCTGCCAATGGTGAGTTCCCAGACCCAACATCTTAATGTGGGTCTGGCTTGTCAGGCTAAAAATCACCATCACCACCAAAATCATCTTGGACAGGTAAAGAACTTAATGGCGGGTCCCCACAAAGTACAGTATACTTGTGGGGTGCGGACAGCTTTGTGGGGCCAAAATGCTGGACCCCATAAGTTCAAAGGGCTGTTTGAGGGTTAAGACTTGGTTTTAGGATTAGGGTTAGAATTGGGTTTTGGTTAGGTTTGGGGCACTGCGAGGGGCACGGGCACAAGAGGACCACTGGTGTGAATAAAACACTTAAAAATCTTAAAAAGCCGGGTTCGGGTATATACAAAAAAGCTGTTTAAAAGACGGCCAGATATTAAAAACAGGTTAGAAGAACCACTGGACAGGACGGACAGCTGAAGATTAAAACTTTAAATAAAAGGTCAACTCCACACCTAACCTCTCTCCTAGAGACATTACAAAATAAATAATTAAAATAAATAAAATATATATGTATACATATATAGTTATGTAAATAAATAGCTCGGGGTCACAATACAAAATAAATTGTTAACCCTATATTAAAGACATATTATTTAACCTCAAAAATTAAAATAAAAACATTTAAAGGGTCTAAAATACTGTCTGGATTACTTGCCTTTGAGGTTAAAAAATATATACACATACCATTAAAAATTAGTAATAAGTGCTGTGTTTAAAAGTGCTTTAAAAGTAAAAAATGCCACACAATAAGTAACCATAAATAATTTAAAATACATCATAGAATAAAACCACACTGTTAGTAAAATGTATAAAACCAATGGCATGTGTATTATCATGTTAAAATGTTGAGGCAAGTAATTCAATTTGTAATAATAATAATAATAATAATAATAATAATAAATATTAGCAGTAAAGACAGAAGCACAATCAAATTATTAAAATATAGATAAGGCAGAATAAAAGTTATAAAGGACAACCGAGGCATCTTTAAAATATTTATTAAAAAAAACATCAAAACATTAACATATTAGGTAGGACCCCCCTCTGCAGGTAGAAATGAACCCCCAAAAAAAGAAAAGAATAATAAAATCTGAGAAGCATGCTATAACAGACGTAAATATGGAAATATTACAACAAATACAGTTATTATTAATCATAAATATGGATTAAAACAATAAAAAAGGTCATTTAAAATAGAAAACAAAGGAAAAACAAGGAAAAGAAAAGAAAGCATGCAGGGGGGTTAAAAGGTTGGGTATGATGCGCTGCAGAGGAGGTCCAGATAAAACCTAAGGAGAGAGGAAACCAGAGCAGTGGGAGGAATATTTCTAAAAATACCCTGTAAAACTTGGATTAAAAAGAGAAGTGGATCCATTTTAGTATTTTTCATTAAGACCCATAAGGTCTATGGTTTTTAAAAGATGGATCCACTTCCTCTCCGCCGCCCGACGCTGAGCCGTGGTCCAGGCTCTGTTGCTCTCCAAGCCCATGCTCTGAACATTTTGAGAGCTGTGGAGTTTAAAATGTGCATATAATGTATATGTGCCATCACCCTTATTTAAAATATACTGGTGTTGCTTGATTCTTAAAAAGGGTTAAGGTTAGGCATTTAGTTGTGATGGTTAAGGTTACGGTAAGGGGCTAAGGAATGCATTATTTCAATGACAGGTCCCCACAAAGATAGTGAAACGCACTATGTGTGTGTGTGTGTGTGTGTGTGTGTGTGTGTGTGTGTGTGTGTGTGTGTGTGAGTGTGTGTTTTATTTTTTTCTACTAAGAAAGACCAAATATTCCTAAATGGATAAAAGGCATAGATAAATGTAAAGACATGTTGCTGTAACAGCTAACTACTTTGACACGTCCAAGGATAAACTGTCATTGTTCTTGAGTGACTTCAACTAACCCAACCTGTGCTTCCATACACTTGCAGTGCCGGCAAAACGCTAGACAGAGTCTTCTCCTGGGCCTGTTTTTACTGTTCTACTTCCAGCCCAAGCAGCAACCTCCGGACCTGGAAAGTGAAGCCAATGCGGAAGTGCTTTAAACCTGTATTCTTTCTAATGGCCAGCAGGAGGCAACTGAAAGAAATCAGATTGTAAAGAAGTCTATGAGTAAATGTCCCTTCTTCTTACCTGATTTATTACCTAAGTAAACATTTTCCTAATGGGTTTATGGTATATTGTTAGTTTCAAGTCTTCTTTAATATAGCACAATGTTAATTTTGTAAATGTTGGTCCCATTTAGAGTCAAATAGTCGATAAAGCAGGGGATGCTTTAGTGCGTGGCTACCATGTGATTGTTAAGTGGCACGGCGACCTTTCAATCATGATAGAGGCTTACAATGCATATCCGTGGCACTGTGTACATTTAAATAGCCGTGAACTTGTTTTTTGGGTGTTGTTAAAGTACTCATATTATGCTTTTTGGCTTTTCCCCTTTCCTTTATTGTGTTATATATCTTTTTGTGCACGTTATAGGTTTACAAAGTGAAAAAGCCCAAAGTCCACCCCAAAGGGACTTACCATCTCCAACAGAAAACACTGTTCACAAACTGCTCCAAACAGCTCTATTGTAGTCCAGCCTTTACTTCAGAGACAAACGTGGTCACTTTGTAACACACGTTATAATGCTCGCCTAGCTGCTAGCGTGGCACTCCCTCATACTCTGCAACTGACAAGCTAGCAGTACTTACTGCGCATGTGCAACTCCCAACAAAGATGGTGCAGAAGTGAGATGCCTCACTCTGTAGCTAAAACAGAGAGCTCAACACACAGGGTGAAAAGAGGAGCTGCTGCAATGTGCAGTACAACAAATATATGGTGTTTTCTGAAAATTAAACCACATAAACCTATTCTGGTACAACCTCTAAATACAATTATGAACCTGAAAATGAGCATAATATGAGCACTTTAATGTTTTCTTTTTTAGAACTTTGACCCTTTCACAGTGTGTTTTCAGTGTGAACTGAAACATGAACATGATTCATTTCATTGTAATATTTTGGTCGCCTAAAAGTGTCTTGTTCAGTGTCGGTTGTACTAAAAGACACTATAAGGAGTTGGCTGATCATTTTTTAACAGTAGGTACATTTGTTTGTTGTCTCTTTTTCGCTAGCCAAAATTAGCATTACAGATACACCTTGCTAACCAAGCTAGCTAGCTAGATCACATTAGCTGGTAACTTAGCGTTAACTGGAAACTTAGTGTTCAGTTTATCACTCCTCCCCAGCTCCACTCTCACGTTTAAATATGGTCACCTCTGGTTTCAAAAAACAACATGGCGACAGCCAAAATGCCAAATTCAGGGCTCCAAAACAGTAACCCACAAACCAATGGGGAATGTCACAACTGGGATGTCGGAGGGGTCAACTTCTTTTAAACAGTCTTTGATCCAGCCACTCTGTTACCCCATGTCTCCGACCATTTGTGTCCTTAACCACTCTCTTAAAAAATCCCCACCAAAACAGATGGGTCTGAGTGTCTGAGGCTAACGTTGGCTCAATGTTAGCAACCAGAATCAAAGCACTTTGTCATGCATTGCGAGTTTGGGTGGAGCCCAGCCATTTTGGTGTCAGAGGGTGTCATCTTCACTTTCCACTGACGCCCCGGCTAACTCTTTTTTTAACCTGTCCTACTGTACTTTAGGCAAACAATGTCCCACAAGTTGGGTGTGGACTGATTTCAGTAAAGGTGTTGAGGTGACAAACTAAAAGGAAAATGCTGATAAGAACTAAGGGGGTAAGCGTCTCCTCACAACCCAAACCTCCTATGGCGCCATTTTGATGCTAATAAGCACTCACCCCCCGTTAGCATTCCATTGACTGCCATTCATTTTGATCATTCACTTTTGAAGCGTTTAAAGACTTTATTTGTCCATTGTTTATTTCTAAAGAAACACGACAATGTATAACAGGTTCCATTACCTTGTTCCTCACGTTATGGCTCCGTAGCAGACATTTTTGTAAAAATAGGCTAACGATTGTGTCATAACCATGGGACTTACTGTCACATAGTAGAGGAATTACCGTATAGTACAGGAGAAGCTCGCAGGCAGTTTGGACTTACATTAGCTGTTTGAGTTTAATTACTAATGTTAACTAGCATTTTAGTTAGCAATAATTAGCATGTGTCCATGTTATCTCCTTACATATACCTACGCTCTCCGTCTCTGCAAGATTGGGAATGATTGAGATTTCTCTTGGCACAGCTACCAGAAGACTTACAACTTTCTGACACGTTGCTCACGTCACATTTACATCTCTCTCAGTTGGAGGCTGCGCAGTAACGCTCAGCGCTCACCGGAAAAGTGCTTCTAATATCCTTTACTGGTCTCCGTCCAGAGACACGGGATCTGTTGGTCCATTCTTATATACTGTCTATGATAAGAACTTTGTCTCTTCCTGGATGACAATACACCCCAGCTGCTATGAGTCAGTGAATGGTTTGATGGTTTGAATCATGCTATGGCCTTCACAATCCCGGGGGTCCACATTTTGAAAGCATACATTATACATTACAATCCACATAAATGAACACATTTAAAACATACATTAAACCTTTAAAAAACATAAATTAATATATGTATAGTGCTTCCTTCCCCTCAGGTCAAGAGTCTGGGTGTCATCCTCGACAGCACATTGTCTTTTGAAGCACACAGCAACAATGTTACTCCGTCTGCATACTTTAATCAACGCAATATTAATCCATTGCTCACACTAAACAGCATCCCCATTCTCATTCACACCCCGGTAACATCCCATATTGACTATTGTAATTCTATCCTCTCTGGCTTTAACTTCTGGCTTTAACTTTAATTGGTCCAGAATTCAGCTGCTCATATTATTACCAGGACTCCCTCTTTAGATCACATCATTCCTGTTCTTCAGCATCTTTATTGGCTCCCTGTTAAATACAGATAAATGTCAATTTCATGATTGTGCTTCTCACCTTTAAGGACCTTCACTACCTAGCCCCGCTGCTTGTTTTTAATTGTGCCTTTAAAGTGTCCTTGAGTGCTTTGAAAGACGCCTATAAATCAAAAGCATTATTAGTATTATTACATTCAACATTACAGTCCACATAAAGTTCAGCTCTTATGTTCCCAGTTGCAGGATCAGCCTTCCTAAGGATCGGAGATATGTTCAGTCTCTTGTCAGACATTTGCTTTTTAAATTACTTTTCTTTTTGCTGTCACCTTTTAATGAGTACTGTTTTCTATAGACCCAATCACAATGTTTGTTTACAATAACTTCCAGGTAGAAAACTCCTGGCTGCGTCCTGTACATACAATTTAACGGCACTGAGCAAACAGGGGCATGGAACAATTTCATAATATCTCATTGATCTAAAATGCATGTTTTATGCTTTCATATGTCAACACGTTCACTAACGCTAGGTTGGAGACTTAATTGAACTGTTGGGCCACAGACTAGTGTAACACTAGATATGGTTTATCAAAGACAGTGTTGTAGTACTCGAGCTCGGTCTTGGTCCTAAGACCGGTCTCAAGACCACTTTTTGAAGGTCTATTCTCGGAATGGACCGCATTTTTACTCGGTCTCGTCTCGGATAAAGTGGACGCAGGATTTTATTTTAAGACCTGTCAAGACCACAACTGCAGGGATATCACTAAATTGCCTGTGCATTGTCTGATTTATGTGTTACATCATTACTCTGATTGGATGTAAAACGTCCTGCATCAAATGCAACCAATAAGTAATTTCTAATTTGAAATTTGTTACCATTAACCCCCTCTCCCCGCACCCCCTTAACACGCACTCCCAAGAAAGTGAATCTCTGAGACAGAAGAAGAAGTGCTGGCTGTCTGGCACTGGTCTGGTCTTGGTCTTGTCTCGGTCTTAACCCCTCAAAGTCTTGGTCTTGACTTGGTCTCGATACACTCTGGTCTTGGTGATGACTTGGTCTCGGTTTAGGTGGTCTTGACTACAACACTGATCAGAGATGCTAGCACAGCACAACACAGTACAGAAAATAAGCACAGCAGAAACATCAGATAGGTTGGTCCAACAGTTTGACTATATATCTTTAATTATTACAGTTACTGCTAAAATGTGTCTAACCGAAAGCTATTTTTGTGTTAGCGCACACTGTGCGTCACAGTGATAACGGAATAGTTTGTATGTGTTCTTTTTGCATTTTGAACTGGTCTTCGTAATGTCTTAAATTACTTGTATATTAATTATTTTATAAGTTAGAATAAAGAACAAAGTAAAGTTTGCTTTGCCAGCAAAATAAGAAGCCCCCTTCTCTTTGATTCTGAGGAACTTATTACCTTATTACCTACTTATTAGTCTTATTAATGCTGTATAGATGTTTATCTGTGTGTGTGTGTGTGTGTGTGTGTGTGCGTGCCTGTGCATGAATGCAAGCAAGTGCCCTCAGGAAATGGTTTAGATAAGTGGAATGTCAACTTCCTCAGAATACCTTATTCGAAAATATACAGAAAGGCACACACACACACACACACACGTAAATAAATGATGGAGATATGATGAGAGACAAACAGACAATCAGCCTCTATGACTCTGGAATTTTCTTATTCAATTGTTTCTCAGAATGCTGTCTTGTTTAGGTTGGATACGAGTCCAGAAATGTGTGTGTGTGTGTGTGTGTGTGTGTGTGTGTGTGTGTGTGTGTGTGTGTGTGTGTGTGTGTGTGTGTGTGTGTGTGTGTGTGTGTGTGTGTGTGTGTGTGTGTGTGTGTGTGTGTTTTGTTTGTGTGTGTGTGTGTGTGTGTGTGTGTGTAGGCAGCTGACCCTGGTGTGAACAGGGCCACTGTGTGAGACCACAGAGAGACCATTCTTCACTGTGACACAAACACACTCTCTCTCATACTCTCTCACACACACACACACACACACACACACACACAACACATTCACAGCCATCCTCTCTCGCTCAAAATTCGTCACATTCACTTACACACACAAACACACACATACAGAGGGTGCAAGAGAGTCACTTGCCATCGTTCTCTCATTCTCCTACACTCACACTAACACACACAACTCCCGCATAGTCTTGCGCTTTCTGTTTCTCCCCAACAAACACACACACACACACACACAGTGACTGTGTCCCACCACATAATGACCCTGATTTCACCATGCTGACTGTGACTCACTGGTTCGGTCAGGAGACTGGAATTTCAAGCTCCATCTTTTTAATATATTTTACACTTAAAAACATAAGGACATAGCTAAAGCTAAAAATATATTGTTAAGTCATAGGGACATGGTGTGAATACACAAAAAAATTTATTCATTTGTAGGTAGGTATTTGGGTTGTGTTACAGGGACACTGGAATATCATTACACCTCCACCTTCTGTATGTCCACCTTTGATATCGGCCAGGCTCTTTCCTGCAAGCATGTGTAAAAAGGTATAGGTGGGCTGGGGGGAAGAGCTAATGTGTGCAGAGGTGTTTCCATGCAAGGTGAAATATGACAATTATTTTTCTAGTAACATATTTTCACTTTCAAAACTGTGACCTTTTTTTCGCTGATGGAAACAATAAAGTAAGTTCCAAGTGTTCTATACCAAATTGTGAACATAAATCTGTTATCGGACAGTTTACCATCACTGCCCTTAATTAGGTTTCATTTGTGTATTGCTAATATTAACCGTTGTTTTCTCACAAAACATATTCTTTAGGTCCATCACAATTTCTGATAGCAACTAAGGAGCACACGTCAGTCAAGGTTAATGTAACATGACGGTGTGATTGGGTTATGTTTAGGGTTACATGCAGGCTAAGGGAGTATATACATGGAACAGCGTTACGTAATTATGATACACAAATGTAACTGTATTCTGCTAAAGTGCAGTAGGCCTACAGTGCAAGTTATGCCCATATCTGGTATTGAGGTAATCAAAAAGTAACAGCAGGAAATCAAGTTACATTACTTTAATATTGTGATACTTGGATTATGTTACTGACTACATTTTTTAACAGGTAATTAGGATTTGTGTCTAAATACATTAAAGTAACCATCCCAACCCTGGTTAGATGTTACCTTAGATGTGCTAATAGTCTGAAGTTACACAACACAAAACAGCTAAAAGTGACATTAGCTAGCTTATATTAGCAACTGCAAAATCCCACTCTCAAGACCAAAATGTATTAGAACCTTTGCTTTTTGTCAGTATAAAGCAGTATAAATCAATTAGTTATGGGTGAAAACAAAAAAATATGGAAGTCAAGTGGTAGTTTTACTTGAATTGTCAGAGCTGGGTAATTAGTTTATTTAGCTAATGGTACTGATGCACTGGTGATGAGCATTGTGTCAATCAATGTTTCTATCAAAAGTGTCATGCAAAGACATAGCTGTTAGTAGTTTCGCTTTTCCAGAGGTCTGACTAGTCCACACAACAATCCAGGATGGGAGAAAAATGTGCTCTGGTTTAGAACTGTAATCAGGCCTTAAAAGTTAGGACCGACAAGGCCAGAGCCCGACATAATTCGGCCCGAGCCCGACAAGTACATTTTGAAACAGGTGTTATATTTAGCCAGAAGAAATCACACTTTTGCTACATTGCAAGAGACTTAACTTTCTCACATTTCACATTCTGTGATTTCTGTGCTGTCCTGACAAAAATGACACTGTGGTTACAATGGGACTCAGAGCTGGAGGCACAGGTATAGTCTGATTAACATTAACTAGTGAGCCCGCATGTTTAATATGGCCCTGGGACACATAGGCCTACATCGAGTCCAGCAATAATTCACATTATTAATTACACAGGTTCTATTATAGAGCTTACAATTACAGTACTGCTCATGAGTTTAGGAACCCATGCTAAAGTTGACTAAAAAGAGGAATAAAAAAATCATCTTTTGGAAATTGATCTTAATACCTTGATTAAAAAAATGTGGAAAAATCCAACCTTTAAAGGACACCAATTTTCTTTGTGAATGAATAATGTATCATAAATAAATAAATGTTCTTCCTTAAAATACTGGGGGCATAAGTATACACACCCCTATGTTAAATTCCCATAGAGGTAGGCAGATTTCTATTTTTAAAGGCCAGTTATTTCATGGATCCAGGATACTATGCATCCTGATAAAGTTCCCTTGGCCTTTGGAATTAAAATAGATAGATAGATAGATACTTTATTCATCCCGAAGGAAATTTTATAGCCCCACATCATCACATACCCTTCACCATACCTAGAGATTGGCATGGGGTATACTTTCCATAAGATCATCTCTCAATGCAAATCAAACCAGCTATTAGGTTAACTGAAATAAAACCATGCCAATCTCTAGGTATGGTGAAGGGGTAGTAGTATTTTAGTAGTAAAATAAGTGTATTTTAGTAGTGAAATGCATGTACAGCAACATTAAGGGGATACTGGAACAGCAATGAGCCATGCACCTGTAAATCGCCCAGAAAGGGCCCTGGGTTGAATGTAAAGTGAGAATGAAAGTCAGGTCAGTGTGATAAGAGGGTGTACGTGTGTACTTGTGATTGTGTGTGTGCTATTTTCTTTTAGTTTTTCTTTTCTTTTCTTTTTTAATTTAGTATTGAATAATCACTTACCTTTGTTGTTAATTTATTTACTTATCACTTATATTTAAAAGGTATTTGCAAAGTGGATGATTACTGAGGGGTTCTCTGAGAATTTGGACTGTGAACTTTTCCCCACAAAAACACACTCGCGCGCACGAGCACACAAAGATACACGTGGAGAGATTGTGTAACGTTACTACATTTATTTAATTATTTTAAGTTAGCTGCATATGGACTGTACAAGCAGGTTTTAGTGAAGCAAAAGTTCTTCCTTGTCGTTTTTCTGTGGTTTTTACTGGATGTCAAGATAGCAGTGTCGCCTAAAGAAAAAAAAAAATCACTTCCCAGGAGCAAAACTCAGTAGCGTCAAGTGAAACAACGTTAATGCAACCAGAGACAGGATGTTGCTAAATTTTCACAATTAGATATTTGATGTCGTTTAAGATTTGGGCCTGAGACAGTGTAAAAAAACTAATTAATACAATAGTGTATAACGTGTAGGAAACTTCCAAAAGGCTAGCGCAACTTCCAAACACAAATAGGCTAGTGTATTTCGATTTTCCTAGAATCTAACGTAAGGCCTACATTTAATTTATTTATATTATAGGTAATCCTGTTCTAATATAATGTATGGCTTTTTATTATATGTATGGTACTTTCTGTTCTTTACCGTTAAAGTAGAACTTAAAACGCAAATCGAAGACTTTACAGGTCTACTAGTAAAAGCAATTATTTTGAAAGGTCTGTCCGGAAGCCATGTGTTTAAAGCTAACTAGCTTGACGCGGCTGCTAGCTAAACTTCAGAATGAACCCGACAAGACGAAAACCCGTTAGTTTGTAGAGGAGAAACTGTGACCGTCCATGTCTTGTCTACAAATATCAACACGCTGACAAAAAGTTATTGACAGCAATGTCGAGAGAAAACACCACTCGAAGTTTGGACAGTATAGACCTCGCTGCTTTAAGAGTAAGTTTAAAAATGTTGCCTTGCTTTTTAATGAAGTGTTTGAGCAAACATTGGAGGATGTGGTGGGTGTTGCTTGAAACTTAACGGTAACGTTAGTTTCCAGCAAAAACACCACTTGATTTTTTCCCCCTTGTCTAACGGTCGGCTCTTGCTTTATGCACTTTTTTAAAGAAGAGTTTTATCGTGTCCTAACTCGGTGTGTAACGTTAATGTCTATACAACGTTACCATGTAACATTGTGCTTTCTGTCTGCACTGTGTCCTGTTTGGTGTAGCTAACTTTACAAGCTGCAGTGTTTACACACGGGATGTTTCTTTGGCTGCCTTGCTGACAAGTTGGCATGCAACAAGTGAATGCTTACTGAGATAAACTTTGTGTATAATTGACAGAAAAAAACTAGAAAGAAATGCATTCTAGTTCATGGGCACATCATTGTTTTTTAACCCAATTCACACAATTGTAATACTTAACAGCTAGTGTTTAGTGTTCTTATGCTAGTTTACTGTCTTTGTCATCTTTCGTTGGTCATAGTACAATATTTCTGTATCTGTAATACTATTAGTATTAGTATCCCTATAGGAAATGACAGTATGTCTGTATGATTCAAGTATGGTTTTGCCATGTAATGTAATATGATTGTATACATCTTTTAGGTGATAATATTTCTATAGTCAGTGAAGCCAAGAAGACCTTTTTTAAAATGACATTTTCAACAATTTTCAACCCGTACTTTGATCTTTGTAGCTCACAATGCTATCCACATTTACATTCCCATTTCCTCAGTCTCCATCCCAGTATAACACTGCATTGTTCTTCTCCATTTGCCCGCAGTACTACTGAGTAAAGTTGTTTATCATAGTTGTGTTCGGCATGAACCTGTTGCATTGTGACTTTGCTGAAAAATGCAATTTTCTATACCGTTTGTTAATGCACTGTTGCATTCACTTGTAGTGCTGTCTGCTTAGCTTTGTTCTCTTCATTTGTCTTAGCATCACTCCTATACGATCCTCGTTTATTTTTCTTGACCGTGTTTATTTTTTTTTTCTTCTAGGATCCAGCAGGTATCTTTGAGTTGGTGGAGGTGGTTGGCAATGGAACCTACGGTCAGGTGTACAAGGTGAGCACTCCCATGATGCATTTCTGTCCATCTTTCGAATTTGAATAGTTGTTTGTTGCATGCATGGAAGATGATGTACAGTATCTAACACGTCACTTCTGGTAAAACCAGACAAACTATAGCTACTTCCAGTTAGTGAGGAGAAAAAAAGAAATTCTCAGCTTACTGAAATATCCTGTAGCTCTTACAAACAGAACACACACACACACACACACACACACACACACACACACACACACACACCAGCATCTGCAGCATCTTTTAAAGGCCCTGGGTGGGGCTCACTTCCTTATCGCAATATCTGTTTGTGTATGAGTGGTTTGTGGTCACAGGAGGTGTTCAGTCTTATTTAGGTCTGTGCAGATGGTTGTGCCCTCAGTGCAAGTCATGTGTATGTGCTTTTGCAATACCACAACCTGTGTGTTTCTATTCATATGCGGAACACTTAGTTTTGTGCATTTAAAAAAAGAGATCCTCTTGGGCGAATCACGGAGGTTCAGACCCTTTGTGGGTGGTCAGTTTAAGATGCGTGTTACAATTTGAGTCAGGTGAAAAGACTACAATTGCTTGTATTTCTTCATCAGAGATGTAAAACCTCATTGCTGTTGGCCTTCCATAGTAACATATACTCCCCTACCTGCCATATGGAAAAGCAAAGAAAAAATAGAAATGTTTATATAGAAGATTATGTCAAATTGCTTTGATCCTAAATGAATTATGCAAGAAGAACACAGTTCTATAAGGAGGATTGTTATTTTTCCCGCAGCACAAGACTTGAGGAGCAAATTCAGGTTAGGTTCAGGCATAGAAATAAAGGATAGAAAGGCCATTGAACTGTTTCCCGTGGTCGTTTGATTGGCACACAACAAAATGACGATTGTTGTCAGCTGTCTAGTGACAATACGCGTCAGTAAACTGTGCTCGCTGTGAGGAGACCCGCTCGGGAGATGTTTTCGGAGTTGCAGGGAGTGAGGAGGGACAGTTAGAGCCAGCGGCGGTGGGTCGGTGGACCGCTAACGTTAGACTCAGCCCGCTGTTCGGCTCATTCTCTGTAACCGATGCAGCATAAAAGCACGGCGGAACCAGAGCCCGTCTACGGAGAGCCTGTTCACTCCCTAATTAAAATTATGGTTCGGAGTAATTTCACCCTAGGCTGCTTTGCACCTTGACCTCGAGCCAAACAACCCCCCATAAGCTTTTTTCCCTTGTTATAACGTTGGTCGAGTTAGCGTTATCAGCTGGTTAGCTTAGTGCAGGCTCTAATGGATCCACGTTTGTATCTCGTAAATTACCCCACTAATAATGCCCTGAATGATACCAAACTTCTACAGTAGTACAAATAGTTTCTGTACTTATAAAACAAGGCATTATAAAGTTTGTAAGTACACCAGAAGTATATTTAAATAACACTTGCCTGATGGATACTACTGCGCTATCGCACGGTAGCAGCCGAGAGGAGCGGTAGCAGCCGAGAGGAGTATCCATCAGGCAAGTGTTATTTAAATATACTTCTGGTGTAGTTACAAACTTTCTAATGCCTCTTTTTATAAGTACAGAAACTATTTGTACTACTGTAGACGTTTGGTATCATTCCGGGCATTATTAGTGGGGTAATTTACGAGATACAAACGTGGATCCATTAGAGCCTGCACTAAGCTAACCAGCTGATAACGCTAACTCGACCAGCGTTATAACAAGGGAAAAATAGCTTATGGGGGGTTGTTTGGCTCGAGGTCAAGGTGCAAAGCAGCCTAGGGTGAAATTACTCCGAACCATCACTTTAAGCCCCATTGTACCGAATTCGGTTGCAGTTCCACCAGAGTTCCACTGGGGGTGACCGCGGGCGATTGCAAAATGAATGGGAGTCTATGGAGCTAGACGGCTAAATTTGTCTCCTTCGCCTGATTGCCGTTGAGAAATCTCAGATTTGATTGTAGTTTTTGCAAGTTCAACATGGATTATACTGTAGGTCGAAAGTTGAATGAACGAGTACTTATGTCCTTTCGATTTCTTACAGGTTGAGTCGTTGTTTGCCCATAACACGCTAGCATTCTGCTAATAAATGCTGATCGGTCAGTGAAGGACTGATTACGACCAGAGATCCCGCTTGACGGCATCCAAAGCAGAAACAGAATGTCAGAGTGAATATTTCGGCGTGGTCTTTAGAACATTAGCAGACCTCTTTCTAGCACGTGTATTGACAGGGAGAGCCTAACGTGTCAGCTGTGTTTAGGCCTGTCGCAATATGCAATAAATCAATTAATTGCATGATAAATAAAAATGAGCTTGATCATTTTTAAATGGAAATTATCACGGCCGGAAAAATTTCCATTTTATTTATTGTTTTTGATTGTGTTTGGTTTTTATTCCAGTGCATTTTTTGTTAACAGAGACTGAGAGTCCATTTTATTTATTGGTTTTGGATTTGGTGTTTATTGTGGATATTTATAATGTCTTCTAGTTCCAATGTTAAATATTCTTTAGAAATAAAAGTTTATTGATCTTTGAAAAAGTTGTACCTGCATTGTTATGCCATTATCATTATATTAGATGAAAATGGTCTCCGAACGACAATATTATCATTTATCGCAATAATTTCTGGGACAATTTATCGTCCAGCAAAATGTGTTATCGTGACAGGCCTAGCTGTGTTGTTGAAGGAAGAGACTCAGAGCTGGCTGTAAAGCAGTATCTCTGGCCGTACGATGTCATTGACATTTTAAAAGGCTTTTTAGAACAAAAAAGCGACTTTAAAAAACATCAAAGACCCAGCAGTGTGTGTTTTCTTAGCCTCCCCTTTCGAATGCAACATTCAAATTACAAGACACAAAATTATATCCTGAGAAAAGTGGATTTTGAGGGGTACAGCTCCATAGACCACCATTCATTCTGCACTCGCCTGTGAGCGCCCTCATATGGAACCAGAGTGGAACTTCAACCAGTTCAGAAGCCGGAAGTTCTCCCCTTGTTAGACATTCTCTGGCGGAACCAGCTAACGTTGGCTTGCTAACTCCGCCCTAACGTTGCCCCCCCCTCGCCACATCGGTCACAGAAAACGAGCCGAATAAAGTGGTCAGTCGTGGCGATAGCAATGTGCTTTGTGCGGCTGAAGCATGAAGTTAATTTGACTAATTTAGCGGCTGGCTCTCTGCCTCGTAACGTTACCACTCCACTTCAAAACCTCAGCTCCGCCACTTGCCGGAAGTCGGCTTATTATCGCAAGTTTCTACGTTACCGTGGCAATGGTACACCTAAAAATGGCTGCTGCTCGCACCATTGTGCTACGTTGATTTGAGTGGAAATGGCCTTTCTATCCATTTTATTTCTGCGGGTTCAGGTCTTTTTTAGACACGCGTTGATTTGTGGCTAATCAGCGTGGCACAAATATATTAATATCAACATTAACTAGTACAATAAGCAAACATTCGGAACATTTTTGGAAAAAGGGACTTTGGCTGTCACCCAAAAATGTGTTATAAGTTAAGACTATGAATTAAGATAGAGGTTAAGTTTAGGGTTTATGAATGAATGAGGTCCATGGATGGTTCTCTGTGAATGAGGCCTCAATTGCCACTTGATTTCTTGAAAGAGGAAATGTTGCAAGAGATGCACAGGACAGTGAGGCCTGTGTTGGCCTTTACACAGGGTGCTTTTACACGGGGGTAAAAAAAAAAAAATCACAAATTTCATCCAATTTAACCGTGGGAAACCTCCTAATATGGGTGACTTTTGAAAAATCTTATTGAGGGGCACTAACACCAATGATTCTGATGTTTTTCATGTCAGGGTCCCACGAACAAGGCAATACAGACTACAGACCATTTGAAAAAGTCATTCATTTTGTAAAGCAATGAATGAAATGACATGGAAATGGGAATTGCTACAGTATAGGCAAAGTTGTAATGATGGTGTGTAATGCTACACAAAAGTGTGTGTGTGTGTGTGTGTGTGTGTGTGTGTGTGTGTGTGTGGCCATAAAGTGAGTCCCATTATGGGAAACCAGGACAGGAATCGAATCGGGCACGTAGAACAATGACTTATGCTACACACAAACAAACACACGGCCCCTTAAGAAAACACTTAGTTGTGGATTGACGTGGGTGTAGGAGATGCTGACAAAGCATCTGGGATTCTCCTCTGTTTATTTATACGTCTGTTGTATTTTCAGTACACTGCATTTTTTAGCATTCAGCAATGTAACCTGATCTAAATACAGAGTGTAAACCTCTGTATTGCTGATTTGTACATTGAGTGCAAGCTACGAAATAAAAAAGTACAACAGAGGAAAGTTAGCTACAATTCCGATGTGTATGTGTCACTATCGAAAATGTATTTATAATCTGCAGTATACAAGTGTTTAGTGAGACAAGAACTAGGCCCATCAGCACCAGGCCAACATAAAATTGACCTATACTGTGCCTAGATCAGGGATGTCCACATACCCCTAATTTGATCTCAAGTGGGCCAGACCAGTAAACCATTCCAGAAAGATCAGAAACTTTATCAGCCACAGAGTTTCTTGTCAGCTTGATGTTGGCAAACGCAAGTTGCTTCTGCTACGACAGCGTTCCAAGGCCGTTGTAGGAAAAAAAAAAAATATAATGTTACGGACTCGGGAGAGGGGTAATATTCAGAGAAAAAAAACTCTTAATTTTACGGAAAAAGAACTCTGATATTCTCTGAGATTAAAGTGCTAAATTGGGAATTGGAATTAATTACTTCTCTGCGATTTTCACACTTTGCAAAGTCATCCAGTGGGCCGGATTGGACCCTTTGGCGGACCGGTTCTGGCCCACGGGCTGTATGTTTGACACCCCTAGCCTAGACGGTCAAAAGACTACAAGACCCAAAGAAATTTCCAGGTGAATCTGTCAGCGATTTATATTTCAGAGTCCCATACATACTGAGATGCTGAGACCAGTCACCATGTTTTTAACGATTGTGCTGCATAACATACACACCTGTGCAGTTACAACTAACTTCGTAGGGCAGTGAAATGGGTTTGTATTTTATCTGTTGATTAGTTTTGTTTTTAACCGTTGTGTAAAGGCTGGCAAACAGAAAGCAGGACCCAAATGACAAGAAAGATAATCAGTTTTACTAAGGTCTGTAGTCGATTTACAGTCTTGCAGTTAGCAAAAAGCCGGGTCAGGTCAGTCTAGTCTAGACGGGAAAACAAGTCTGATGGGGCAGGCAGCAGGTCCCAAAATATATAAACCACGCAACTACAAAATAAAAGGCAACAGGCTCAGGTAGGTAGGAAGGCATGGCTGGAACACCATGGCATCTTAGGGCGCTAACACACAGAGCCGATTAACGGTCGTCGGACCATCTGGCGAGGTCGGTGACTCGAGTCTGTTCGGTGTGTCCCGTGCCGTCGTCCGTCCGAGGAGCCGTCGGCATTCATTTTGGCCGACCCGACATGTTCAGTCGGAGACAGGGCAGTCGGATGAGTCTCTCAAAATCTGACAAAAATCTTTTAAACTGACCTTTGTCGATCTGAAATGAAGACCGATGCAGCAACTGCATGGCCTATTTCTCGCTTCAAATGTTTTCAGAAACACGTTTCGGTGAACTATTTTAGTACAATATGAGATCGTATTCTGAACAAGCCGCCATGACAGTCTGGCTGTGAATTTCCGGAGAAAAAAGAACCACGTGACGCGTTCGTCCAATCAGCTGCCGGTTTTGATTTTCTGGGAAGCAATACAGAGCAGTGCCGCCTGCTGCTATGGAGACGTATTATGTTTCGCGCACGCGCAGAGCGTATGCCCTAACCCTAACCCCGGCACATTTGTAGGCGGTGCGCGGTCACGGAAGCCTTGTATCATGTGGACGAGCCGACAGCGTTGTTGTCCGAAACCACGCACTATAGCTTGAAACAAATCAACAGTGAATGAACAGTGAAATCAACAACACCTCGAACTGTTAAATTTCCCTTCATACTTTTTTCATTCAAAACACAAGACAAAGAAAGAGTTTACTTGCAAAACGTAATGTGCAGAATAGTTGTTTTTCTTGATTACGTGGTTTTTGTGATCGTTAAGAGTCCAAATTTAGCCTGGATGCCAGCCAAACTTAGCCCCGCCCACATCGTTTGAAGTCGGGAAGTTCGGTCTGGACTTGATCCGTTGTGGAGCAACTATGCTCGAACCAGAGCTGTTCGGACCAATCAAATTGTCAGGGCGGGCTTTATACGATGATGGACAGATGATCAACAGTAACGTAATCAACCGCGTCACCAAAGAGCGCTTGGGTTGAATTTGTTTACAACAAAGATGGCTGCCGCTGGAGAATTGAGACGTGTAGATTCCGCCATCGCGTCTGTTTATAGAAGATATCGACAGCGCATTCATTTTAAAAGAGGAACAGAGAACCGCGATCACGTATGTAAACACATTGCCACACCCGTCCGCACGACACGGAAACTGCCGCCTCTGCCTTTGCTCTGCTGAAGCCTGCCTTTGACTTGCAGCTTCTGTGACGTCTGTCTCCGTTGCTCTGATTGGTTGTAGGTCTATCCAGTTGAGCGCAGAGGCATTTTCTTTCAAACACGCCCCATAATCACCGTCCAGTGGAGCGGTATCCGACTCATATTCCGACTAGAATCTGAGTATGACGACGTCAGGCTACGTCAAAAAAATTTGATTAATTGCGCAGCCCTACTCTCTAGAAGAGCCAAACTAAGGACAGAGGGCAGGGGAGGAATGACATGATGTGTGGAACATTAAAAAACCTACACTGGGACTTTGAAAAAGAGAGAGAGTTTAAGGGTGAAGAGGCGGAGGAGGCAGATGGAGCAATATGTTAATTTGTGCACAGTAATGTGCAGTTTGTTGTAGTCCCTGCTGTAAACCACGCTGGCCCACTGTCTGTTGTTTACTGAAACGGTTTCTAGTTCCACTACTAAGCTTCTGTTGCCAATTAGTTCTGCTCCAAATTTAAGCCTTAACAGCTGACTGGTGTCTAGCATCAGGAGTTAAATGTCACGAATCATGTTTTGATCCCCTAATTGCCAGTTAGTAGTCAGATACTGTGTGGTGTCAACCTGAACCCCGGTGTCAGCGGGAGCAGGCACGGGAGGGAAGCGATCCCCATTAGCCCTGTTTTACATTATAATTCAGCGGCAGCCTTCTGGTCAGCCGACAGGATTTTTCTGACATGCTAAGACAGGCACAATTAGAAGTAATAGAGAGTCATATAGGAGAGTAGAGCGGGCTGGAGAAAACAATCAGGCCTTTTTAGCTAAACTGCCCCAGGAACTGAAAAAGTCAGGAACTACTCCTGAACTCAAAGAATCTCCAGTGCACATGAGTTTGTTTTTTTTTGCGTTTCCTCCACATCTAAAAAAAACCCAACTGAGATTACAGATTAAGAAAGCCACCGTGTGGGGTGGGTTGAGAGCTCATTTTTGCACGAAACAAGAAAACACAGTCATCCCTGTTGTCTGCGTGCGACGTTTGAATGAAAAGAGAAGTGCAGATTTAGAGCATGCAGAGAGGTTTGACATCGAAAGGCAGGACCCACAAGGGAGAGGATATAATAAGAGTTTTGTTCCGCTTAGTTGTGCGCTATAGTAAGTTATCAGTAATGAAGGTTGTGTTTGTCCTGCCCGTGACATTCAGTGCTGCAAACTCCACCCCGTATAGTTTCTGGCAGGCTGGAAAGCAGCGCCATGGTAGCAGGGAGATTTTGAGGACAAGAACTTGGACCCAGGTTCCTGCAGTGTGTGTGTGTGTGTGTGTGTGTGTGTGTGTGTGTGTGTGTGTGTGTGTGTGTGTGTGTGTGTGTGTGTGTATATGCAGGTAAAGGTCCTTAGTCCCTCCCAAAAAGTACCTGGAAAAGTTCTTGGGCTCAAAATATATATCTTTAACCTAAATAACCCCAACTCCATTATCATGCTCCGATTTCTTTCAACTTCTCCCTTTTTGGGGTCAAAAACACATGCACGCAAAAACAAAATCATTACTGAACACACACACACACACACACACACACACACACACACACACACACACACACACACACACACTTAATTGGAGAAAGCTCGTTCTCCTTTTGACACTGAGGTCCACTGAATGACACACACAGGCTCCTGCACACACGTTTATGACACTGTGAAGTGCTAGGAATCCAACGCATACACAAATACATTCTGATTTCTGCCTGTCGCTTGTCCTCGGACCGACCAACACGCACGCACGCGCACGCAGTGGCAGGATACGTCGGCACTACAGTAGTGTGCCAGTGAAAAGGTTACTATAATATATCCGTACGTATGCTAATTAGGTATGAGAGACATTCATAATGCAGACAGCAAGGGGACACATGAGAGAAACACACACACACACACACACACACACACACACACACACACACACGTTTTAAAGGATGTATTATGTGCAGTAATAGTCACATGGCAGTAGTATGGTTATATCTGCAGGAGTTTTGTGGCCCCGGGACAAAGAAACCCCTGACAATTTAAGAGTGCGGACAAACAGTATAGTAATTTTTAACTGTTACATTTTTTCAAATAAACATTAACATTATTAAGTTGCTTCTTAGTACTGCATCACCATGAGGCATACACTGTGCATGCTCCTCTCACTTACTATCTAGTCGTCATGCGCGCACACACACACACACACACACACACACACACACACACACACACACACACACACACGCGCACGCACACACACACAGGGCGTTTCCCTGTTTGCAGAAGGAACTTCCCTTCCCTGCAAAATGTGTGTGTGTGTGTGTGTGTGTGTGTGTGTGTGTGTGTATTCTTGTTTAGCTACATTTGTGGGGTCCAAAAAACAGGAATACAGTATACTTGTGGGGTCCCGACAGCTTTGTGGGGCCAAAATGCTGGACCCCACAAGTTTAAAGGGCTGTTTGAGGGTTAAGACTTGGTTTTAGGATTAGGGTTAGAATTAGGTTATGGTTAGGGTGAGGGTAAGGGTTAAGGTTAGGCATTTAGTTGGGATGGTTAAGGTTAGGGTAAGGGGCTAGGGAATGCATTATGTCAATTACGGGTCCCCACAAAGATAGTGAGACGCACTGTGTGTGTGTGTGTGTGTGTGTGTGTGTGTGTGTGCGCTGTACGTTTCTGTTACAATGTCAAAATAGCGCTAAGATGACTGCTGATGTAACACTGTGCTGCTCTGATGAAAGCTTAATCTTAGAGACACTACGACTAAATTTAAACTAGTTGAAATATTTAGTTTGGTCAGACCGTAGACCGTGCGACATAAACCGACCTGCGTGGTTAAATGATGTTCATAGCGTGCAGGGGAACAAATCAGAACATGTATTTGAAATGAATTTGTTGGTAAGGACTTGAAGAACTGCTCTCTGTGTGTATTTGAGTCAAGTTTGTGAAACGCCAAAGCCTCCCAAATTTGCTCTGGAGTATTGCTCCCACACTTGGTGACACCATGTTGAAACATCATGGACTGTGCACACAGCCATTAAACAGCGGTCTGTAATTCAATTCCCGGAGTGAATCACTTACACTTCCTCAAATCTTTCTAGTTTCAATAGTGTCACTTCCCTCTCTGTGACCCACTTATCATCATCATTATTTTACTCATGTTCACTGATCTGCTGACCGAAGTGTAAAATATATCCAAACAAAGATTTAGACCAACACCTACTTGCAGTTGCAAACAAACACACACCTTCCCTTGAGTGACTACGGCACAGCCCCTCCCGCAGGGTTGTCTTTTGAAAAAACGACTGCCAAAACGATTAAATATTAAGTATTCAGTTTCTCCTTCAGATTAAGAAATGAAGAACTCAGTTGCACAAAGTATTACAGTATTACAAAAGTCTTTCTTCCAAAGCTAAGCAATGCTGTGTGGGGGTTTGAGCTGAGGGGATGAAAGAAGAGAGGAAACATCCTCCAACACTGTGAAGTTGTAGAGCTGTGTTTGTGCTTGTCAGATGTAAAAGCAAAGGGAATGGGAGACAGACAAAGGGGGGGGAGAGAGGAAAGTGAGAGAGCGAGATAGGGCAGAAGGAAGGAAGGAAGGAAGGCAGAGGTGAAAGGCAGAGAGACAGAGAGGAGTGGTGGAACGGAGAGGGAGAGAGACAGATGAAAATTAGAGAAAGGAGGAAAGTAGCCCCCCATGAGGTTTGGAGCTATGCTTTGTGCTGATTACCCGTGAGTGTGTTTCTGTGTGACCCAGAGCAGTGAGAATATGGGGGGGGAGTTTGGTAACTGGTAGTTAGAATATTCTCAGAAGTGACTGGCCTTCTTACTGTACTTTCTAAATGCCAAAACTATCATTAAAAGTACACCAGGGATTCAGTATTGCACTTACATGAAGTTAGGGGGGAACAAAACTCGGGTGAAAAAAAAAAAAAATCAAAAATCAATGCAGCAGAGGCTGAGCTATCCAGACTGGTTTAAGGATTAATGTTTGAACCTGATTTAAATCATGATTTCATTTTAAATGATGTTGCACCAAACTTTAAAGCCCCAGTCCGTTCACAAACTTGTCCGTTTTCATGAATATTTACCACCACCATCAATTCCAAGTATTCCTATTAGCTTGGAATTTTACATTTGCGCTCGCATGAACTGGGGTAGACGCTCCATAATGATGCGCCATCTTGAAATATGTTAGCCGGTAAGGGACATACTGCTCCGCCTTTCGCGTTTTCGACTCACAGCTGCTGCTATCGTCACTTCCCGGCCCCGGCAAGTTTGAAGAAGGAAACATGGAGGACCACACGTATTCAAAATCCAAATTTCAGAAACGGGAGTCTTCTTCTTCGCCCAGAAAAAGAAAACGGATATTGAAAAGAGCAAGAGACCGGTGTCATCAGAAAAAAAGAGTGAACATTGGAGCTGCTTTGGACGCACACACCAAATCCCAACTGGTTAATTATCCTCCGGACCGCTGGAGTCTCCTTTTCTTTCTCTCTCCTTTCCGTCGGGTGGCGTACTCGTGGTGTGAAGCGCGCCCATGCCACTCTCCGACATTAACTCATGGATGTATTAAGAGAACGCATGAACTCCAACGACGGCTGATAGACGGCCTTTTGTACACCTTCGCTTTTTGAAGCGTGAAGAAGGCTACCGTAGCTGCAATACTGCGTGGCGAGAGCGAGTTGATTGCGATATATGATCTCAACGCTAGATGGGAGTAATTCTTACACAATGTAGCTTTAAAGGACAATTCCAACGCAAAATGAACCTAAGGGTTAATAACACATGGGTACTGAGTCGACCGTTCTCTGGGAGATGTTTTCATGCTAATCGAGTGTGACCAGTTTTAGCGCAAACGCGAAAGTAAAAAGAAATCTCTATTTCTACACCACTAACAAGGCTCAAAATAGCACCACACTTCCACGGTAGCATAATGAGGGTCCCTGCACGTAAGGCCGGTTACACACTGGGTGCGTCGCGCGTGTCAGCTGCGTGGCGTGTCAGTTTAATATTTCGTCTCCCATGTTAACAGGTAAGAACTTGCGCACTGCCTGCGTGACACGCACGTCTCAGGCACGGCTCGAGCCGCGCCGAAAACGCGTGCATGCTAGAAATAGGACTGACGCCTATTTTTCACGCCACACGCAAGCGTGTTGGAAGGTTTCCAGGCAAAATCGAATAGGAAAAGATGTTTATATGTCATTTTGACACTAATAGATTAATAAATGACATGTTGATGTTTGAAAGTCTCTAGGTTTTGATATAAATGCAGATATAAATGTAATAAAAAAAAAAAAATCGATTTTCTAATATTGCACCTGTCAATACAGAACGAAATATTCTGTAGCCTATTTTGCCGTCAATACTGCAGACGTTGTCTTTGCTGTAATCAAATCAGTATGTATTAATGTTTAACATGGTATTTCATTTGATCAAGGGGAAACATACATGTGTACAGACAAAGCTAGCAGCAGCAGCGCCGCGTCAGACACGTTTCTGGTGTGTAAAGACATAGAAAAATCCACGCAACAGAAACGCCACGCTCACGCCACGCAGCCAGTGTGATACCGGCCTAAGCCGAAGCATTGAGAACTTTGTCAGTGTACAGACAGTTTCTTAAAAAGATAGTTTATAAAGACAGTACCGTTCGGTTTACAGGCAGGCGCCATCTTGTGAAAACAGTCACGACCAGTCGAACGACAAACGCCGTGATTGAGCTATGTTACTGGTTACACCCAAGATGGCGCCTGCCTGTATACCGAATGGTACTGTCTTTATGCATCCGGCGGCACCGGAGTAATCCCGGAAGTGGAACGTCGTGGATATAGACTATTGTGTATACAACTGATGCATACTGTATACATCAGGGTATTTTTGGCATACTGTCGATTTGGATTTAGTTTACATACTGCTACTACATGCTACATTTAATAATTAAAAAAACCAAGATGGTTCCTCCCTGAGTCATACTGGTAAATACATCTTTTTTAGCTGAGAGTTACACAAACACACTTTTCACATGACAGTAGGACAGAATGAGTTATCATTGAGCTTTTAGCAGCATTATACTCAATATAATGTCAAACCATTCCAGCTCTTTTGACCCTGTAGTGCCAGCCAGTGAAGGTTCCATGTGAATGGACTGGGAAAAAGGGGTTGTTTCTTTAGCTAAATGTGCACACTCAGAAACAGCACGCACACGCACGCACACGCACACGCACGCACACACACACGCACACGTACACGCACACGCACACACAGATACAGATATGCAGCCTTTAACTAGCACCATTCCTATGTGCAGTTTTGAGAGGAGTGCTGATCAGTAATGCCCTCCATCCAAGCACAAAGTACACATATGTACGGTTAATACAGTAACAGACTGTTCTGTAGGGGACAGATAGAAAGACACAGAAGCCGGAGAGAGACAGACAGATTATGTTGCACAGAAAGAAAGTTGGAGACAAGCAGAGAGATACAGTAAAAGTGTTTCTCTCATGTGTCCCCTTGCTGTCTGCATTATGAATGTCTCTCATATCTAATTAACATATGTATGGATATATTATAGTAACCTTTTCACTGGCACACTATTGTAGTGCTGATGTATCCTGCTAGTGTGTGTGTGTGTGTGTGTGTGTGTGTGTGTGTGTGTGTGTGTGTTCTTGTTTAACTATATTCGTGGGGTCCAAAAACCAGGAATACAGTATACTTGTGGGGTCCGGACAGCTTTGTGGGGCCAAAATGCTGGACCCCACAAGTTTAAAGGGCTGTTTGAGGGTTAAGACTTGGTTTTAGGATTAGGGTTAGAATTAGGTTAAGGTTATGGTGAGGGTAAGGGTTAAGGTTAGGCATTTAGTTGTGATGGTTAAGGTTAGGGTAAGGGGCTAGGGAATGCATTATGTCAATGACGGGTCCCCACAAAGATAGTGAAACGTGTGTGTGTGTGTGTGTGTCTGTGTGTGTGCTGCATATTGTTAAAAAGAAGCTCAGTTGAGAGTCGGAACATTTCACATTATTAAGTAGCGGTGGCAGCACAGCCAGCAGACACCGTCGAGTCTGAAGGGACAGGAAGGCCACTTCCTTATGTGTCACAGTCAGGCCAGTGGCTGCTTGCATGCCACAATTTTTTGGCAATTACGGAGACAATGTCCACTACTTGGGGACAGACTCAAGGCCGGAAAGAATAGAGGTCTGTGAGCCTGAAACAGTACATCTTGCATCCAATTTAAAAGCGTAATACATATGAGAATAATATATACGCTATGTTGCCATCTGACAAGGGGTCTGTTTAACGACTGCTGGTTCAGCAACATTTTCAGTAAACTTTGTTAGGCATGTCATGACATTCCACTAGTGTCATTGTGGGTTTCTGTTGTAGTTTTTTCTTGTTTCGTTGTGTTGATTTATTCTCTGTTTTCTTGTTTTTTTACGTCTCGTGTTTCTGTCTTCTGTCTTTGACCTCGTGGTGTATGTTTGATGCTTAGATTCCTGTTTTATTTTGTAGTCTCTCTGTTCTCCCATGTCATGGCTTGTTTTGCTTCCTGTCTCGTGTTTTTCCCACCTGTGGGATTGTCTGCCCCCGCCCTGATGTCTTTCACCTGTTCCCCAGCCCTTGTGTCACCTGTCCCTTTTTTCACGCTCGTTTACATGTGTATTTTAGTCTGTGCAGGGCTCCAGACTGCGACCAAAATTTGAGTGTGCAACTGAATTTGACATCCAGTCGCACATGTGCGACCAGTAAATTTGCCCCCTTTTTTACACAAGTTAAACGTCGAAATTTCTTATCTTTTTTAAAAATAAAACAGGCTAAAGAAGAATATACAAATACAAGAATAAAAGTTACAGTGAGTAAGAAATGAATAATTATTCAGTTTAATAGGTTGTAGGGATGGGTTTGGGAGGAGGAGAATTTTGTTTAATTAATAAAATAACTAGGTACATAGGTTTGACAATAATTTTTACAACTGAAATAATTGTTTTGTAATTATAGAGGGAAAGTACCAAAAAAAAAGGTACCATTGGGTAACGGAACCGAATTTCAGGTATCTGTACCAATATTGGTTCAGTAGTAGCCTAAACAATGCATGTTTAATTTTAAGTTGAATTCATTGTAATTGTAGACTAGAGCTTGTGTGTGTGTGTGTGTGTGTGTATATATATATATATATATATATATATAGGTTTTTTTTTTCATGACAGCGATGGTGCTGTCAGTTAACCTTCTATGTTGCATCTTCAAAAGTGACACTGAATTTGAAACAGCACATTGTAATTTCTGCATCTATTACCAAAGTATGTATTAGGGACCGTTCAGTATTTATGGAATGGACCACCGGAGGAAAATACGGGAGGGTCATGTCTTTTTATTCTTTGCTGAGGGGAGGGTCATCCAACATTTTTTAGTCTGTGCGGGGGTGTCACCCAACTTTTTTATTCATGAAAAGAGCAAAATTTCAAAGTGGCTTGTTTGGTGCATATTTATCCATGTAGCTCTCAGTCTCGGCCCCCTAACAGATGGTCTGACCGCATACGTGGAGATGCAAGAGGAGCACTGCCCCCCTGGTGGCTCAAACGGGTAATTGCATTGTTTAAAAAATAAGTGGAATATCTGGCATGACCAGATATTAAATAAATATCTTAAATAACACAAAACAACTAAATGGTGGTAGGTAATACATCAGATTTCATATACTGCTTTGGTAAAAAAAAATATTACCTGGCTGACGATGGAAGCAGCAAGACGCAACAAACGAAAGTTACTGTTGTACTAGTCTGGACATCTTGCCGTGCCAACCTTGCAATAAAGGATCCTAAATGCCATGTATATAAATGTGATGTCAGCTTACTAATTGATTGCGGGTTTTGTGTAGATTTGGACTTTTATACGTTTATTCCACTTCGTTTAAACGGCGATCGTTCACCTGTTTGGAGCTTGCTGGTGAATGTGACGCGCGTAGGCCTTGCTGGATACACCGTATCATTTACCTTTTTGTGGATCTACTGATCGCTGTGGATTACTTTTTTTCCGTGTCATTGGATTACAGCAAAATACGGATCTTTTTTTCTCAACGCGTCTTAACGTTTTATGGTGAGTTTGGAGAGGCATCTCAACAGACTGTAGGTCCAACACTGATTGTTCACCGTTAGATTTTAGTTGAACTAAAAAGGCTCGAAATATCACCACACTTTAACTTTAGCATAATTAGGGTCCCCGGCGAACCCCGTGCAACGTTGAATTCCCAAATTCCACGTTTCACTAGTCATGACTGCTTTCCAAGATGGCTCCCGCAAGTAAACATGAACGCGACTGTCTTTATAATCTATCTTTTTAATAAACTATCTGTACACTTACAACGTTGTCAATGCTTCGTTTCACATTTAGGGACCCTAATTATGCGAACGTTAAAGTGTGGTGATATTTCGAGCCTTTTTAGTGGTATTAAATAGCGATTTAATTTGAGTGTCCCCATGCCCCGAATACTAGCATTTCAAGCTAACCAGCGGTCCGCGGTAGCCACGTTAAAGCTCCAAACTCATTCGATTAGCATGAAAACATGTCCCAGAGAGCGACAGAGTGGGAACACATCAGTTAATAACCCCTAGGTTCGTTTTGCGCCGGAATTGTCCTTTAAAGTGCTCATATTATACTTTTTGGCTTTTGCCCTTTCCTTTATTGTGTTGTATATAATTTATTTTTTGTGCATGTTATAGGTTTACAAAGTGAAAAAGCCCAAAATCCACCCCAAAGGGACTTACCATCTCCAACAGAAAACACTGTTCACAAACTGCTCCAAACAGCTCTATTGTAGTCCAGCCTTTACTTCAGAGTCAAACGTGCGTCATTTTGTAACACACGTTATAATGCTCGCCTAGCTGCTAGCATGGCACGCCCTCATACTCTGCTTCTGACAAGCTAGCAGTACTTACTGCGTGTGTGCGACTCCCAACAAAGATGGAACAGAAGTGAGATGCCTCACTCTGTAGCTAAAACAGAGAGCTCAACACACAGTACACCAAAAATATGGTGTTTTTTTGAAAATGAAACCATGTAAACCTATTCTGGTGCAACCTCTAAATACTTTTTTGAACCGGAAAATGAGCGTAATATGAGCACTTTAAAATATGGAACGCCTCTCCTGATGTCAGAAGGAAGTGAGCATTTGCGGTACCATCATCTTTTGATTAGTTAGCTAACTCTGTTTGCATTACTTGCCAACTAAAATGCTTCAGCTACTGATACAGCGATGAAACGGTGTGCAGTACAGTATAGAGAGCCGTGCTCATGCCATCTAGTTCAGCTCAGCCCAGTGTCAGTCACCCCATTATAATCAAAGAGGGAAACGGACTTACTGGGAACGTAGACCACTTCACACGCTGCTACAAAATAATAATCACGATAACAATATTAACACATGTAGCTGGGTTAGGACTGATGTGTTGAAACTGCTGACTTGAATTCTTGGAAACTCCTAATGTCTTCTCTGATGTCGACATACTTGATCTAGACACACAGGTTTCAACACCCTGCCATCCTCCATGGCCTACTAATATAATGCAGAAATGGGTCCTGTGGGGAATATTTCTTTGGAAGGGAATAAAGAGTGTTTGTTTCTAAGATTTTATCTGCAAAGCAAATAAAACACAAATAAAGGCAGATATTAAGACTGTAGTGTTTGTTTTCAAGCTCTCCATCCATCTCTGTCTCACAGCTTTTCTCTGATTCTCTGCGTCTCTGTCTGTATTAGCTGACTGATTGAGTATAGTGAGATGTGTCATTCCCTCCATCTATTTCATACACACACAGACACACTCACTCAGAGCCCTGTCATACATCACAGCTTAAAGGCTTATAGAGTAGCTACTCTAGTATCTTGTCAGCTTTCTGACTCATGACAAGATTTTCAATTTTCCCCTTCTCACCTGACTGCACTTTACAGCTCTGTCTCTCTGTGCTGGCGTGCTCCCTCTCTCATCTTGGCTCCTGCCTTGTTGTGCTGCCTCCTCATGAGAAAATGAGTGTGCGTGTACAGTTACAGTTGTTGGGCTGATTATAGTTGTTATTTTAACATCAACACTAATCGATCTGGGCCACCAATGTTTGGTGTTTCTGAATTGTAATAGTTGACATTTTGATCTGCACGTTGTTCCCGTCAACACTACTTTCAGAGACTGGTTCTATAAAGAATATTGCCGTGAGCTTCCCAGTGTGTGATGATTCACTTTGGTTTCATATTTGATTTTTAAATCTGGAGTCGGAAATCTTTTTTTTGTGTAATCTAGTTGATCCAGGCTGCAGTAAAGAGCCAGAGGTCAGCTCCCTCTGCAGAGTTTTGTCCACAATTTCACCCAAATTAGCTTTTTTTGCATTTTGCATGCAAACTGTAGCATAAACTCTAGGGGTGTCGCACTTGTGATTTTAAGTGGAAAATTGATCAAAATGAGCTTTCAGTTATCAAAATCATAAACTGTATGTTATATCAAGATAAAAAAAAATGTGTATGCTGGTTAATAATGTGTATAAAAAATAATCTTTTAAGTTTTTTTAAGTCTGTTGTGATCTTAACTTTTTCTTCATGTATTCTAGGGTCGTCATGTCAAGACAGGCCAACTGGCAGCCATCAAAGTCATGGAAGTCACAGAGGTAAGAGTGCATTACGTTGCACACTCACTATTCTCTCTATCTCCACCCACCGTTTCTTCCTTCCTCTTTCTCTTTCACATCTTTGGTGAAAAGAATGTAAATATAGAATTTCAAAGAAATCGCATTGCCAGAGCCATCAGATCATCATGCTGTCAATGTAAATTTTACACACATGATCTACACGGGAGAGTATTAACGCAAGCTGACCTGATCTTATTGCATGTAGAAGGACATTTTATACAGATCCTTGTACATCGGCATTTCTCATGGGCTTTAATGTAATACGTCATTCATCGTTCATTACCACGTTCATGGGTCCTCAAAATGTCCGGGGAAAAAATGGGGGCATTCCACTGATTTTACACATGAAGGACAGTTTATTCGTCATGAGGAGTACAACTCAGCCTGTGAAAACAGTTGTGTAATATGTTCTGTGGCTCTGGAGGCAGCGTTCCAAAGTTCCAAAGGATTGGGCTTGAAGCTTAGAATGCATCATGAACTGTCGTGGTGTTTGAAAGAAACTGGCATTTGGGAGGCAGGGCTTTTAATGAAAGACGCTATCAAATTGAATGATGGGACATGTAGGATCGAGTGTTTTTGGACTTTGACCCATTGGAGGGACTCACAGTCAGGATATCTCTGCCTCTGCTGCCTCTGATTTTGACCATTCTCTTCTAAACTGTCCCTTGTGAGTTCCCGAACTTTCTGGAAATGCAACACCAAATCACTGGAGTACTCCTTTTTAAATTGCATTTTTGTTTCTGATATAGATCTGCTGTCTGTCTAAATTAATTCTCCTGTATCCTCCCTGTGCAGGAAAATATAAGCACTAAAAAAAGGGAAGAAATAGAATTTTATATTTTTTTTTTGGTCTCCTGTCGGCATGCTGTTCGTTATGTATCTGTGATGTAGAAGACCGACAATTCAAGCGCACTTGCTAACGTCATTTGGTTTTAAAAGTTGGAATGGTTTGACAAGTTTAAAGTAGTGATTCCACCAAACGGATTATTACATAATCCAGTCCCTCCAGAAAAATGCGATTATGTGATCGCATAATTCAATGCATAATCAGCCAAAGTCTGCATATTTATGCGGGGGCTGCATTTTTTCAAATACGCCACACTTTCACCGCATAAATTGCAGATTTCCGTGCAAAATATGCGGGGCTTGCATGATTTCATAATCCCTGCATTTTCGTTGCAAAAAAGTCACATATATCTTAGCAGAAAGTTGAACGGGAATGTTATGAAGTGACGTAATTACGCGACGTGAACATCATCGAAAAGCTGCAAACCCCGCGATGAAGCCATGATGAAACCGAAGTTTTTTGGAAGTTCCCGCAATTTCATCGCATAAAATTGCATAAATATCCCGCATATTCCATCGCATTATTTAAGAAAACGTGCCGCATAATCAAGGATTTTTGCCCGCAACAATCACAAAAAAACTAATTTTTCTGGAAGGACTGATAAAAACTTTTCACAAGACAATGATTATGTTTTTGTAGGATCTGCTGGCTCAATATTTCAGTATGTTCAAGCACATATAAAAAAAACGAAGGGAGAGTAATCAACAGAGCCATAAAATATCAGATAAAAAGAGAGGGAGGAAAAGAGTGAAGAGAGAGAAAGAGAGACTGTCACTACCCGATGTGAGTCGAGTGCAGATGTGAGTTGCGCACGCGTCACTTTGCGACTTCACGCAGATCTGTTGTGCTGTTAGCCACAGAATAATGAGATAGGTACATTACATAGCAGCCATTTATTATTTAGCGTAAGGCATCACATTTTCACGGCATGATCCCTGATCTATCCCTCAGTTCTAGATTAGAGGCTGAAGTAGCCTACAAGAACCTGCTAACGAGAGACTTCTGTAATGTCAGTACAATAAAAATGGACCTACATAACGAAGTTCGTTCACTGCTGGCCACAAGTTAGCAATCAACAACAAAATGCTGGAGGCAGCAAAAAAACCAAAACACCGCTGGCTAAACTATTTAAAAATGGCGGGTCTGTTCAGGACACCCCCGTCTGTCGCTAGCAGTGATGACGCAGTGATTAGTGGCGATTCTCTCCGACCAATCAGTAGTCTGCAGGTTTTCACGTCACCTTTTGGTATCGGCTCAGCTAGCTTGGAACCTCGACGGAGGTGGTACTAAAAAAAGCCCCCCCCCCCCACACACACACACACACACACACACACACACACACACACACACACACACTAAAAAAACCTAGACACACACACTAAAAAACATAGACACACAGCGAGGATCACAGACAAATCTACTTTAATATACCTCTAGCCTGACAAAATTCAATTACATGAAATAGTCTCTTCATTCTTACAGTTCTCTGAGTCCCACCAATATTTCAGTTTTGACCCAGAAGTAGTTTTTTTATTAGATTATGGGGGAATATCCTTGATATTAAAGTTCAGTTAACTTTTAAAGCCACAATCTTGGATAGTTCTGGTGATATCAAATATTAATAAAACTCATCATACTGCAAATCAATTTGAGGATGAAAAAAAGTTTTGTATGTTGAATTTGAGTGGCGGGGTCAGCCAGACAGTTGTATATGGATATATGATTTGACTCTGTGTGCTGTACCTCGTGGACTTACAGCTGTACGAGGGAACACTGGAGAGGTGTGCAGGTTTTATTGAATATTGCTGGTGGTTTTCAGATGTAGAGCACCAGGGCCAGCAGAATGGGGTCAAAGGTTGCAGTAAGCGATTTTGAACTCGACTACCAAACAAATACAAGTGCTAATTATCTTACATTAGCGTTCTAACATGGCAACTTAAAATGGTGACCATGGTAAATTTATACCTGCCAAACATACTAGCATTGTTATTGTAAGTGTAAGAGCCAATTAGTGCCCTTGGTATAAATGGGAACCAATCTTTGGTTCCTCGGGTGCAACCCGGAAGCACATACAGTTTTTGACTACACGCACACACCAACACCACAACACTACACAGGCATACATACAAGCAGTGATTTGTGTGGAAACCCAACTAAGATCATGGAAATAAATGGAACCAATGGTTTTAACTGCAAATATGACTTGGACTTTCATTGATCAAAAAGGTAAAAAATGTGTCAATTACTTAGGGCTGCACAATTAATCGAATTTTAATCACAATCACGATTTTGGCTTCCCACGATCAAATTTGCGTGATTGAGCGATATTTAAAATGCGTCATTCTGTTCATATAACGCTCCGTATCAAAGTTTATTTTATTTTTTTGCAAAGCCAATCTAGCGCTCCGTAAACCACTGTCTGGTCATGTGCCTCCATGAGCCAATCAGAGTTGCTCCCTGCACCGCGCAGCTTAGTTTCTAGATGTAGACAGTCACAGAGGACAGAGTAACGTGAGGAAAATTCCACAACAGATAGCAGTCGGTCATAAGGCTATAAACTATCTTAACAAAGAAAACAAAAAAATGCCTAACTTAGCAGAGGGCGATGCCGAGGGGATCGTCCATTGTGCGGAAGCATTTTGGGTTCAAGGCAAGTGACACAAAACAAGAACAGGTCATATGCAAAGAGTGCCGTAAAGTTGTTATGGCGCCACAAAGCAACACAACGAACCTCTTTAACCACTTAAAAAAACACCGTAAAGTTCAATACGATGAATGTATGAGGGCCAAGAAATGCGTTGCAAAGACTAATCATCATCAACATCAACTAGGGGTGTAAGAAAAAATCAATACACTTGAGTATCGCGATATTTTATTTTGCAATAATGTATCGATTTTCAAAAAGGCAATATCGATTTTTTTTTATTTAACGTTCAAAAATATTAATGTAAGACAGTGGTTCACGTTTATGTTGTGTTTAAACCTCCTACCGCTAAATGGCTATGCTGAGACGCACCACTAGTGTCTTTGCCTAACAGTGCCTAGCAGTGCCTGACTTTTAGCTAGAAGCTAACAACGTAGCTATGGCTGAACTTTGGCCTACTTTAGCATATGAACATTAGCTCACTAAGAACCTGTGAACCACAATCCCAAACTGGCAGTTTGATTTTCTGTGTACTGAATTGTTTACCTAAAGTAAACTTCTTTGACTTTTATGCACATTATGTCTTTTTTTAAATATTAGTTTTTCTAAAATTATACTTAAAAACAAATCCCAATATATCGCCTTATGCACAGTATCGAAATATATTGCAATATATTGAATCGTGACCCATGTATCGTGATACGTATCGTATCGCCAGATTCTTGCCAATACACAGCCCTAACATCAACTCAGGCATCCATCGAAGCGAGGCTCTTTACCGCATCACCATACCCATCCACCTCCCAAAGACACAGTGAAATAACGAATGCAGTCGCATTTCATTTGGCCAAAGACACGGGGCCAATTAAACACGGGGACAAACGAAGGCTTCAAATTCTTGGTCAACACTCTGGGTAAACGATACGTGATTCCCGTCGCCCAATTATTTTTCCAAGGTGGCACTACCTGCGATGTACAGAAAACGCACGGTACAATGCAAGTTTAGACATATTTTGCTTCCTAAAATATATTTGCACAATGGAAAATGGAAAATTTTGCTACATTTTCTTTATTGTTTTCTTTATTTTTATTTATTCTTTAAGGAGATACAACTGAATTTTGGTGAATAAGAGGACCTATTTTATTTTGATGCACATATTTGTATATTAGCACGAATGTAGCACAATATGGATATGGAAGCAGTTATAATTAGCCTATGTGACAATAAAATAGTTTTGGTCAAAATCAACAAATAATCGTGATAATTAATCGTGATCTCAATATTGATCAAAATAATGGTGATTATGATTTTGCCCATAATCGTGCAGCCCTACAATTACTAGAGATGGCCCGATACCATTTTTTTGCTTCCCGATACCGATTCTGATACCTGAACTTGGGTATCGGCCGATACCGAGTACCGATCCGATACCAGATGTCATATATTTTATTATGTTTTAACAACAGTATACTACTATCCCTGTATGGATGTGATATTTCTATCTTTGTTGTCGGTCTGGCCTAGGTTAAACTCTTTGTGAAACATGAACAAACACAAACAATGAATGCCACAGAACTCTCTTTTATTATGCAGTTTGACAGTCAGTTATAACGGACAAAGAGCATGAATAAACTACTTTTAATGTAGATTTTTTTTAGGGCTTTATTACGTGGTATCGGATCGGTGCATAAACTCCAGTACTTCCCGATACCGATACCAGCGTTTTAGGCAGTATCAGAGCCGATATCGGAGCCGATACTGGTATCGGTTTTCGGAACATCTCTAACAATAACTCTACCCGTGGAACAGCACCTCAGGGGCTTAAAGCTTGGGCTTAGCTTCTACGGTGAGGATGTTAGCTTGTTTGTGCTAGCATTTAGTTCAAACCACCGCTGTACCTTATTCCAGCCTCACAGAGCTGCTAGCATGGCTGTCGACTCTTATTGTTGTTTAAGCAAAAAATGTCAAACATTGGTAGGGTTGACTGCTTTTATTTGTTTAATGTGAAAGGAAACAGAAGCTGTGGAATCTTTGGATTTTGGACTCTAGTCGGACAAAGCTAGCAATTTGAAGACGTCACGTTGGGCTGTAGGGGGTTGTGATGGTCATTTTTCATCACTTCCATTTTGTAGACCAAATAGTGACTGAAAAAAGCATGTTTGCAACGCTGGTTTGAGTAGTTTATGTGCAGTTTCTATTGTAAGAAAATATGCATTACAAACTGTTCAGACTATTCAGTATACTTTGCCACACATCTGCTTATTGCAGAACTGGGCATGTACTGGTTTCTTTCCTGTTGATGGTATTCTCGGTCTTCTGTGTTGCAGACAAACTTTTTAGCAGGAAATGCTTGGCTATTATCTCTACACACACACACACACACACACACACACAGAGTGCAGACACCGGCAGGAGGCTTTCAGATGGAGGTGAAAGTTCAAACTCTGCCTTGTCATTTTCTCCCCTCCTGTCCTGTGGAGATTTAAAGGAGGTCAGTGACTGGGAGAAGCTCTCTTTTGTTTCCTCTTCACTGATTAACAGCCACATCCAGCTCCACCTCTCCTCTTCTCCTCCAGTCCAGTGCAGATTTAGGGGTTCAGTGAATTGAAGAAGTCACAAGTCATCCGCCGCACTCTGTTCTCTTCTGTGGCGCTTGGGTCTCATTACACACTGACCAAACGGAGTTGTTTTGTCGAGACATGGCAGTAGTTGAATTAAGGTCAAATGGCTTTTGTGAAAGGCCATTTCCAAGTTACACAACAGTCTGATTGGAGATGCTGTCTGTCTGGACGTGTACGTGTTTGTGTTGTGTGGGCTCTGTGGAGATGGAAACGAAAAGGAAAGGTTTCACAAACTTTCAACCTCCTGTAGATGAACCTCAGCTTAAGCATGATAAAGTATGTCATATTTCTAGTTTTAATGTAATTCTCAAAGGAAGAACAAGCAGGAAGTGAGGATGGGCCTCTACGGGAGTAACTCCCAAAGCAGAAGTGTGGCACACTATGTAGAAAATGATCTATATGGTGTACTGTTGTGAGTTCTATTTAAGATGTTACTGGGAAAGCACTGTTTCCTTTAGGATTTATTTTTTTTAGCAGTGGGGGCAGGTCTGTCCAAACAACAGTTTTTTTTGGTGGAGCTGTTCCTTTTAATAGTCGACTTGGAAGAAAGTGAACTTTTTGACAATTAACTACATCAACGCAACAGTACGTGGAGTTAAACTAGAGGTTGACCCAATAACCTCTGAATAGTTCTACTTGTTGTTAAATCGCAATGGGGGTGCATTATGTCGGCAGGATCATTTAAAAGGCAACCGCGACTACATTGTGCGTCTGCCTTATTTCTGATACCGTGGCGGCAGAAATTTTTGCCGTGGCGTGCCGCCACTACAAAATCAACATAGAGGAAACACTGGGGGAAAGAGATGGAGAGTAATCCCAACCAGGGCTGGGTATCATTCGATACCGCTACCAATACCGTGACTTCGATACCGGTTCCTAAGCGATACTTTTTTTGATACCAATTTTCTAAAACAAAAAGAAATGACAACATTACAAATTATAGCACAAATCCTTTTATTTATTATTCAGCTCCTACTGCAGTACATGAGCACCGTCTCTGTGTAACGTAGAGTTTTTCCTGCGTGTCTCTGCGACGTGTAACGTTAGACAGCCAATCACAGACATTATTAGATCTTGGTAGAAGCATGCTGCATGCTGATTGGCTCTCTTGACGCTGACGAGATTTACTCCTATTGTATTTGAAATTGGGTATCGAATGACGAGGCATTTTTCGATACTCGATACTTCATAGGCATTTCAGTCGGTGCCTAAAAAGTAGTGAATTCGGTACCCAGCCCTAATCCGAACAGAGAAACATGTCTTCTTTCAAATACGCTTGACTACTTTAAATGCCCATCGAACTACTCTGACATTGATGTTTTCATCACCCACATATACTGTACATGTAGTTTGATTTCTACTGCATCTGTTGTTATGTTTAGGAAGAAGAAGAGGAGATCAAACTGGAGATCAACATGTTGAAGAGTTATTCCCACCATAGAAACATCGCTACTTACTATGGCGCTTTTATTAAGAAAGGTCCTGCTGGACAGGACCACCAACTCTGGGTTTGTAAACTACTGTATCTGTTATTGCCATTAAGTTATTAAGTTTGAAGAAATTACTAATTTGTTTTGTATTAAATAGCTGCTGCCCTTCTGGGTTTTTTCTGAAATAATATGTTTCTGTCTTATGTGTGTTCATTCCCATAATAATAATAATAATCACAGTTGTTTTGGCTGGTGCCTGTGTGCCTGACATTTCTGTATGCGTCCACGTAGTTGGTGATGGAGTACTGCGGAGCCGGCTCTGTCACAGACTTGGTGAAGAAGACCAAGGGCAACTGTCTGAAGGAGGACTGGATAGCTTACATCTGCCGAGAGGTGCTCAGGGTAAGGTTTTTATTTTTTATTATTTTTTTATTTTATTTACTTTTTATTAGTTTTCTTTAATGTGCCATCTAGGCACCAAACATACAACGTAACATAACATGACAAGGGGAGGATTTGTGCATTAAATAAAACGGCATTTAACAGAAGCTCATCATACATAAAGTTATAAAGATGCTGCTCGAAAATAGGGAAAAAACATTTGTTATTAAGAGGATTTGACCATGTTTTTGCGATCTATATGAAGTCAGGTCTTACAGTTGACACATAGCTAAGCCATTTTGACCAGTTCTCTTCAAAAATATCAGTTTGGTTACGTAGTTTGAATGTAATTCTCTCCATAACATATATATTATAAATTATATCAATCCACTCATTTATTGTTGGTTTGTCTTTCTTAAGCCATTTTCTGGACAAAGCCTTTTTACACCCCACTAACAACACACTCAAAAGGTATTTGTCTCGCTTTGCGTATTCAAGTCCGTCCAGATCACACAGGTACATGACTTTGAAATCTGGAAACATTTTCCTTTTTTAAAAACAGCCCCCAGAACCCCAAGAGCCTCTCTCCAAAATGGAACTTTATTTTTTATTTTGATCAATTAAGGGAATTATTCGATTAATGCATCACACAACCCGTAACCCTCGCCTCCCCTAGTCTATATCGACGACGTTACACATCCGGGATTGTTCAGGTCCTGCTGGAAATTCCGCCAGATGTCCCTATTTTCGGCCGGATGACCGTTAACTTCCGCTTTCTTTGTGTTGGCGTTCTAAACTCTGGTGGATTTCTGAGGACTACGGTTAACTGCTCCTCAGATCTCTGCAGGGTAAATCCAGACAGCTAGCTAGACTATCTGTCCAATCTGAGTTTTCTGTCGCACGACTAAAACAACTTTTGAACGTCCACATGTTCCACCAAAACAAGTTCCTTCCCGAGGCTATTTTGCAGCGGCGCCGTTGCTCCGTCCGGCGCTTAGCACCGCCCAAGACGATTGTGATTGGTTTAAAGAAATGCCGATAAACCAGAGCATGTTTTTCTCCCTTCCCGGGATGCTGTGTGGACTAGACAGACCCTCCTCCGCAGCGCTGTGGAGGAGGGTCTGGCAATGCGAGACTACCACTCCCCCAACCCATCACAACATCACACTCCCAGTAAAAAAAAAATAAAAATAAAAAAATCTAATAATCTGTACAGACAAGTCTTTGATAAATTGTAAAAAGAGTGTTCATATCACATAAAAGTCCTCAATCTTCCCTTTTGCCAGAGATGTCAGTTTTTCTAGTGCCAGATTAGAAGACATCTCTTTTATCCATTGAACCGTTGTAGGTGCTCAGGGTAAGGTTGACGTAAACACATGCGTACCACAAAACATATACGCACTATACAGCTGCACTTGTGTAGCAGACCCAACAGGGGAACTTTGTTTCTGAGGTGTTGTTGCGGAAGAGGCCCTTTTTAGTGCTGGTGAAAACAGAGGTAGTAATTTGCGTGTGGATGCAAACTAAAGGCTGGCTGAGTTGCTGTATAAGAAACAAGATGCTACTTTTAGTGTCGGATCCTTTGCCAAAACATCAAAGAGAAGAAGCCAAACTGTCGGCGTTACCTCTTTATGCCCAGGGATCAGTATCTCTCTCATGTTTTCCCACTGTGACGCCGAGGGAATACTTGATTTTTGTTTTCATTCATATACTTAAAAGGCCAGTTTAAAACGCGTCTGTAAAATGTTATGGTTATCATTATGAGAGATCACAAGGTCCTGAGAAAGAATGTTTTACCCTGCTCTCTGCGCTGTGTGTTTGTGGCTCTAGTAACAAACCTACACGCACACAAACCGAATTATCAACTCGGTTCCAGCATCTCTGTCCTGGACGCTGGCATTATCAAGAAGAGAATGAAAAGTGAAATGATTTTTTTTTTTTTTTTTTTTTTTTTAACACAAGGCGCTCTGGACTGTCGCCAATGTTTTCCCTGCTGCTGTCAGCCATGCCGTCTCTTCATTGTTCCAACATCCCAGCACACACACACACAAACACACACGCAGACGCTCGGCAAAGCATGGTGAAGTCATTGTCTGAAATAAGACTCACTTCCTTTGTTTATTTAACCTCCTTTTGAAGAAGCGAGAGTCCAAACACGCACGCACACAGACGCACACACATTCAAACTGTGCCACTGATTGGTAGCCTGTGCTACTGCTCTGCTACACTCTGCTACCTAAAGCAAGGTTATTTAGTAAGGGGGGGGTGGACTCGATTCACATATGTATCATGATTTATTTCGTTTTTTGCTCTTTTGCTTGATTTTTAAAATCGATTCTTTCCCCCCAGAATTGATGATTTCTATTTATTTATTTTTACCAATGATTCAGCTAAATATTTTCTGTTTATACGGTACCGCCAACGGCGACTACATCATATCCGTTTCCAGCAAAACAGACTGAAAGCAGAAAATGCAGAAAACGCATGTTATGTACTTCTTTACAAATGAAATAAATGTCAGACTGACATGTGATTCGTTTTTAGAAATATCTCATTATTCAACTTTTTTTTTTTTGTTTGTTAAAGAAGGAGAAGAAAATCGCAATTCTCGATATTAGAATCGCAGTACTTCTAGATTCGCGCTAAACAAAAATCGCAATACAAATTGCATCGGCACCAATGTATCGTGAAAGAGTCAAATCGGGACAAAAGCAGATCTTCCCAGCCCGTATATTTAGAATTTGCCTGGAAGGGAAAAGCAGGGCAACAAACTTCAAATAAAATCTACTCTTTGTCCGTTATTCCTTTTTAAAAATAAACACACAATACTTCTCCTCTTTCAAAGGAATGCTTGCGACTTGGTATTTATAGTGCTGGTGGCCATCTGACTGTGTATCTGTGTTCATGTGGGTGTATGTTTGTCTTCCAGGGTCTTTCCCATCTCCACTCCCATCATGTGATTCACAGAGACATTAAGGGACAAAATGTTTTGCTCACAGAGAATGCTGAAGTCAAACTGGGTATGACACAGCGACACATGCACTGTGGTTATTCAAGCACATCCGCATGCCTCCAGGCAAGGCTGTGGAGCAATCACACACAGTCATAAATACACGCATGCACAAATCACACAACCGCAAAAGCACCTCATGAAGATGCAAAGACTGTGGTTGTTTTGGAACGTTTTTTTTTATGTTTCAGTTGACTTTGGAGTGTCGGCACAGCTGGATAAGACGATCGGTCGACGGAACACCTTCATCGGTACTCCCTATTGGATGGCTCCGGAGGTCATAGCCTGTGACGAGAACCCGGAGGCCACATATGACTACAGGGTACTCAATTACTCAATTCCGGCCAACTTTAAGCACCTTTTCATCATCATCTTTTATCTTTTTGAATGTGTATTGACAGAGAGAGAGGTTGTCTGAAGGTGAAAACTAAGAAATATAAATGTAATGTAGGAATTAACCAACCACATACAAAAACAAATACATAGAACAGACAGCCGAGATTGGGATGAACTAAACAAAGGCCCCGTGTCATTTCGAGGGTCTTATACCTGGATTCAAATCCAATGTGAGTGAATATATTTTGTTTAAACACACACTGTCTGCACAGCCAGGGGCAGCAGCTTCAGTCTTACATCAGTGTTTACACCAGATGTGTTCAGGCACAGAATCTAGTGTAGGTCAGCCGCCTATTTGCGTTCCTCAGACCTCAACACACAATCACTGGAGCTTAGAGCATAAAACTCAAGAAAATAGACACGAAGCGTGAAAACGCTGACAGAGTGAGAGTCAGAGTGAGCACATTGGCCAGCTGTTATGGCCTGGACGTCCCCGGTGAACTAGATCAGCTGAAGACCCTCCCACGTCGGCCCATTTCCTGCTGAGGTTGGCCAGCCTCCAAAACAGTCACAGAAATCCAAAAGAAACGCAGATCGCAAAGCTGATCGCAATCCCTCTTGGTTTTTTTCCCGGGCTACATGCAAATCAGGTTCGGCCCTTCAGTCCAAAGGGTGGTGGTCATGCACCTAAAGCTGTTTAGTAGCTGCCAGAAGAAGAAGAAGAATGTAGGGATGTCCCGATCGGATCGGGAAGTATCAGTTTGGAGCCGATAAGGGAATTTTTTCAAAAAATGTTCCGCCTTTAATGGACAGGACAGCTAGGTGAGAAAGGGGAGAGAGAAGGCAGAAGACATGCAGGAAATCAGCACAGGTTGGACTCGAATCCTGGACCTCTGCTGCGTCGAGGCATAAACCTCTATGTATGTGTGCGCCTGCTTTACCACTGAGCCAACCCGGCCACGATAAGGGCATTTTTTAACTGATCGGGGATCGGCAGTCACCCCGGTCCCCTCACTCCGATCATTTCTGTCAGTAAATTTGACACCTTTCTAAGTAGAGGTTGATTTTCTATGTGAGTTTACAAAAAATGGTAGCTGCACTAAGTTAAATGTATTACGCTGAAGGCATCTTTTAGTTGCTTTTTTACTTCGTTTTTTTTGTAAACAAAAAAGCAGCGTGCAGCTCTATTATCTAGGCAAATACAAGTATCAGATCGGGACTCGGCAGATATTCAATATTTAAAAAATCGGATCGAGATCGAGGGCCAAAAAAAAAGCTTTCATCCCTAGAAGAATGTATGCCCTTTATCAGTTTAGTTACAGCAGTTACGGTTTAGCTTGAAGGCTAGCTACAGCAACAGCAATCCACAAACACATGGATGAATCTTGTTGATGAACTGCAAGCGGAAAAAAAAGCTGTGCTCATCTTTCAAGTCAAGTCAGCTTTATTGTCAATTCTGCAATGTGTGGCAGACATACAGAGCAATTGAAAATACGTTTCTCTCCGACCCACTGTGCAATAAAGACACGTGCAACAAGTATAATATAAAAAAGATAAGAAATGTCTTTCTTCATCTCATTTGTATATACGTTATATATACAAATCAGATGAACAAAGATAAGTTATATATACAATTAAAAAGATAAGGAATATATACAATACACTAATACATTCTAAATAGTGCAAATGTAAGGCAAAATCAAACAGTACAGAAAAGTTGCTGTTGCTTTAATGAGACAGAGAGGCTGACTACGTTAACATGTACATAATATTCCGGTTTTTGCCCTTATTCAGAAAAAAATGGTATTCCGACTAAGCTGTTTACGCGGCTATTGAAAGTGAATATTCCACTGATATTCCCATTTACATGTAGCTGTGCAAAATACGATTTTTTTCAAAGTTTTCCAGCGGTGGCGGACTTGTTGGACCGTGCCAACACAGCGTCCCTCTTTCATTCCTTCAACCAGCTTCTGGAAAAGGTCGACGTAGTTAGTTAGTTAATGTGGTCTAAGCCTATATCAACAGAAGAGTTTCCAATACTTTTCATAACGGAATTTTTTTTTTATCACTGACAGAAAAACTGTCAAGTGCGCTGCTATTTTGCGATGCCGAGCAAACTTCATCCTAACTTTTGACCAAAAACGTTCCCGTTCCCTGTTACTGACTAGATATATTGGAGACATCCTCAAATGGAATCTCCGCTAACTGTATGCTCTTCTGGAAGTAATTAGACATTGACTTATAAAATCCAGTGCATCATTGAAAGGAATCCACTCATTCTTTGATTCTTTTGTCAAATGCCAGACGTTTGGCTCGAATTCTTGGAAATTGTTTGTGTAATTCCTGGACCTGTGCTCTCACACACTATGCACAGAGTGATTTACTGTTTGAATATAAAGGGGAGATCCAAAGTTTACAGGAAATGAACTGAACTGGAGCTTACGTTTTGTGCGTGCACCACACGTCTTAACCCTTTTCCTTTTTCCTCTCGTTCTCAGAGTGACCTCTGGTCCTTAGGCATCACTGCTTTAGAGATGGCTGAAGGAGCCCCTCGTAAGTTAGGAATGCACTCACGCATACACGCATTGTTGATTGAGACCGTTTGTTTTTCTGTACGTGTATTTCCACTCTGGATTCATTTTCTCCTCCCTTTTAACAGTTCCTGTCCCCATCTGGTCCTCTCTTTTTCTCATTCTACACACACACACACACACACACACACACACACACACACACACACACACGCACACACACACACACACACACACACACACACACACACACACACACTATTTCCCTCTCGTAATCTCTATCTTTGTTTGCAGCGCTGTGTGACATGCATCCAATGAGAGCACTGTTTTTGATTCCACGAAACCCTCCACCCAAACTTAAATCAAAGAAATGGTAAGCCCGTGAGAACACACTCACGCACTCAGTGATTCACACACACACACACACACACACACACACACACACACACACACACACACACACACACACACACGAAAACAGGGCTTGAAAGTGGTCTTTGTTGTGGGTTTCATGCATCACGCAATCAGACAAACACTATCTCAGCACTTTCTTCCCACGATGAAACTGCAAACTCAAAGTGTGCATGTCCAGGCATGTTCCTTAGGCGACAAGATAACAACCTGTAATACATGTGGCCTTGGCTTTATTAGAATGGACACAGTGTTGTTGCCATTTTTTAATCTCAATCAGAGTTATTATGAACCCCTCTCCATCTCTCTTTCCCCTCTTCTCCTCCTCTCCTGTCATCCTGTCTCCTCCTCTTCCATATATAATGGAGAAGCTCTTCAGCTTGAACTGGTGGTTGCACCCGGGATGTCTTTTCATTCACTATTAATGTAAACAGAAGCACTGGTTCGTAGGGCAGCTTTTAATAGCTTCGATGGGTAGCAGTGCTCTCTAGTCTTTTTACCTCAGGCCCTCCCGCAGGCGACACACACACACACACACACACACACACACACACACACACACACACACACACACCCCAAAAACTAAGCAGCAACACATATTCCTTCCCTGTTTTCTGTGTGTTCAGAGCACAGACAACCCACCTCTTGAATTTTAGGAGTGTTTCAGTATGCAGATATTTCCTGAGTAAAACGTTATCAACATTTTTGACAGGATTTTCCCTTAACATTTTCAACAAGTGATTACTAGCTTGCACACGCTAGGTGAGTTTCTAAACAACTATTTAAGAGTTTTGTGGCATGTTTTAGAGGCTGTCATTTATTAAATTATGCTTGACTAATGAGCCTGCTGGTTTTTGTATCGGTCTGTTACATTTCACTGTCTCTTTTTATTTCATATTGACTGCGTATTGATTTACACATGATCTCGCTCCACATTTTTGAGTTCTCACTTTATACACTAGGTGATGTATGATTTTTGAATAGCAATTGTTTTTGTTTTAAGTCATGGTCCACCTTTAATTATGCAGAAGTTCCCTTAATAAAAGAGATGTTTTAATTGAAAGGGACCAGTCTTGTTAAATAAATGCTTAAGAGTTTAGGTTAAAAACAAAGTCAAATTTTTCAACAATATCAGGATAAGGACTCTAGTCAATAAAAAAGTCTCAACCTATAACATGTAATATGGGTTTGTGGGTTACAATGTTTTTTAAATTTCCACTCGGTTAAGCCACTTCCCATTTCTTAGCTCAAGTTTATTCATAGATGGCTTTAGTGATATGATGGTGATAGTAAAAAGTGCACACAATACAAACTGTAGCTCAAAGTTAAATTGGGCATTGGCAGCTTAGAATATTTAAATTTGGATTCCAGAACTAAGAATTAGGGGTGTAAGTAAAAAATCGATACACTTGAGTATAGTGATATTTTATTTAGCAATACTATATTGATTTTCAATACGCAATATCGATTTAATTTTTATTTTTTATTTTTTAGTTTACGTTCAAAAATATTCATGTAAAGACCCGGACACACAGAGCCGATAATCAGCCGTCAGACAGTCTGGCGAGGAAGGTGACTCGAGTCTGTTCGGTGTGTTCCGTGCCGTCGTCCGTCCGAGGGGCCGTCGTCCTTCATTTTGGCCGATTTGACATGTATAATCGGCGGGGCGGGCACTGCCGGCAGTCGGACTCAAATGACCTATCTGATTGGTAGAGTGCTAACCCGGAAACGGGAAGCGGAATGAGTGTGACTAGAGTCTCTCAAAATCTGACGAAATTTTTTTAAACTGACCTTTGTTGATCTGAAATGAAGACAGATTCAGAATCAGAAAAAGCTTTATTGCCAAGTACGTTTACACACACAAGGAATTTGTCCTGGTGTTGTAGGTGCATGTCACATTAAAGCAACACGCACAGACACACCGAGTCGCCATATGCGGCGCCATCACAACTCTCTCTTATTCAGCAACTGCACGGCCTATTTCTCGCTTAAAATGTTTTCAGAAACACGTTTCGGTGAACTATTTTAGTACAATATGAGATCGTATTCTGAACAAGCCGCCATGACAGTCTGTCTTTAAATTTCTGGAGAAACCAGACCCACGTGACGTGTTCGTCCAATCAGCTGCCGGTTTTCATTTTTGGGCGACAATACAGATTAGCGCCGCCTGCTGTTATGGAGACGTATTACGTCTCGTCGCTCTGGTGTGTTCCGAGGCACTTTTTTGACCAACTTGGGGAGACTGATCAGCCCAACTGCCTTTTCTGCCGACGTTTGGCCGTCGGCTCTGTGTGTCTGGACCTGAAGACAGTGGTTCACGTTTATGTTGTGTTTAAACCTCCTACCGCTAGATGGCTATGCTGAGACACACCACTAGTGTCCTTGCCTAACAGTGCCTAGCAGTGCCTGACTTTTAGCTAGAAGCTAACAATGTAGCTATGGCTGAACTTTGGCCTACTTTAGCATATAAACATTAGCTCACTAAGAACCTGTGAACCACAATCCCAAACTGGCAGTTAGATTTTCTGTGTACTGAATTGTTTACGTAAAGTAAACTTCTTTGAATTTTATGCACATCATGTCTTTTTTAAATATTAGTTTTCTAAAATTATACTTTAAAAAAATCCCAATATATATCGCCTTACGCAGAGTATCGAAATATATTGCAACATATTGAATCGTGACCCATGTATCGTGATACGTATCGTATCGCCAGATTCTTGCCAATACACAGCCCTACTAAGAATGGTGTTAATAACTGAGCAGGCTAACTAAGGTTGTGTGGACAACATGTAACCTATACCTGAATTAATTAAAAAATACATTACACTTGCATTTATTAGGGCACATTAAACAGAATTTATATAGTGCAGGTTTTTACAACAGTCTCTCTCGCGCTAACGTGGTTTGTTTTCCCTTTCGCCCTCTTTCTTCGTCTCTTTGTGTCTCTGACAGGTCGAAGCGTTTCTTGTCGTTTGCCGACAGTTGTCTGGTCAAGAACCATCTGCATCGGCCCGCCACGGACACGCTGCTGAGGCACGCTTTCATCAGAGATCTGGCTAATGAGAGACAAGTTCGCATCATGCTCAAAGATCACCTGGACAGGACCAGGAAGAAAAGGGAGAAAGGTGAGGAGAAACGGATATATACCAGTAACAGACGTGTGAAGGGATAAGGCAATGAGGCAGAGATAGATGGAAGGATGGCTAGAGGGACTAACGTGTTCGGTAGCTGGATGAATGCACTGAACATTAAATGCAGTCAGCTAGTATAGTTGCTGTTTTAGTTTTATTAAGACCAAAACCTGAACTGGGATTTCCTGAGTTCTTTTACTCAATTCTTCACAGCAGCAAAACTGACTGACTCAAATTGATTCCAGCGAGTCAGTAATAATTCCGTACTTCTATTTTAAATGCTGAATTCTCCAGCTGATGTGCTTATGTACTGTAGGATGACTTACAGTGATGGGGATGATCCTAGGGAATATGCGATGGGCTGGGGTCCTGATGGAGGACCTGCGCTGATATTATTTCACTGCTTCATGCCGTGTTTGTTTGTGGGGAGGGAAGGTAGCTCTGTGCAAAGCGTGATTTATGCTTCCGCGTTATATCTACGCCAGACCCTACGCCGTAGCCTGACGTGCACCTCTCGAAAACTGTAACCCCGCGTCGCCGGGACGCACGTCGCTTGGCCGTAGCGTGGTAGTGTTCCAATCCCCCCCCCCCCCCCCCCAACTCATTTCCGGGTTCTCCTACTTCATAAACAACATGAAATCAAGGAGAGGGTTAACTTTTTCTGCTACAGGGGAGACACTTTGTTTCTCTCACTATGCCTCTAGAGTCTGTACTCGCTCCGAAGCTAATCGCTGTCTCTCTCTCACTCGCTCTACCACACACTCTCCCACACACACACACACACACACATACGCCGGCCCTGCTATTAGATCGACGCACACACCAACACACAAGTATAAACTTCAGGCCACTTACCTAGACTACGGCGAAAGCTCTGCGTGGAGCCTCCGCACAACCATAAATCATGCTTAAGGAGAGAACTAAAGTATGGTTTTTATTTACTTCGAGTCACAGGGTGGTCCAGCAAGAACTGCGTTAAAAACTCAAGAGGCATTCAAGCAGACATAAGTGAACACATACTTTCACAATATCAAATCAAGACATGATTTTGAATGTAGAACACATACACACAAACGCTAATTGTAAAGCCAAACCCCACAGGGGGTTGACTCCATGAGACACAGAAGGAGAACTGCGTGCAGAACCCCTGTGCCGATTAAACACCCACATTTATTCTCTGCCCTGCATTGTTCGAACTTTCTTTTGGAATTCTTTGGAAGAGTAATGAATTTTCAGAGCGTTTTACAAGTAGGCCACTTCACAAAATAGAGGTTGCTTTATGTCTCACTAATTCACTGCAGTAGGTGGGTTTCAGGCCGCTTGTAGTGGAATAGGAACCATCACACCACACTTGAGCTGAGAGAGTGCACCAGCTGCACTAATGGCACAGCAGCTGCTTCTCTCAGGCTGTTAAAAACACGGTGTTTCTGCTCACTCATAGCATGCTCTGTATGGAAATGTTTCATTAGGTTGCTAGTGTTACCCACAATTTACATAGCTTATTTTGCATATATTATACTTTGTTCATTGTTTTTTCCGGGGAACCCAGTATTATAACACCTAAACCTGTCCACTATTACTGCAATGCACTGAAACATAAAAAGAAAGTTTCAGGCAAGAAAACACTGATTTAATTACGAAGGTTTTTTTAGGTGAATTTTTCTATATACGCGTATGATTGCACCTCTAAAAATGCAAAACACTACCGCTAGTTGGACAACAGGTTTCCCTCTTGTGCCAATTTGAGCTGTACCAGATATGCCAGATATTTTAATTGAGTTGAATACAGAGGAATGGTGACAGCGAGACGGCCAGACAAAAAAAAAATGAATTAAACCCTGGATGAGTTGCACGTGCTGAATATGTGATGGCAGTCATACTGTGAGAAAAAGAGTTCGGGGAGGGGAGGAGAATTTATGAATCCGCTCCTCCTTTGTTCACACGTTGATATTCAAGCAGTGCGAGAAATCCTCGTATTGTCCATTAGGTTTACTTATCTTCGTTTGGGAAAGACAGACAGGGGAGAGAGAGGGAGAGGGAGAGAGAGAGAGAGAGAGAGAGAGACAGACAGAGAGACAGACAGACAGAGAGACAGACAGACAGACAGACAGACAGGGCAGAGGGGAGAGAGAGAGAGAGAGAAGCAGAGGGGAGAGAGAGAGACAGACACACACACACACACACACACACACACACACACAGACCAGAGAGAGAAGCTGAGAGGGGAAGGAAGGAGGAAACAGAATGGCCATCTGGTTCTAATCTTCTGTGAGCTTATAAAAACACACTAATGACTGGTAGACTTTCTGCATGGTGTGTGCGTGTGCGTGTGCCCCTATGCCCATCCAGAGTAATGAAATGCCGGTAGTCTAAGTGCGTGTGGGAAAAGTCACTGCTACAGAAAGAAACACCAACGCTCCGGACATGATGCAAAAAGGATGTGTCATTTTCAGCATACCCAAGAGTGTTTGGCCAACGATGGTGTACAGTATGTTTTGGAAGATGAATCACTCACACACGCAAAAAAGAGGCCACTTCTCAGTCAGCAAAAGTGGCATTAACCCTCAAAATTGCTCTGCTCTCCGGCAGCTTTGGCTCAGAAAGACGCGGCACGATCCAAAAACCTTCAAACCTGACGTCACAGCAACCGAGCAGAGATTTCCTCTGTCCATTGCAAAAGCAGACTTTGTCAGTCTTCCGCCTTCTTTTTCTGGCTTGAACAAGCCCACCTTTCAGCGTGTTAATAGCAACATATGGCGTGTCAAGTGAATGTTCCGAGTTCGCCCGAGCTACTTTCACACCATATGTTGGCCAAATGTTGTTATGCTAAGCTGGCTGGCCCGTCTTCCTGGCCTTTGGACAATAAGCCCGCTGGAACAGCGTTGGCCTGGGCAGTGATTTAGGTGTAGAAAGACTCTCAGAAACACTTTTCCAATCCACAATCCAAACTATTAGGTCTAATAATATACATTTAGAGAGTTGCACCAAAACAATACTTCCATAACTCTGATGTGTGTGGGCAGGGAAAGACACTAAATCACATGTGTCATGGCTCCCATGTTAGGAGGCGCATGTAAAAGAGAGAGACAACCTTTTTGGTGAATGCATTTGCGGCAGAATTGAGATGATTCAGCATTGCTGTTTTCGAAAGCCATGGTGTAACAACTCTCTCCCATATGTCTTCCACTAAACAAGACTCTCATTTACTTTCTTGTTGCCCAAGTTTGCCCACACTCCACTTTTGTGTGGCTTCGATAATGACAAAATTGCTACTGGCAGTAGACGACAAAGGAACGAGACGGCAGGCATGGAGGAATGTTTAATCAAACCGTGGCTGGCTCAGAAAGCCAGAGACGCAGTACTGTGCGCCGGAGGAGAATACCCACACCAGTGCAAACACAGAGGCCTTCACTCCAAGCACCACCCACATGACCATACCTCAAAACACTGAACGCATCATTTTACGATAGATAGCCCGCTAGGTTCACACTCAGACATGTTACCATGGACAGCGGAATGAAGTGGAACACATTCCACCAGTGCTCTGCAGCTGCTGTCTTTAGGATGCCTACTGTCACAGATCCTCTCAGATTTAGCTTTAAGGGCTGCAACTCAACTTCATTATTGATTCATCTGTTGGTTATTTTCACGATTGATCAGTCTGTAAAAGATTAAAAAAAAAAAAAAATAGTGTCACATCTTCCCAGAGTCCATGGGGATGTCTTAGGGCTTTTTCACACCTACCTCATTTGGTCCGGACTTTCGGACTTTTCAGTTTGGTCCGAACCAAAATTGCAGGTGAGAAAGGTGCCTCGGACCACGGTCCGGATCAAAAGACCACATTTTGGTCCGATCAAAAGAGGTGGTCTCGGTCCGGACCAAACTGAACCATGGTTCGGTTCGTTTTGCAGTATGAGAACACTTTTTGGATGGTTTGGACTTTCGGACCAAATACAGGAAGCTCTGGCAGGCTCTCATCGTTTCATAAGACCGGGGAAGCTCCTTAAGGAATAGCTCAGTGCTTACGTGTATGTGAGAGAGAGACGGTGAATGCGCTCAGAGCAGACAGCTGTCGGCTATCAGAGCAGAGAATACATCAGCAGTTTACTTGTTAAGTGGTAGTAAATGTACAGCGTAGGTTTCAGTTTGTCTCTGAATAAATGCTGCAGCTCCTCAAACCCCAAGTAAAGTTCCTGTGTCTCGCACAAAAAGAGCCGCCAAAAACTCTGACAGAGAGGATACGGGAGGACGGGGAAGTCCGTCTACAAACCAATCAGTTACAACTGTCGGGAGACGCAGCGCACGTATGTGATGACGACAGGACGTAGTTTTGTCACGGATAGTTCTTTAGTGCGCTTGCGTAACTGCAGTGTGAAACTAAAACTTTCCGGATCAAATGTATACAATGTAACAAAAACATGAACTTGGTTCGGACTTTCAGGTGTAAAAAACGCCCTTAAACTGTCTGGTTTTGTCTGACCGGTCCAAACCCCAAAGATACTTATAGTTCAAAATACTATGAAGCAACGAAAAGCCTCGTGTTAGAGAAGCTGCGGCCAGAAAATGGATGGCGTTTTTGTTTGAAGAAATAACCTAATCGACGATGAAAACGATTACCGCAGTAGTTTCCGATTAATGTGCTTTGGATCGAATAATCGATTTAATCGACTAATCATCTTGCTGCAAAACGAATTTAGCTACGGGTACAAATAAATTAACCTGAACCTACTTATTTCAGCTCCAATAGAAGGGGGGAAAAAAGGCCAGTCAATTATTAAGTTTCCATTTCCATTGCTTTGCATTTCCATTGTAAATGATTAACTTTCCATTTCCATCGCAATCAGTTGCGATCTTTGCAAAAAGATATTGGATTTGATGGGTTTTAATGACCTGATATAACTAAATAAATTACTTATCTTTCACTCTCTCTCTCTCTCTCTCTCTCTCTCTCTCTCTCTCTCTCTCTCTCTCTCTCTCTCTCTCTCTCTCTCTCTCTCTCTCTCTATCTCTGTCTCTGTCTCTCTCTCAGAGGGTCCAGAGTATGAGTACAGTGGCAGTGAAGAAGACGATGACGAGGTGACAGAGGAGGAAGGAGAGCCCAGGTAAAAGCCTTTCTTTCACACTAGGCATGATGACATTGAGAGATTTCATCACAAGAGTGTGATGAAAGACACACCCGTGCAGTGGGTAACCGATTCAGAGCCGCAGCAGTGGCCGCAGATTTCCATATGCAGAACGTATGTGGTATCAAGCGCACACGGTCAATGAATCCAGGCCAACATGCAAACAGTGTCTCAGAAATGTGTGAAAATGTATCCTCGCCAATCACCATCATTACCAGTGCTTATCGGTGGATTAACACTCACGTCATTATCAACTCTCCCGCTGCTTAACCCTTGTGTTGTCCTCGGGTCAAATTTGCCCCGTTTTCAAAGTTTTTATATCAGAAAATATGGGTTTTCTTTGAATCAAAATGCCCAAAAATAACACGGATGCATGGATGATCTTTGCACGTAAAATGAATAATTACTTTAATTGAATTTTGGGTGTTTTATTCAATTTTATAAACCTGTTTAAGTGGTTTTAAAATAGTATCGTGACTAAACTTTGACATAAACCAGTCTGTGATTCACTCAACATCCTTTTGATCTTAACTATTAGTCAAAATAATTCATAATTTCTGCTTTTTTAACTCAAACATTAGGTATAATGTCATATAAATTAGTTTTATTGACCATGAATTTAAAAATAAAATGTTGAAAAAAGTGACAAATGTTTTAAAAAGTGTCAAAAGCGTAAAAAAAGACCCCCAAAAACGCTCCAAAAAAAAGCACCAAAAATTCAAATTCACTTTTGACCTGGATGGACGACAAGTTCAGGGTTGACGGGAAGACAACACAAGGGTTAAATGTGCTGTAGGTAGGATTGTGAAGATCCAGGACTTAGCCAAAAAATTTGAACATCGACAACTTCTCAGTCCCCTCCCCCCTTTCTGCTAAAGCCCAAAACGGTCTCCTAAGCCCCTCCCCCCACAAGGGAGAATGAATGCATGTGCATAAGCAGTGATTGACAAGCAGTTAGACACCACCCCTGGCCCTGATTGGTGCATCTGAACAGGGAGCGGTGGATTTTTGCAAATCGCGCTACAGGCTGTAGGAGGTGCCAGGTAGGTTTTTTTTTTTTTTTTTTTTTTAATGACCTGCTTCATGTAGTTCTACTGGAACATAGGGTCAGTTTCAGCAGAAAGTTAGTTTTATAAGTCTTACCTACTGCACCTTTAAGTGCTCCTCACACGCACAGCTAGTGGATCACTACAGGGAGTGTGTGTGTGTGTGTGGACAGATGCACTAGCCTCTCTGTTGTCCCTGGACGTCCAACAGCAGATGGCACTAGGAGCTGAGCACTTTCTCCTAGGATGAGCTTTAAGTGTGTGTTTGTGTGTGGAACTGTGCCCATGGCCATCTCATTGCTGAATTCACAGCGCTTTAGTACCTAACAGTCGCCGTTATTTCCACTTAACGCCGTTTTTCCTCCCTCTCTTTCAGCTCCATCGTGAACGTTCCTGGCGAATGGACGCTGAGACGGGAGTTTCTCCGTTTGCAGACGGAGGATCGTGAAGGGGGCAGAGAGGGGGGCCATGGGGGAGCTGGGGGTCAACAACGACAACAGGTAGGCATCGAGGTCCTGTGCAACCTTTTTCCACGTTCGTTCATAATAAGCAGTATATTTGCAATCCTGGTGATGACGGCATCAGTCAAGTGTGTGTATCTGTGGATAATTGATAAATTGTTTCAAGCTAGAATGTCAAACCTACACTGGTTTCTCAATCGAGAGGATTTCCTGTTCTTAGTTTTGTTTTTGTTTGTGTCAAATGTGTCAGTAAATCTTTGGGTTTTGGACAAAACAAGCGAGTTAAAGACCACGCCATGAGGTGTCTCAGAAGTTGTGGATGGCATTGTTCCACTTCACTATTTTCTTTACAAATCATAGACGAAATGATGAACCTAACCGAGACAATAATTGGCAGGTGAATCGATAAGGATAAAAAAGAATTGGTAATTATGTCCACTTGAGCTCTAATCCCATTTCACACTCGGCAATTAACCTTTAGTCTTGCTAAAGTTGTAGGTGTAATTGGCTCATATCACAGTTGGAACAGCAGGCCATTTCACCCTGGATCCAAGTCAAACATTATTCAGTTGTTGGTTTTACTAGTGCAGAAGTTAACTTGGTTGACTTTGGCCACGTCCACACGTACAAAAACAATCTTTTTTTCCCCTGTCTTCCCTGGAACAAACAGGCCAAACGGATCCATTGTAAGACTCAACACGCTACTTCATATTCCAGGCCTATAGGTGGTGCTGTTTCTGCTTCAGAAATTCACCAAAAACGGAGAAGAAGAACATAGTCTCCAGTCACTCCCGATCATAACATGATAGACTATAATAACTTTCACCACTGCTCATTTTATAAAGGCCGCCGCAAGAAAACGTGTCTTTGTTTACATTGTATAATGTGCTGTTGGATTGCTTTTTATTTTGCAATTCTGTCTGCCATCGGACATGATTGCAGCGCGCTAGCTAGCAGAGCTAACGTTAGCGCGCTAACGCTGCTAGCAAACATTGGCAGTCAAACAAACATCAACGATCCAATGTCTCTTTGATAATCGACACGTTTCTCTTGTGGTAGCCTTTCTACAATAAGCCGTGCTAAAAGTTACTATAATCCGTTCAAGGAGTTGATAAGCAGACAGATTAGCTAGCTAGTTGATAAGTTGTCTACTTCCACTTTATAAACAGCTAACCGTAGCAGCTAACGTTAACATTACGTCCCTGCTGGAGCGTCAGCTACTTTAGCCATGTTTAACGTTAGCTACATAACATTAGTTACATAACATTAGTTACATAACGTTAGCGGTTGAGGGGTGTGGCGACGACATCATCGATACGCACGTATGCGGCTTCACCGTCCAAACGAAGCCAAAAGGGAGCCGTTTTCGAATTTTTTCACCCTGGGACCAGGTTTCAAAAAAGTGCGTTTTCAGGCAGTGCGTTTATAGGATTCGTTCGGACGATTGGCCAAAAAAAAGCGTCTCTGTGTGGATGGCCCCTTAATATATATAAATATTTAACCTTAAAATCGAAGACTTCAGAGTGTAAAAAGCCTACTGTGCCATTTTTCTTATATGTATTTTAACTATGATCCTACTTCCTGTTGAGGCATTGCAGCAGCACAGGCAGCAGTTGGCGGAGCAGGAGCGATACAAGCAGCAGTTGCTGGCCGACAGACAGAAGAGGATCCAACAGCAACATGAACAGCGGCAAAAGTTAGAGGACGTAAGTGCTGTTTATTCACACTCTCCTTCTGTATTCACTCAGCCTTTAGTGCAGGAAAATATGCGATAACATTGAATATCGCGCTAACAATATTATTTGCGTTAAATAAAACAGACATTAAAGCGTACCCTGTTCTTTTCAGTATTCTGCTGAAGTCCAAGAAATTGCTTGTTGAATTTAAAACAAATGAAAGGAAATCCTTTCCAACAGTCTTTTATGTAACAAAGTTAACATTAATTTGAATATAAAAGGCACCATTAAAAACGTTACAGTTACATTTTAAAGTGCAGTTTTCTGCTCATATTTTCTTTCAACTAACACAAAAAAATCTCTGAGCGTCTTTGGCGATGTGTTTATTGCGCCAGTTGATATCATGATGACGATAAAAAAAAAAACGATCTATTGTGCAGCCCTAGCAGGTTGTACTCCTTAAAGGTCCCATGGCATGAAAATGTCACTTTATGAGGTTTTTTAACATTAATATGAGTTCCCCCAGCCTGCCTATGGTCCCCAAGTGGCTACAAATGGTGATAGGTGTAAACCGAGACCTGGGTATCCTGCTCTGCCTTTGAGAAAATGAAAGCTCAGATGGGCCAATCTGGAATCTTCCCTTTATGACATCATAAGGGGAAAGGTTACCTCCCCTTTCTCTGCTTTGTCCGCCCAGAGAATTTGGGAGAGAGAGAGAGAGAGAGACATCATGGCTTGAAAACAAGCAAAGCATGGCAGTTGGTCAAGGCCACACCCCCACCCTCCACCTTGCCCCCCCCCCTCCTCAATAGCATTTAAAGCTACAGACACAGAAATGGCACATCCTAAGGAAAGCTCATTGTGGGACTGGCTCTAGTGGCTGTTATCCTGCACCAAGACTGAATTTCGGGAAAGAGACTTCAGATACAGTATTAGGGGACCACTAAGGTCTATATAAAAGAGACTTCAGATACAGTATTAGGGGACCACTAAGGTCTATATAAAAGAGACTTCAGATACAGTATTAGGGGACCACTAAGGTCTATATAAAAGAGACTTCAGATACAGTATTAGGGGACCACTAAGGCCTATATAAAAGCATCCAAAAAGCAGCATGTCATAGGAACTTTAAGAATGTCAGCAAAATGCCCACAAAAAGAAAATTCATACACTGTGACTAAGTGAACAATACCATTCACACATGCCAAGAAATAGTTTTGTAAATGATGTTGGCTTGTCAGGGTGTGTGTTGTTGTAATCACCAGTACTATTTGCTGTTTCCAGCAGCAGAGGCGGCAGCTGGCAGACTGCGCCTTCCAGTGGGCGGAGCTTCAAGAGATTTTTCTTGGGGAGGAGTCTGATCCCCATGACAGCAGAATCGTATTGGATGAGAGAAACAGGAGGAGTGACAGGAGACAGGTAAAGATGAACTCGATACAGATTCAGGGCCTTTTCACACCTGAAAGTCCGGACCAAGGTTCATGTTTTCGTTACATTGTATACATTTGATCCGGTTAGTGTTGGTTTCACGTCACGGTCATGCAAGCGCGCTAAAGAACTAATACATGACATAACTACATTCTGCCGTCGTCACATACGCGTTCCGTGTCTCCCGATACTTGTAACTGATGGGTTTGTAGATGGACTTCCCCGTCCTCTCATATCCTCTCTCTGCGTCAGAGTTTTTCCAACTGACTGCTGCTCTCCCCGTGCCACTGCGGCTCTTTTTTGTTCTGTTGCATTGTTGAGAAGCGAGACACTGGAACTTGACTTGGGTTTTGAGGAGCTGCAGCTTTTCTTCAGAGACACACTGAAACCTACGCTGTACATTTAGGCTACTAAACTGCCAATTTATTCGCTGCTGTGATAGCCGACAGCTGTCTGCTCTGAGCGCATTAACCGTCACTCTCTCTCATGTATACACTAGCGCTGAGCTTCCCCGGTCTTATAACACGACAATAGCCTGCCAGAGCTTCCTGTATTTGGTCTGAAAGTCTGAACTATCCCAAAAAATGATTTCACACTAGAAATATGTGCGTGCATGCGTGCGTGTTGCTCAGAAACTCTGTAAGCTCGAGGTGTGTTTGACGCATGCTGCACTGATGCAGCGATTGCACCTGTCAGCCTTTGTCTCCCAGCTGATTTAAAAACGCTCTCCTCGACGCGGCGAGCCAGAAGAGAGTTTTTGAGGGCAGATGCTATAACTCATAATTTTATAATTATGAACATTGGAAGACAAAACTTTTTGAGATGGAAAGTGGCCTTTTGGACACCTTTCTATCAACTTTAATCCCATCATAATGCAAGTGAGTGTTCTCATTTATTTTTATTTTTTTTTAAATACATTTTACAAGTACGTGGGTGCTGCTTGAATAAAACCCTTGAAGAATTCATTATATATGAAAAGCGGCTCCATATATAGTAACAATTGAATACGTTTCATGAATCCTGTTGTTCTGCTTCTGTTCTGCAGTTTCCTCTTTTGAAGGTTTTTACTTCCATAAAGTTTCTATAAAAATATTTTTTATGTTAAAACATAATTTCATAATCATACAGATCGGTGGAAAATAAAAAAAAATCACCTTTACTGTGAGAACGTGTTACAAAGCAACTGTACCCGTCATTTAAAAAAAAAAAAAAAAAGACAGCTCTCTCTTCTTCAACATCAGAGGTTCTTTTTTTAAGTTATTCATTTGAACACGTGCGTAATGGATCTATCCCACACACCAGTGCGTTTCAATAGGTGTATATTAATACCAAGGCGCATGTTAGGAACTGTGATTTCTTCATGTAGAAGACACTGTATTTCGATGCTATTAATATCTGTCTAGTTATATTATATGTCTGTCTGTGGGCTTGTGTGTGTGTGGCAGAGAGCTATATGTACGTATTAAATTCTGATTACACAAATTGCCTCTAAGTCATTAAGTTCAGCATGCTTGATGGATCTATCTGACGCTTCATTAAGTTTTAATGCATCTGCGTTTAATTATGCGACAGGTTCAGTGAGTATGAGTGAGTGTATTTTGTCAGAGGAAGAACTCGCCTTGGTGCAGCGGTTTCCAATCATTTCACACATTGATTGATTTGGCGAGCATCACATAATGTATTTCAGGGGCGTGTCCGTGGCTTAAAGATGAGCGACGTGGCCGGGTGCAGGGTTTGAATCGCCACACTGCTCGGGGACAGTGACTGATCAACTGTGTTGAAAAACCAAACAAAAAACCACTCCCTTAACCGCTTCGTTATCATTTGCAAAAGGGGATAGTGTGAATTCCCTTTAACAGACGGGCAACCTGTCTATGGTCTACCCTGCCTCAATGGATGCTGAGAGATGTCCTGCCCCCCTTGACCCAGATAAGTCGGTATAAAAAATAACTGGTTGGTTATGTGGTTTGCAGTGTCACTAGAGCTGCTATTTGTTACAGTGGTCGTGTTGGATTCAATTCAATTTGAGTATCAAACCATAATGAGTTATCTCAAGACACTTTACTGATAGAGTAGGTCTAGACCACACTCTATAATTTACAAAGACCCAACAATTCCAGTAATTCCCCCAAGAGCAAGCATTTAAGTGCAAAAGTGGCGAGGAAAAACTTCCTTTTAGGGAGAAACCTCGGCAGACCCAGGCTCTTGGTAGGCGGTGTCTGATGGTGCCGGTTGGGGGTGCGATGAACAGTGGCAATAATAGTCACAATAAAGATGATGGAACTATAACTAGAAATAGTAGTTGTAGTAGTTCATGGCGTAGCAGGACACTGCAGGACGTTACAGGGCGTAGCAGGGCACTGCAGGGCATAGCAAGACGGAGCAGGGCACTGCAGGGCATAGCAAGACGGAGCAGGGCATAGCAGGGCGTTGCAGGGCACTGTAGGGCATAGCAAGACGGAGCAGGGCACTGCAGGGCATAGCAAGACGGAGCAGGGCACTGCAGGGCATAGCAGGGCGTTGCAGGGCACTGTAGGGCATAGCAAGAAGGAGCAGGGCATAGCAGGGCGTTGCAGGGCACTGTAGGGCATAGCAAGACGGAGCAGGGCAGTGCAGGGCATAGGAGGGCATAGCAGGGCGTTGCAGGGCACTGCAGGGCATAGCAAGACGGAGCAGGGCACTGCAGGGCATAGCAGGACGTAGCAGGGCGTAGTAGGACGTAGGAGGGCACTGCAGGGCATAGCAGGGCGTTGCAGGGCACTGTAGGGCATAGCAAGACGGAGCAGGGCACTGCAGGGCATAGCAGGGCGTTGCAGGGCACTGTAGGGCATAGCAAGACGGAGCAGGGCACTGCAGGGCATAGCAGGGCGTTGCAGGGCATAGCAAGACGGAGCAGGGCATAGCAGGGCATTGCAGGGCACTGTAGGGCATAGCAAGACGGAGCAGGGCAGTGCAGGGCATAGCAGGGCGTTGCAGGGCACTGCAGGGCATAGCAAGACGGAGCAGGGCACTGCAGGGCATAGCAGGACGTAGCAGGGCGTAGTAGGACGTAGGAGGGCACTGCAGGGCATAGCAGGGCGTTGCAGGGCACTGTAGGGCATAGCAAGACGGAGCAGGGCGTAGCAGGGCACTGCAGAGCGTAGCAGGTTGTAGCAGGGCATAGCAGGGCGTGGAGCAGCAATATCAGCGTTTTCTTTGCCTGATAACCGATAATGTTAGCTGCTGTGTCTTAGCCCCCCAGTAACGTTAACCGGTGCGGGCTGACCTAATGTAGCTCCCGTCCCCTGGCAGCAGCCGGGAAGTTAGGGAGGCTGGCTGTCTGGAAGAAGCACAGCCCATCAGGTGTCAGATCCCAGCCAACTGGTTTGTAATTAACGTCAAGGATTTTAAATAGGGATAGACCTATTATCGGCCCCTGGACGATTATCGGGCCGTTTTTTGGCAGTTAGCGGATGATCTGTATCAGCGTTGTATTTGCCTGATAACCGATAAAGTTAATTAATTAGAAAGTGCGCTACTTTGGCTCGGCTACAGCTCTGTGTCTGTCCCTCTGCTTCTGTTTCACTCACCACTGAGTCTGACTTAATGTCCCGCCCACAACACTATCTGACTATCTTTTACTGTGTATTATGTTGTTATGAAGACACTAAGTAGAATCCTTTTGAACCATGCGCCCGGCGCACTGACCCTTTTTTCCGCCGTCAAACTAGTAAAAGTGGATTTGGACACGCCCTAAACGCACCTGCGCAAGGTGCTTCACGCAAGGCGCTTAGATCGATAAAATAGGGCCCTTTTGAGTGTAATGTCTCAAAGAATTGGATGGATCGCCATGATGAATTGGAGGAATTGTAATCACTTTGTTGATTCCCTGACTTTTCATCTAGCGTCAAAATGGCCATTTGTCCAATACTTTGGTTTAGAATTGATTAGCAGATGCTAGCATGCCAACACGTAAAACTTAGATGGTGAATATGGTCTACATTATACCTGCTGAACATCAGCACTAAACATTGTCACTGTGAGCATGTTAGCATTCTGATGTTAGCATTTAGCTCACCTTGGACCTTTGACAAACTGAGACATTTTCTTTTACCATTTTCTGACTTTTTATAGTTTTATATAGACCAAACAATTCATCTAGAAAATAATCAGCAGATTAATCGATCCATTTTTAGTTGCAGCCCTAATGCTCACCTCGGGTTATGACTCAAACTTTTGTCATCAAAAGTACAAAGTTCATTATGGAACTTTTGCCATCCAGTTAAGCTGCCATTTCAGCGTAAGCTCTGTCGAATGTGACTCTTAAGATCCAAGCTGAACAAACATAATTTAGAGGCACCCACCAGTAGCATAACATCAACATGAACATAATTTAGTGCACCAACTGCAAATATTTAAATAGAGTAGATTGTATTAAACATTGTAAATGTGACTAAAATCCAGTTGGGACTAATAACATACAAGGATTTTTCAGGAGAAATTCAAGAAAGAGGTCATAATGAAATATTTAGAGTTGAGGGCGTTGGCTCAAAGCTGCATGTCATCTTGCACACTCTGAATATTTCAGTTCCCACCTCTCAGAATTCTGCTCAAGACCTTACTTTACCCTAATTAAAGTAAGCCTCTGAGCGTGTGTTTGTTTTGTTGTTGCCAGTGTTTTGCTCTTCTTGTGAGGACCGTACAGGAATACAAAAGTGTGGAACGAGAGGATTTTAGAATTTGAATTAAGGTAAAATGTAGTTGTTAGGGTTAAAAGAAAAAAAAATGTCATCGAAGTCTTAAGTCAAAACCGTGTGTGTGTGTGTGTGTGTGTGTCTGTCTGTGTCTGTCTTCAACAGGACCAGGCAGGCAGACAGCCGAGTGCCGATGTGTCAGTGAGGCCTCTGGACTCCGCCACAGAGCAGGTAACAAACCTTCACTCTATATTTTTTACGTACTTGTCACGACTTCCTCCATTTTTCATATGAGTGAGGGAAGGTGGAATTTATTTTGAAAGATTCCGACTGTGGGCTGATTCTTCGTGCTGCTGATAGTTTTAGTCAGTAACACCCATTGCGGTGTGGGCTTGTGTATGGGAGTGTGTGTAATAAATGTTATTACTTTCGTTCTTTCTTTTGTGGATGATTTTTTTGTAAGGTTTCTATCTCTTAGGTGTTCGTTTCTTTATGTTTTTCATCAGTTCTACATGTCTTCCAACATTTGTGTTTTTCATATACGGCCTAATTCCCTACTTAATACGTTTGCCGGTTTTACCTGTTAACCCTAACGTAAGAAGGGACACGGTGTGTTTGTGTGTCGAGGAACAATAAAATGCTAATGATAGAAATTATAGTAGATGTGGTTGCATTTTCTTAACGAGCTGGAACAAGAAGTACAAGCGAAATGATTGAGTTGAATAATCGATTGGTCAATCGACAGAAAATCTGCAACAGTTTGTATTTAATTGTTTATTATATGTTATTTTCCAAGCAAAAATGCCAAACCTCTTGTTCCACCTTCTCAATTGTGAGACTGTTCTGCTTTTGGTTGCCTTTTGCCATAGTAAACTCAACATTTTTGGGGTTTGGACTTTAGGTCGGACAAAACAAGACATTCAAAGACATCATCTGGGGCTTAATGAGTTTGAGATGAGCATTTTTCTGACATTTCATAGATCAAATGATTAATCGATTGTTGTAGAAACTGATCTGCGGCTTTTATATATGAATAAAAGATGTGGTGACTTCTCAAGTAGCGATGCTCCCACTTTGATGATATGAGTAGATCACTTTGTCACTGACCCCAAAGTAAGATGAAAGGAATTGAAAGGGTGCTGATAGACGAAGAGGAAAGGATGATAAGACCCTGCAATGGAGCAGGGAAGAGAATAAAAAGGGAAAATCAATAATCTCCGAGTGTCTATATGCTGTACATATTTTAAATGATAAGAGACAGACAGTGTGTTTGAGTCAGGCTCTGGATGCCTGAAACCCCTGCTGGGGCTGGAAAAGTTCATCATTTTTGAAGTTCTCATTCGAGCAGGCAGTGCAAGATTGGAGTTTTTAATTCTCTATTTGTCTGAAATTTCCCAGACAACAGTGACATATACCGCACTGTACCGGCAGAGTCAGATCTTGACAAGCTTTTAAGCCAGTGCTTATCACAGCATGCCATCACTTTTGTTTTAAAGCCTTCCCTCTCCATCTCTCTCTCTGTCTCTCCGCTGATCCCAGCATGCCTTCTCTCTCCTTTCCTCCCTCATTTCCTCCCTTTATCCCCTCCCTCCGTCGTTCACAGCATGTAACCTCTTTTATGTTCCGCATCTCTCTTTCGACTCGTCTCTCAGTTTTTCTTCCAAAACTGTGACTATGTAACTCAGTAGGTGTTTCCGACATACAAATCCCTAAACCGTGTCTCTTTTCTTTCTCAAACACTTTCTCTCATCCCCAAGTTCTTGATCTTTCTGTTCTCGTCTCCTGTCTGACACGTCGAGCCCTGGTGTTATGATTGTGTGGTATAATGAGAGTTCCTCTTGATTATTACTCCGTAGCCTGTAGATTCAAAACATGAAAGAAATTGAACGTCATTAATTTGAAAAAAGTGGTAAAGGATGATTCATTTTGCGATTATTTGTTTTTTATTATGGCTCCAGCCCCCTGCAGAACTACACAGATGGAAGCATGGATATACATATTATGTCTGTTACAATCACAAACAAACTGTCAGGGATTCACTTTGAGATTACTCTTCATTTGGCTGTATGATTTTCATCTCTAATATGCAAAAACAATTATAGTAAACTACTGTAACTTAAAGGTCCCACGGCATGAAAATGTCACTTCATGAGTTTTTTTTTAAACATAATAATATATAATAAAGAATAAGAATGCCTAGTTGCTCTTTATGGTAACTTACACAGTGATAAAGAAAATAAAGATTTTCTCAAAGGCAGAGCAGGATACCCAGGTCTCGGTTTACACCTATCACCATTTCTAGCCACTGGGGGACCATAGGCAGGCTGGGGGAACTCATATTAATGTTAAAAAACCTCATAAAGTGACATTTTCATGCCATGGGACCTTTAAATTAAATATCAGATGGACTAATTTGAGTATTAGCCGATATATTTTTATTTTTGTCTCCCTCTTTATCACTGTGTAAGTTACCATAAAGAGCAACTAGGCATTCTTATTCAAGTCACCATTCTTTAGTGGTAATTTGGATGCTACATTGCAGATAGCTGCCATAGAGTGTTTGGTAATATAGTTGTGAAAATAGGTCTTGTTCCCAGGGACCAAAAAAGCTGTCCTGTTACCATGGCTAGGGTGCTGTTGTTAGTTGACTGTGTGTCCTCTCATTCTCAAGAAACAGCATTAAAAAGCTGGTGCTTTCCCCTCCTACAGCAGCATTCCCATACATCTCATCTCATCTAGTTGGCATGTGGCAGCCATGTTCATGTCTGAGGTGGACAGAATGATGACACACAAGGGTTGTGTTTGAAATTGCATACTAACGTACTGCGTACTACATTCTCTAAGCATTTACTGCATACTGCATACTAAAAGAGCTATGCGCAGAGGCAGTATCGTAGCCTGTGACAGGGGTCTTTAATGTTTTTTTAAGCCCAGGACCCCTTAACTGAAAGAGAGACGGATCAGGGACCCCCTACTACATATATTGTATAAAATGAAGTTCCATATTAAACTGGGCCTACAATAACCTGTAAGGCACCCTAAAGCCTTTATACATAGCCTTTTTGCATAGAATACTAAGCTATTAAAAGCCTAATAATTGATGTTTTAATGTTAAAACATACATGTGGCACAGTGGGTTAATTAATTAATCAACTATCTGTTGATGGCTATTTTAGTGACTACCTTGCCAATACGCCAGCAAGCCTATCATCAGTAGGAATTTATATTTGCTAGTAATATGACTTTTACATTTTTGAAAAAAAACTCTAAAAACAATAATTTGGCAGCCCCCCCTACATTGACTCTGAGGACCCCCTAGGGGTCCCGGACCCCCTGTTGAAGATCCCTGGCCTATGAGGTTTACCCGAGGCGCGATTATTCCTAGTACCCAATATCCTGCCGTGACGACGTGAAATATAGTTGCCGATGTTTCACTCTAAAGGCCTCTTTACAGTCGCCGCACCCGACCTGTCGCGCGCCAATGTAACGTAAAAATGACGTAGACCACTCTATTTTTTTCAGCGGCGCACGACAAAGCGGAAACAGGAAGCATGGACGAGTTTGAGGGCAACCGGATGCCAGGACTCTCAGAGTGACTGCAAGTCTCTGTTGTAAACTTACTGGGTTAAGATGAGTTCTTTTTGTTATGGTGAATGAAAAAGGCTTGATCCGACAAAGTAGGTCGTCGAATCGTTCAGACATTCCGAAGTATTCAAAGTGCTTTCTTCTCCTTCTAGTCCGTAGAAATAGCAAAGTCGGTAGCCTTTCCTCATTAGCGCCACCTCTGTTCAGGAGAAGACTGCATCTAGTGTCGCGACCACCACGCGCGAGTATAAACAGTTACGGCGCTCCCATGACGTCACACTGGCGCACGACAGGTTGGAAACTGCGAGTATACCGATTCTCTAAGGAGGCTAATACATTGTTAAAATGAAAATATCTTTGATGATTCATGCAAGATTAGAATCTTTTTGAATGGCACGTTTTTAAGGGGTGGCTGTGGGTCAGAGGTAGAGCGGGTCAGCCCTCAGCCATAAGATTGGCGGTTTGATCCCAGGCTCCACCGGGCCACGCGTCGACACTGAACCCTAAGTTGTTCTCCGGACGCTGTATGTGGCTGCTGGGTTAAATGCAGAGACTGAATTTTGCTACATTGTATCATTGTATGTCACGAATAATACAGATTTGTTCTTCTTCTGAACGATTAAGTATGCCGTTGCCAGCAGACTGTTTACATTGAAGTATACTCAAGCAAAATGACGAGTAATGTAGATCACGAATGTAGGTCAACATTACCTCTTCCACTCAATTTAATATTTTCCGGTATTATTTTCAGGCAAATTAAAATGACTATAACTATTTTAGTGTTAAATATGTTTGCGACAGTACATTATATATGTGAACTCCCACGCTTTTGCTCTTACTGTACCTTAACGCCACTCACCATCATTCGTCATTATTTTATCTAACGGGCCGATTATTTTAACCGCCTGCCTCGCAGTCCACCACGGCCCAGTCTGAAGAGATGCAATTCATTTTGGGGCGGTTGAGAATGTCGATTAGGCTCACGTATCATCCTTGGACATTTTTGCTAATCTGGATACATGACGATACATCCGGGCATTTCTCGCATACACATAATCTACATACTATGCCGTTGGAACGCACTACATACTCAATTTTCCAGCAACCTTAGTATGAATATCTTAGTATGTTAGTATGTGATTTCAAACAGAGCTCAAGTGTTTCTCTCTGCTCTAGTGGTGTTAGAGAAAGTACCTTTCAGGGTTACGATAGTAGTGAGGAATTGGAGTGTGTGTGCATCTCTGTGAACTTCCTGGATGAGTGAATACTGTGCATAGTGCAGTGCATACATACCGTATAGTACACAGACTCCTTCCAAGAGTTTGCCTCTGTTGCTCTACTGACTGAGATAGACAGTAGTGTCTTACATTAATATATATTTTCATTTGTATGTGCCTAGCCTCAGGGCAAATCAAACCAAAAAGGCTTCTGTGTAACTTTATATCCACTGGGCTGTTTAGGCAAGCCTGGAGCTCAGTCTCTGTGCTGATTTGCACAAACTTCAAATCATTTTATGACTAATGTACATAAATGCAACATCTATGAAAAATGTGCCATCCTTTTTTTTTAATTCACCCTCCTGGAAATATAAAATGGCTGTTATTTTACAGACAAGACAATCAAGAGTTGTGAGATGTAGATGACGGCAGTGCTTCTTTATTTGTGCTTTTATTGCATTTCCTCTGGAGGAAGTTGTGCTTGCAAATCAGATTCTCCAGCCAGAGAGCCAGCTGCTGTCATATGTCCAAGCTGCATTGCCAGCGCTCGACTGATTGCCATTTAATGAGTGTTTTCTGTTTGTCCCCGTTTTACACCGAAGAAGTGAATCAAATCAGCGTTGTATGTGCTGCTTTGATTGTGTGTCCCAACACGCGTGATGATCCAATGTATGCTCTATAATGTCTTCATGCAACAACCATTGCTTGTTTTGTCAGTTTCTACAGAACCTGGGAGTGTCCATTGTGTTCAAAACTAGCATGTACACATGCACAACATCCACTTCCTTTGCACTGAAAACTTATGAATAGCATATTCACCACATATTTCTTATTTTTATACTCTTTTTACTGATCCCCAATGGGGAAATTACAATTTACACTCTTGTTTGTTAGAACTTGTTAGCTCTTAGAGAGAAGACACACCAGCCCAATAATCGGGCGTCGGGCCGTCTGGCGAGGTCCGTGACTCGAGTCTGTTCGGTGTGTCCCGTGCCGTCGGCCGTCCGAGGAGCCGTCGGCATTCATTTGGGCCGACCCGACATGTTCAGTCGGGAGAGGGCAGTCGGGACTCACCTGGGAATGGGGAGCGGATGAGCCTCTCAAAATCTGACGAAAATCTTTTAAACTGACCTTTGTCGATCTGAAATGAAGACAGATTCAGCAACTGCATGGCCTATTTCTCGCTTAAAATGTTTTCAGAAACACGTTTCGGTGAACTATTTTAGTACAATATGAGATCGTATTCTGAACAAGCCGCCATGACAGTCTGGCTGTGAATTTCCGGAGAAAAAAGAACCACGTGACGCGTTCGTCCAATCAGCTGCCGGTCTTCATTTTCTGGGAAATAATCAGACTGTTAATGGAAACAATACAGAGCAGTGCCGCCTGCTGCTATGGAGACGTATTACGTTTCGCGCACGCGCAGAGCGTACGCTCAAGTCGGCGTCGCCTCAGTGTGTTCTGAGGAATTTTTTGGACCTCAGGACCCGACTGATCAGTCTGACTGGCTTTTCTGCCGACGGTCGGCCCGTCTGGCTGGTGTGTCAGGGCCTTTACTGTCGCTGTCAATTGTTCCTTAATTAGAACATAATGACTCTTGAAGCTGAAATACCATGATGTCGCTCACTTAATCCTCGTGATTTTCCTTCTGAAGTCAAATTTGATTAGCAACATTAGGCTATTCTACCATATTAATATGTAGGCTATTTGAAAATATTGTCATTCAACAAAAATATGGAAAATATAATTAAATCTGATTAAATGAAATGAATTACATCAGTTGAAAATGACACTTATGTTTTATGATAGGGCATGTGTTGGCAATTTGTTCATGCAAAACTAGTTAGAAAGATTGAGGGCACAAATGTGCATGTTCACTATTGCCTCACAATACAGTATACATACATACATACGTACATTTAAGGATGGGCAATATATCGATTATTATATCAGTATATGAGGCTAGATAGCGTCTTAAATTCCAGATATCGTAATATGGCACTTTTTCTACTTTTAAAGGCTACATTACACTGTTCTGCATTAGACTGTTCTAGCTGCTCTATTATTGGCCCTTAACCACTTAGTTATTATATTCACATTACTGATCATTATTTATCAAAACTCTCGTGTGTAAATATTTTGTTAAAGCACCAGTTGTCAACACTACAATATTGTCGCAATATCGACATCGAGGTATTTGGTCAAAAACATTGTGATATTTCATTTTCTCCATATCGCCCAGCTCTACATACATACATACATACATACTGTACATACAGTATGTTATTTCATATATCCACTCCCAGGCTCTGTCAGTTTCTATGTGTGCTTTTCATGTTTGCTACATAGAGAGCCGTGGCTCCAAACCAGCTGCTTCAGCACAAGGCCCAGCTCTCCCAGCCGCAAGCCAAGCCCCAGCCTCTGGCTCAGCATCAGCAGCCCTCAGCGGGCAGGAGATCGCACCGCACCCTGCCCAAGGACCAAACCCAGCTCCTGTCGCTGCAGCACGACCACAGACACAGGGAGCGGGAGAGGCAGAGGCAGAGAGAAAAGCCGGTGGCAGCTGTCCAGAAGCTAACAGCTAATAGTGGGAGCACAGCTGCTGCTGCTGCTGCTGCTTCCTCGCCCAGCCGCCCTGCAAACAGCCAGCGCTCAGCGGTAAAAGCCTGCCTTCCACAGCTGTCTAGAACCCTTTGTCACCTCTACATCCCACATCTTTCAGTCTGTCCCTCACTTGATTGAGTTTGATGATTTATTTCTTCCAATTTTTCTCGCATATTTATTTATTTTCTTTTGTTTTATTGTGTACTCTCAATCCTTTTCCTCTACCGTTTGTTTGTCATGTCATCCTTATCTCAGTTGACAGGCCACTTTCAGCTAAAGGTCACAAAGGTCTGGAGGAAGAAAGTCAAATGTTATGTAGACAGGAGTTCAGACCAGGACATTTCCCCAAGGAAGAACTGAGGGCAGAGCCTGGCACCGGTGCTCGCTGTGTGACCGTGCTGCCAGCACTGACTTATCTACTTGTTGGCTTTGTTTTGATATCTCTACAATCTCAATTCAAAGCATCCTGTTTTTAACATGAAGCTATGATGATTTCATCAGCTTTGTGTATTTTTAGATTTTTAATGTATATGCATGGTCGCGTATGCTGACTGTGTGTGTGTGTGTAGGGAGACAACATGTGGTCCATACACTCTATTCTTAGAAGAGTAGCTAAACCACACAGGGAACTTGAACAGGAAACAGACCAAAGGTGCCATCTCTAGAAGAAGGCATTTTTAAACAGCCGACAGTCAAATGGCTGAAAAGAAATTTGGTTTCATTTATTTATTTATTTATTAATTACTTAATCCAGAACGCTGTTTGACCAAACAGATTATTGTGACAGTACGTGGTTATTCGTATGTCCGAGCTTTTTGTCCCCTGTAACTTATCTCCCAGTGATCAGCATCAAAGTGCTCAAAATTCAACCGTTATTGTTTATGCTGACGATGTTAATGCCTGATTCAGCAGCAAACCTACGGTGCATCTGGAATTAGCAACTAAGAAAACCACTGAGCTGTAGGGTTTGTTTATGTGACAGTGATTAGTGGCACTCTCTTCATGTCTGAGCCAGTATGTATAAAAACGTCTTTGAGATAGTCCCAAGAATGTTCCTAAACTTTGACCTAGGAGTCAAAAAATTAGTACTAAAAGTTGGGCCAAGAAGATTTGTATAAAGTAGTTGAGTAACTTTTAACACCGATTTTAAGGTCATTCTAAAGTGCTGACTACAGTGACTCCAAAGTGTTGTAAACTGTCGCCTGCAATCATGTCTACCCACAATACCCTCCCTAAACACTGAATCAGCCAATTGCGAGCCTTCGAGTCATGGCACTTCGTTCGATCATTCGTGTGTGTGTGTGTGTGTGTGTGTGTGTGTGTGTGTGTGTGTGTTCTTGTTTAACTATATTCGTGGGGTCCAAAAACCGGGAGTCCAGTATACTTGTGGGGTCCCGACAGCTTTGTGGGGCCAAAATGCTGGACCCCACAAGTTTAAAGGGCTGTTTGAGGATCAAGACTTGGTTGTAGGATTAGGGTTAGAATTAGGTTATGGTTAGGGTGAGGGTAAGGGTTAAGGTTAGGCATTTAGTTGTGATGGTTAAGGTTAGGGTAAGGGGCTAGGGAATGCATTATGTCAATGGTGGGTCCCCACAAAGATAGTGAAACAAACATGTGTGTGTGTACAGTATAAAGTGCATGTATGTATATATGTGTAGTATAGTTGGGCTTGTACTGTGTATGAGAAAAAGAAATGTTGATCTTAATGTGACTACCTGATTAAACAGAGAACTGAGTCAATCTTTCTGTGATTCCACACACACACACACACACACACACACACACACACACACACACACACACACACACACACACACACATATCTTACATATGTGTTATCTTTTAGATGGACTTCCAAGAATCAAACCTAGCCAGGCTGCTTTTGGCTGCTGGTCTGCCCAGCCAGATGCACTCTAGGCTGGGCTCGGGGAGCAGCTCTAGTCCTTGTACTCCAGCCCTGCAGAGAGCTCACCTCAACCAGGTATACACAGTTATACCACACCACATGTGCTCACTATTTCTCTACTGAATGCATCCTGCTCTCCTCTTCCTCTATTTCATATATTTAAGCAGTGTTTTTATCTAGTCAATTATTTTCTATTACCCGCTTCGCTTATGGGATGTTTTTATACACATGATCCTTTATACTATTACCACTCAAAAATACTGGAGGTGAATCTTTAATTGTGGTAATGTGGCTAAATGTGATAATGTATGACTTACAGTAACAAATGACCATGGGTGAACCTTTTATTTTAATCTCCCAGAATGCCAATCTGCGCTCCAGTCGAGACGCCCCTCACAGCAGCTCTATGTCAGATATGGCCATCTCCCCGTTGTCCCCATTCCCCCCCACGTCCCCAACTGATGATGTCTTCTGGGACTCCGGGACCCCACCGAAGGTGAGCAACGACTGGCCTATTATCCGCTGGATGACACGTTAGGGTTACATGCCAGCAGCTCAGAGGAATCGCATAAACGAGGCAAAAATTAAAGCGATCGAAAGAGGAAGTTGTTGTTCTAGTCATGCCAGTCGCAAGATGTAGCCTTCATCACATGAGATTGGCATTATGTGCTTGTGTGTGCTAAGCATCCTGTGTTGTGGTCGGAGCAAGCTAAGGAAGTGGTGCACAGAGCAAGCGGTTGGCACAGTGTGTGTGTGTGTGTGTGTGTGTGTGTGTGTGTGTAGGCTTGTTTAACTATATTTGTGAGGTCCAAAAACCGGGAGTCCAGTATACTTGTGGGGTCCCGACATTTTTGTGGGGCCAAAATGCTGGACCCCACAAGTTTAAAGGGCTGTTTGAGGGTTAAGACTTGGTTTTAGGATTAGGATTAGAATTAGGTTATGGTGAGGGTAATGGTTAAGTTTAGGCATTTAGTTGCGATGGTTAAGGTTAGGGTAAGGGGCTAGGGAATGCATTATGTCAGTGACGGGTCCCCACAAAGATAGTGCCACAAACCTGTGTGTGTGTGTGTGTGTTCTAGGGACATGTGGGAATGTTTGTGTGTATGCAGCAAGTTACTTCCAAAATGTAATACATTATAGATTACAAGTTACCGTCATTTGAGTAATTAGTTATATTACAGTATGCTGAAGGAACCCCGAACCCGGAGACCGAAAGAAGGAGCCGTCTGCCAGAGGTGGAAGGGGAGGAGGAGGGCTGCACGTTTGCCTGAAAAGACAGCTGATAGCAAGGAGAGAAGACATTTAAAGCAGGATGTCATGCTGTGATTGGATCATGAATTTTGTGGCCAATTGTGGTTGGGTTACTGAAAAGTGAACGCCTCTTAACAGCGGAATAGTTTGAGGAAGAGATAGTGGTGATTGAAGTTATTTAGAAGTCTTCCTGAAAGAATTTGCGCTGCGCTCCATTAGGCTGTTAGGTGTATTTACTAACACCATATGGGTTAATGGGTTAATAGAACAACTAATAACTACTACAGAGAGAGGAGGGCCAGATGCAGGATGTGGGCAACTTGTCCGAAAGATGACAGGTATTCCCACAGTTGATTTCCTGCTCTGCTGGGTGTGTCTTCCTCTCTGTAAGTAGGCCATGTGACCCAGGAGATGAGAGGTGAAAAAGTCACCAGCTGGCCGGTACGACTGAGAGTTTGAGAAGAATGAGTGAAGTGTCGAAAGATCCCGTTTAAAAACCCAGTGCTTTGCTGCACTTACACAGATTGATCTGGCTTTGATTTCACAATGCTGACATATCATGAATGCAACACTGTTTGAAAAAAAGGTTAAGAAATATCCCTGAGTCAGATCACATTTCCACACCACATGTGAGATTTGGACACAGCTTTGCAGAGTTTAAAGGAGCAACGCGGTAATGTCGAGAAATAGCAAAGCCAAAATGGTCTCATTAGATTCTCAGTAATAAATATATCCCTGCCTTTCAGGCAGTTTAGAGATTGTTGTACATAAAGGTCTCATAACTGCCAAAACCTTCCTATAATTAGTTGAAACCCTGCTTGGCTAGACATGAGCTCCTCGTAAAGAGCCCTCTCAAGCATATAAAAAGTGAAACCAGTAATCAGGACAACCAGGAGACTGCCGTCTTTGTGTATTCACTTAATGTGTTTCTGTCAAGTTTCACTAACTGTGTGTTTCTGTCAAGTCAGTCCAATTGGTTGTTCTTCTGTTCCAGGTCCCAGAACGCACTACCTCTAAGTTCTACTGTAGAGAGCTGGTGATGGGACACAAGAGGGCCGCTTCAAGGTAGAACACAACTACACTCTTTGTTTTGTTTTGTTTTTTAATTTTGTTGCCCTTTTTTATTTTTTTTATTCACGTATTGATTTTTTTGCTTTGACTTTGTTTTTGTGTGCATATTTTTGTCTTATTTGTCATGTTTCCTATTTCTATATTTTATCTTCTCTCTTCTATTTTTTGCGTTTTTTTCTCTTGTTTTTATTTACCCATATTTTGTCTTGCTATTGTTTGGCCGTTTATCTGTGTTTTTTGCCCCCAACAGGCAGCGCTGCCTGGAAGGCACTAGGATTAGGCACTGGTTATGGTTAAGGTTAGGACTAGGGTTAAGGTTAGGGTTAGGTGCCTTGGATGCAGCGGTCGCAGCGCTGCCTGGAAGGAGCCGTTGGGGGCAAAAAAAACCATCGAGCTGTTTGGCCCCACTGTTATGTTGAACTTGTCTGCCAAAGCACTTTGTAAACTCAGTTTTTCAAGGTGCTATATAAATAAAGGTATTATTATTATTATCACACTGTATGCACACTAAACACGCAACCCAGAGATATGTGTCGTTCATGAAGGTTGGCCTGTTTGTCTATGCATGAGCCAATGACTTACAGAAGTGTCACTTTTTGTCATGAGCTTAGCAGATATATATAAAATCAGTATTTTAGATTGACAGTGGATGAAACCGAATCATCCCCTGACTCTGTAGTCACACTTAGTTCTACCTGCCTGCCTGTAATGGTTACTATACGGTACCTGCTCAGCACCAAATGACAAACACCCAAAGTTAGGACTAGCTAGTGAACATAGTGGAGCATTTAGAGCCAGCTATTTCCCTCAGGAGTTAGTGGAGAGCCAATCAGATATTGAAAGAGAGTGAATATTTACTTCCATTTGTCAGGTGGCCAGAAACACGACTCCAAATGACCCTAATGTAGCTCCATGTCTGCTGGATAGGTAAATAGGCAACTGTTTGCTAACACGTTAGCCATGACGACTTTATACCGTGTCAACATGTCAAATATTCTGTTTAGAGGTTGTTTCCCAGAAACCAAATAGGAAAAAAAAAGAAAAAAAAAGAGAAAAAAAAAAAACAGCTAATACTCCTTTAACCACGTTAGTTTTGTTTCTAGCTAGCTTTTCATTGCACATCAGGCCAGGCACCTCACACACGTGTGTTTTTCCTGTTCTAAACAAGTTTGTGTAAATGGGCAGAATCAAGTTTAAGGCCCTGTTTACACGAATACGCGGGTGAAAATGACAAAATATTTTATCAGATGTGCCTTTCGTTTAAACGGCGACAGCGTTTTTGGGGCTTAAAAACGCTAAAAAGTGTAACCACCCTCCAGAGTGGAAATCTAAAGGGTTCCCGTCTAAAGGGTACAAATGCACTGTGTGTGTGTGTGTGTGTGTGTGTGTGTGTGTGTGTGCCGTGTGTGTGTGTGTGTGTGTGTGTGTGTGCCGTGTGTGTGCGCATTGTTTGGAGCAATAACTCCACCTCCTCGTCTGTCCAGACAAAATTGTCAGCTTTTGTTGTGCATACTACATCGAATTTCACACACTTTTTTGTCACTATATGCACGCAGATTTCCCCCCCACAACGCTCGTCTAAACGCGAAATAAAAAGTGAGTACGCAACGCCACTTTTGCGTTTTGTCTTCAGATCGTTTCCGTCTAAACATAGCCTAAGTAATGACAAATAAATGAATGAGATAGTTACCAGTCAGTTTGAGACTTTTACCTCAGTTTCACTTACAACATTGTTAAATATATAACAACATAAATAAAAAAAAAAGAAGCCATGTTGTACACATTTAATCATCAAAATCATCTACCAGCTGATCTGTTAATAAGGCGGCACGTTCACTGACTCATATTGTGCATTTTAATTTACTTATCTACAACGTAGACTTATAACAATGAGGTGTTTCTTGACTTTAGGAATACCCACCAGCTAGTTTTAGCTATATATATCAGCTGAGCTGGTTGCCTTAAGCCGCAAATATGTGGGCATTGCATCGCAGCATAAAGATACAATGAATCTGTCTGTTCTAAAATTGGGAATAAGAAAAGTCTTAGTCTCAAATAGAATGTAAATACACATTCTTTATTCGTAATGTTTGGTTTTGTAACTAAGGGTGGGAATCACAGGGTACCTCACGATATGATACACCATACATGGTAGAGCTGTCTTCCTCTATAATACCATTCAAATTTCATTTGTTATTTTTTTAAATATTTGAAAAATATTTGAATATTAAATGCTCAAATGCAGCCTGTTATAAATATGTACTACACTGCCCAGGCTTATACATTGTCAATGCCACTATAAGCATGTGGTTGTTGTTACACGTTCTGTCCACTAGAGGGACTTCCAACATTAGTCTGTCCTTGAAGGGGATCTACGTCATGGCACACTGCATTTCTGGCACGCCGCTCTCTGTTTACATTCATTTTCCACCGCGAGCACACAGCGACAAACACAAATCAACAGAGAACTCTGTCATAAAACATTATCTAACAAGTGTATTGAACCTCTCTGTTTTAAAGGCTAACGTTGCCCGGTTAGCATAATGACATCATGTTAGAAAGTACATCCGAAACGATTTGTCATAAACTAAGTAACAACAGCGTTAGCCACAATGTTAACGGCATTGATAACTAAGCCAAACGGTGCTGTCACTACTATTTTAGTGATTTATAAGCAACCTGTTTCTTGCATATTGTCAAGTTACTGAGAATACAGCTGTTAGAAGGTAATATACAAAGTCGTTGCTAACTCTGACAGCTGTAGGGCAGCTAATATAAACTGTAGCTGTCTCCATGAAGCTCCAAGCTAAGCTCCTATAACTCCAGAAACCAGAATGAGCTAACTATTGATAACATAAGCATTTTGGCTCGGTGGAAGTCAATTTTAAAGTCATGTTAAAACTATTTCCCATCCTTCTTCCGATTTCAAGCCGCAGCCTGTCACTCCCCCCTGTACTAACGTTACTTGGTACGTAACGTTAGCTCACAATGCCGTGTGTTTCTCACTTCCGTAACTTACTGTTCATCAGACGTGATGTGAGAAGAGGGAGATAGGCTAACGTTAGCCAACCTATTTATTAAAAAAAAAAAAAATCACATTCAAATAGTAATTTCAGCATTCTAATAGTATTGATTTTTTTTTACTATTTGAATTATATTCGACTTTTGGAATTCGTTCCAACAGCCCTAATACATGGCTCACGATACTGATAATATCACGATACAGCAGTTCTGCTAGACAATCCCATAACGATACATCGCGATATCCGTCTAACCACGAATACAAAATGCCTGTGAAATCGTTTTCTCTCTTCATTCACAAATAAGTCCAAACTCTTAGAAAACAGCACAATTCTTCAGCACACGTTTTTCAGCCTGTAAATTAAAGTGAAACAACTATAGAGCTACTATGGGTCCAGACTTTGGACTTAGACGTGGCTGGGGCCGTCTGTTATTTTCCTCAAACTGCTGTCTGCCATCCTGTTGAAAACCTCCTCCTCTTCGGCTAGTTAACTTCTGTTCAAGTTTGCCTCATTCATGTGTCGAGTGCCACCTCGAGGAGCCATGATGTAGCGATGCTGAGAGCAGGGAAATCTAATAAAGCGCCTTATTTCATTATTTAAAATATCCATATTTGGCGCCAGCGTATCAATTCTCGTATCACGCGAAGAAGGACAAACAATATATTGCCGTATCGATATTTTGTCCCACCCCTAATTGTAACTAGCCTGACAAGAAGGAACTCACCATTGGCAGGGCTCAGTCCGAGGGGCGGGATAAACGGTTGTCTTTCAAATTCCCTCTGCACTCATAGCCAACCAGAGCAACGCTGGTTGATAGATTAATCTTTTGCCGTATCCGGTCGGCAAAACTCCGAACACATCTTCCTTTTTTAAGAATGACTTCAGTGCTTAACTCCAAGTCTTCCAGAGTCGCGGCCAAAACCGATTCGAAAGGCCGCTGTTCGCCAGCAGCAACAGCCATCTTCTTTGTTTTCAAGTAGCAGGGAGCCCGCCCACCGACTCTATACACGATGTGATTGGCCTGACCAGAATTTGGTTTTTCCAGCTCGCAAGCCAACGGGAGAGTTACTAGACTGATCCTGGCTGCAAATTACATTTGCCGCCGCTAGGGTGCGTCTAGATCTCTAGGCTAAATTGTAACCATCCTATGCACACACGTTATCCTTTCAGCTAGAGGGAACCTTATTTATTGTGAGGGTTTATATCACACTACAATTCAGCATACTGGCATACACTATTGAAGAACAATCGGTCATGGGTAGATCAGATTAGTTAAGCTTGGATGATTATTTCCAATTAGATGAAACTAACGCCGAGACAATCGGTCACTGCAGTGGCAGTGTGAAGGACACACTCAAGATGAAAATGCATAGAAGTGTATAAAGTAATGTGCAATCCACTCTCCATCTGTGTCACTCTGTATATGTGTCTCTTTCTCCATCTAGTGGCAGTCCCGGGTCTGTTGCAGACAAGAGTGGACGGTCTGTGTCTCACGGAGTCTCCTCCAGCAGCAGCAACAACCACCCAGGTCTGTGCAGCCCCTCGCTCAGTTAGCCACATGCCGTTACCTGCTGTATGAGCAATACAAACACACGCTCATCCACTCTGCTCATAGATATAAAATGAGTAGTTATGTCATCTCTGGCGGCTTCTGAGATGACCTTGTTTGTCGTAGTTTGTTTTAATGACACTTAAAGGGTAACTACCGGTTTTTTTTTTCAACCTGGACCCTAATTTCCCATGCTTTTGTGTCTAAGTGACTGATGGGAACAACAATCTTTGACATTGGTCCAGTATTAAGCGAGATCGCTGCAGTCGGCAGCGGTGAAACAGGCTACAATGTAAGTTAATAGGGCGATTGTGCAGCTTGTATTTACCTTCACAAAAGCTCGTTTTTGCCACTGACAGGCTCAGATTAATATTGTAAGTGTCTGACAACATTATGGAAAGGATTTTTAAGGAGGTTGCCCTTTCTGTTCAAGAGTGAGATCCTTTTTTAAACATACAAATATTTGTGAAATTGCGTTCACTAAAGCCACAGTACATAAACAGTAATTTTATGTAAGATAAAAATACTTCATACATACTATAGTTTATTTAGTTTATTTTGAACATGTTAAACAATAAAAAAAAAAAAATAAGAACATGTTTATTTCAGTACAGGCAAGAAAACCAACAAAAAAAAATCCTCAACAAACATTCAGTTCAAAATGATTGTACATGATTCAAATAAGGATTACCATTTACCATTCACTTTTCTGGCCCTAACCCCTTTTCTGTTACTTTAGTTAAATACAAATCAATTTAATTTTTCACTTATTTATATATGTATATATACACATACATGCATATATACATATTTACACGCACATTTACCCATGCATGCACATATACACACATGCATACATACATACATGCACAAATACATATACACATTTTTTTTTTTTTTTGACAGTACATGACACTTAGTATAAAGCAGCGAGAGTAATGAGTTCGAAGCTACCTGTGTCAAAGCTCTGCTCTCCGTGTCATCTTTGCGTAGCGGCGACGAAGCTCTTGTTGTGGCTGTAAGAGATAGAAAGAAGAGGGGAAGATGGGGAGAATATGTTTAGTATTTCAAAGTTCCCCTGTGTGTTGTGTAGCTGAGAGGAAACTGCTTTTGATGCCGCCCACTCAGTTTGGCTGCGGGCCTCGACCTTCTTTATTCGGAGCCACAGATCAGAGATTCTCCTGGAGACTCATACACCTGTACTGTGGTTAAAAAAAAAAAAGAAAAAAAAGAAGCTTTTTATCTGCTCAAGATGGAACTGAGAAAAAGCAGCTTTCCTCTTTGAAGTATGCTGTTCTTGGAAAGGGTGTTTGCAGCATTGATATATACTGTATATATGATTTGTGTAACCAGGGAAGGTGTTGCTTCTTTTGACTTATTTTCCAGAAATTCTTGGTATGTGCTGGAAGGTCATTTTTGTGCTCAGAACTGTAGCGGAGTTTTCAAGCCAGTGTCCAGTAGTAGCAGCAACAGAGACAGGAACTCTGGTGCCATCGAGTGGCCGGCTCTCAAACAACTTGATGCCCAACACATCCATTAATGTGACCCCCGTTTGTCAACACATTAAAGCTGCTCTAATCAAATGACTGTGTGTAATTTGAAAGGGCATGTTGGAATTGACAGAGTGGTCACAAAGAATTATCTCCTAACTCTCTCTCAGTTCCTCGTACCTCCTACGGAGTTAGTGTGTGCAGTCTTTCAGCTGATTGGTTTTCCTGTAGCTTTACTGCGTAGCTCCAAACACCCACTGTACAGCTGCTACGATAAATGATATTTTTCAGGATATTGAGACCAGTTTCAGACTTTCCCTGTTTGCAGATGACGGGACCATCTGGAAAAGGGGCAGAAATTTCCAACAAAACAATTGAGCGAATGCAGGTAGCCCTAAACGAGGTATCTAGCTGGGGTGAAAAATGGGGATTTAAAATATCAGTGGATAAATCAAAATATGTAATATTTGGTAACAAGAAAAGCAATGTAATGGTTTATTTATGTATGGACAAGTAATTGAAAGGGTTAAGGATTTCTATTGAAATTCTAGTGAGTGCATTTTGATGAGAGGCTAACATGGGGAAAACAGATCAATAATGTTGTTAATAAGTGTGAGAAAGTGATAAATGTAATGTGTTCCCTCTCAGGTAGTACATGGGGTGCTGACAGGGATTCACTACTAATGATTTACAGAGCAATGATAAGGTCAAGAATAGACTATGGCTGTATATGTTATGGAACAGCAGCTGAATCACACTTAAAGGGGAACTATGCAGTTTTTTTAGCTTAATTTACCTTAACTGAACAGCTTTGGAGTCATTGGAATGATTATGACTTGTTTCGAGTTGAATGGTGGTCGTCTCGCTTCCCTCTAGCGCCTGTGAGCGGAAAAAGCACCCTTGCAACTTTGGGCCGGCGAGCGTACATACGCCCATTCAGGGACCGGCTAACAAGGTAGCGATGGAGTTCTTCACACTATCGTCATGGCTGAGCCAGCTAAAAAGAAGCAGAAAGCTAGGAAAGCATTGTCGGAGGAACAGAGAAAGAGTAAACGGCAGACTGACCGAGCGAGGAGTCAGACACGAGTAAACACAGGAGCTGCCAAATATCTATTCCGAAGCTGTAGGGGGAGCTCTATAGAGAAACCTGCCAGCAAAAAGCGAGAAAGAAATGGCCAAAACTGCATAGCGCCCCTTTAAAAAAACTGGATGTAATACAGGCCAAGGCTCTGAGGTTATGTTGTGGGGCCTGAGATGGGGGAGATGCCATTGTCAATTCGACGAGAGAAACTGGCGATGCAGTATGTTGTTAAATTGTGGGGATATAAAGAAGGGCACCCAGCAAAAGCAGTTTTGAATAATGCTTGGGAATGGGCATCAGGAAAAAGGAAGAAAAGGTGTTTTTTGTTTAACTTCAGCAAAAAGGTGGAGAAACTGGGACTAGGAGAAGCCGGTGTGGCCCCACAAGTGTACTGGGCAGTTATACCTCCATGGTTGCTGGCCACCCCAGAAATAGACTTCAGTATATTGGAAATTATAAAACATCTTGAAAGTAGTGTATATCCGGGGTTGGTTAAACAAAGGCTGGTTAACATTGGGAGACAAATCTTCAGATTTACACAGATGGATCTCAAGAGCCACAAACTAGGAAGTCGACCTTTGCTTTTTATATTCCTCAAGTTGAAATTGTACAGCTCAAACGACTGTCTGAGGGGGCATTGGTTTATACAACAGAGCTAATAGCTATAATTTGGGCACTACAGTGGGTGGAGGAAGTGCTGCCAAGGAGAGCGGTCATATGTTCAAATTTGGCCTCAGTTTGAAAAACTCTGATAGGAAGTAATTGGGGAGCCAGGCCAGACCTTGTTATGGAAGGGATGGCTCTGTTCTATAAGGTTGAGAAGGCTGGAGGATTGGTGGGATTTCTGTGGGTGCCTGGCCGTGTTGGGGTAGATGGGAATGAGAAAGCAGATAAGGCAGCTAAACTGGCACTGAAAAGAGACATTGATTTAAGGGTATGTGTTGGGATATCTGAATGCCGGTCTGTCTTAAGAAAAATGTTACAGCAGCGTGGCAAAGGAAAAGAGGGGTCGGCATTATTTTTCAATTCAAAATAGGGTACAGGCAGAGCAGTGCTATTTGGGCAAAGAAAGAAAACACTCCGTAATAATGACAAGGCTGAGACTCGGGCATTGTGGACTTGCATGGGATCTAACAAAGATGGGTAAGCATGAGGATGGACTTTGTGGAACCTGCAAACAGAAACAAACTGTTCAACATGTACTTTTGGACTGTCTTCAATACAACAACGAACAGTTGTTCACATGGGAGTACAGAACATGACATTGAGATCCTTACTAAATCCCCCTGAATATCAATTTGAGATAGTGGAAGCCGTCATGGATTAAGAGAGATGGGGGGAGAGATTAAAGAGACTGGATCTCCTACAGAGCGTCTCATACAGAGGGTGAATACAGGTACAGCAGCCATGGGCATTATGAGAAAAATAAAGTGTTTTACATTAAAGCATGTAAACATGTTCTAGTATAAACACAAAATTCAAGTATAGTCCTGAAAATGCTATATAATAGTTGCCCCTTTAAGAGTCAGATATTTCCAGCCTACGTATTCATCTAATTTCATAAGTGTACAAATAATTTCTGCTGTTATACTTGCAAACTCTATGTGGGACTTGGGGGGGAATGAAAAAAATAAGCCCTTATGTTTGTACTAACATTTCCTGTGAAAATCAATAAAAACATATTATTAAAAAAAAGAGTCAGATATTTCCCTCAGGGGTTTGTGGACTTACATTAATCCGGTGGACAGACACACACATCCAAATGAATGATCACGTTGTTGACAACGGCCTCATTATAACTTACCAGTAATTTGCTCAACCACACCCTGCTGCTATTTTCACAACTGCTACTAATTTTGTGTGTGTGTGTGTGTGTGTGTGTGTGTGTGTGTGTGTGTGTGTAGGCTACTTCAAACTGGAGAGTCCTCTGCTGCAGCACCGTCTCCAGCAGCACAGGAGGGCACAAGAAAACGTGACCAGTGGACATACACAAGTAAATGCTTTTTTTGCCACATGTTGTACACAATAGGCCTCAAACGATTCCTCGAGTAATTTGATCACTAAAAATCATTGATGCAATTCTTGGGCTTTCTATAATCCATTTTACTATATATACAGCCCATTATTGCCGCACAACAACACGCTTACAGTGTTGTGGGTAGGGCCGGGCATTTAATGTCAATTCAGTATGATTGCTAGTTGAGATGAGAGCTCATCCGCCGAGTCCGGCGCGGGGCCCTCAGGTTTGGCATCACCCGGCCGACTTGGCGGACGAGGGAGTTCACACACTGCGGGGACACAGAGCTGGTAGGCTGATTGGGTTAGTTGTTCATTTTAAGAGACCTGACATATTTTCTCTTTTGTATATTTCATCAATCAATACAAATGTATTTGTCACGTGAAATCATAAAATATGCTTCCAGTGAAATGTTGGATTTTAATTTTTAATTTGTGCATTTAAAACCTTGTAATACTATTAAATATGTGTATTATGGGAAAAGTGTAAATATCCTTAAGGCAGGGTAGGGCACCGCCTATTCTATGTTCAGCCAATCAAACCACTATTTACTATTGCTCTTTAATAAAGCAAAAGTATGCCTTATCCAATTCCTCGATTAATCAATGGAATAATCAGTAGAATACTCGACTACTAAAATAATCAGTAGCTGCAGCCCTAGTACACATGTACACCTGCATACCCTCACATGTGTGAGCAGGCATGACAGTAACATGATCAGAAAAAACCTATGGTCTTGATTAACAATGAGGAGCAGTATCCTCACGGAACACAAAATTCCCCCTCTACATTCAATTTCAAATGACCTCAGAGTATTTCCGGTAGGTCCCTCTTCCTCAGATGCAGAATCCATTTTCTGTATCCGCGTCTTTATCTCTACCACATTTAACCAAAGTCTATGTTTTCTTTCGCTCTGTCTTTGATCGTCTGATTCACCTTACCTCACTTGCATGTTGTTCCTCACCTCTGTCACGCAGGGCGTTAGATCTGCACTGAGTCGGCTTAACAAGGCCACGGAATACTCCTCATCCAGTGACGAGGTCGGCAGCAGTGATGATGAAGAGAGGAACAGGTGAGAGCTTCATCGTCAGTATAGTAATTCCTTTTGTGCGTATCAAAAACGTTCCTGATTTTTCAGTGCACCATGCATTTCACCCAGTCTTTCCTTTTTAATGCAAATAACTGAAAATCAGATTGGCAGGGAACAGTGGCAACAAAGAATTGAGTCATTCTTTCACCGTTTCCAAACAACGCTGTTATGAAACATGTCCTGTCGCAAGATGGGTTGTGAAACCAATATTAAGAATCAGAGAAAGGTTTGGGTAAAAAAGAGAATTCTGCTGCATCGACTTAGAAACCCTGTATGTGCAAATGTTTATTCTGACTATAAAGGCTAAGTTAAACAGAAAGCACGCATTTAATTAATTATTTAAAAAACTGAGCATGTTCAAATCCCTGGTCTTAATTTAGGATTTATTGGACCATCTAAACCTTGAATCGGGCTGGGTCGAGCTAAATTTGTCATTGGTTTGCACTTTACATTCCCACAAACATGCCCTTAAAGGGAATTTTATTCGCTTTTGGCGAGGGTAAATAGATTACAGTGTTTTATTATTTTTGACATAAATGATGTCTCTTCTGGTTTGACTTTTGATCCCAGCAAGTTAATGAGCCTGGTTTCCGTTGCCATTGATCTTGAGGATGTATTGATCCTGTTTCCAACTAATAAATGCAGTCCCTGCGGTCACGCTCTGGTCTATAATCTCGACCCGTCTGTACTTTTCAAGGTCTGGTCTGTCCAATGGAAAGGGAAAATACTTCAGAGGAATACCTGATGGCATCGTACTGCAACCTCACCACAATCTTAACCAGGTACCCTGCACACACACACACACACACACACACACACACACACACACACACACACACACACACACACGTGTTTGTTTCACTATCTTTGTGGGGACCCGTCATTGACATAATGCATTCCCTAGCCCCTTACCCTAACCTTAACCATCACAACTAAATGCCTAACCTTAACCCTTACCCTTAGACAATTTGATAACGGTTTAATGTAGAAACTTACCGATTTTTGCTGCTAAAAGCTAACGAGTTAGCCATCACGGATGGTGTGTCTTTGGTGTCTTTTTGCCTTTACAGAAGGTTTTCTATCCAGCCTGAAAGTTGTGCCTCTTTTCAGAGTTGTTCAGCAATAAATCCAAACGCTTATATCCTAGATTTATCCACTTGATGTCCATAATTTATCAATTTTCCGTCATTTTTGCCGCTAGCTCGATGCTAGCTGTCATTTTGAATATCCCATGATGCTTTGCGAGATTGTGTTGACGTCTTTCAACCAATGGGAAGGCAGGTCGGTCATACAAAGACTATGTAGTGGACAAAGATAGATCGCTCCAGCGAATTCGAGCGAGAACAAAGGCTATAGAGTGAAAGATGGATCACTCCAGTCTAATTACAGTTCTACAGAGAAGATTGTTTTGAGATGTGGCATAAATTTGGGCCTTTTTTTGAAGAAATGTAAATAGTAAATACTTTTACATGAGTTATAAGGTTCATTATGTTTATTTTTGCACTGCATGACTCCAAATATATAGAACTGTTTTAGAAAATTGCTGTGTGTGTGATTTCAATAAATATGACATTATTATTTGATTATTGGCATAAGTGAATGTCATGAGGGCAAAAGCGTCTGGACTTTTTTTGAAAAAATGTATATATTTAGTCAACTGTATAAGTTATAATGTTTATTTCTTCACAGTGTGACTCCTAATACATATGGGAACTGATTTATACAGGAGATTGGCTTGGCTTTTATTGATCTGTCTGTGATATCAATATATATCTGAGATTCATGTTCCGTTTTATTTATTTATTTGTATTTAAGGTCATACAACCTTTTTTTACATTCAAGTGACCTTACTGCAGCACAAATATTCTAATAGCCCAGTTTTTCCTGAAAAAAATGATGTTCATAAATTGACTGTAGACCACAGGGTTGATGTTTTACAAGCTTTTTTAGAAAATAAAACCAGACGGACAATGAACTGTAAAAATTACCTTAGGGCTGGTAGGGTTAACCTTGTGGGCCCCACAAGGCTGTGCAGACCCCACAAGTATACTGTATTCCCCGGTTTTTGGACCCCACGAATATAGTAAAACAAGCACACACACACACACACACACACATACATAGTGCGTGTCACTATCTTTGTGGGGACCCGTCATTGACATAATGCATTCCCTAGCCCCTTACCCTAACCTTACCCTCACCCTAACCATAACCCAATTCTAACCCCAAGTCTTAACCCTCAAACCCTTTAAACTTATGGGGTCCAGCATTTTGGCCCCACAAAGCTGTCAGGACCCCACAAGTATACTGTATTCCCCGGTTTTTGGACCCCACGAATATAGTAAAACAAGCACACACACACACACACATACATAGTGCGTGTCACTATCTTTGTGGGGACCCGTCATTGACATAATGCATTCCCTAGCCCCTTACCCTAACCTTACCCTCACCCTAACCATAACCCAATTCTAACCCCAAGTCTTAACCCTCAAACCCTTTAAACTTATGGGGTCCAGCATTTTGGCCCCACAAAGCTGTCAGGACCCCACAAGTATACTGTATTCCTGGTTTTTGGACCCCACGAACATAGTTAAACAAGAACACACACACACATCCACACACTGCTCCCCTGTTTCTCCTCCAAATTCTTCTTTGCATTTTTATGTTCAACAGCTAGAGGGTGCAATAGCTGTACTCTTCGAGGGGGGTGACTGATGGTGGAAGGATGGATTCCTATGAAGGTAAATATGGTGCAAAAAGGGAGAGCTTGTAGAATACAATGTGAGAACTTGCAGAACAAAAAATCTGAACTTGTGTTAAAATTTGCTCTTGTAAAAATTTAATTTGCACTTGTAAAAATAAAATTTGCACTTGTAAAAAATATTCACACACCTGTGATCTGAATTTGAAGTCATACAAAGAAAAAAAACATGAGAGCTTGTAAAAAAAATCTGAACTTGTAAATTGAAATTTGCACTTGTAGAAAATGTTCACACACCTGTATTCTGAATGTGAAGTTACAGAAGAAATATTCACAAATGTGTAGATTGATATTTACATGAACACAATGACAGCTGCAAACTTATAATGCAACATTTACTTGTATACTTTTTTTTTTTACTCTGGTTCATTTTCCATCACAACCACAACTCAGTGATTACAACCTCTCGAATCTGTCACTGCAACTTCACATATGTGCTCTCTCGCATCACAAAGTGGCCAATCTGCGCACCTCGACTTTCACAACACTCTTGACGATACATTTGGTGCAAAACTAATTTGTACCTGTGGACTTAGGCTGTGGAGCTCTGAGCTAACAGAACGGGAAAATCAGGGTTTCTATCGCCAGATGAGGGACAACTCTGTCTGGCTTATTTATGTAGCATGGAAACTTGGCGGAATAGCATGCTAGCGTTAGCTAACTAGCAGCCAGCCCGCTTCTAAATAAATACCTTTTAATTGTCTAAACATTTTTAACAGTCAAACTAAAACACTGGCGGTGAGCTCCACGGCCTGCAGCCGCAGACGGACTGTCATCAGTGGGTAACAGGTGCCAAGTTTCGCATCCCTGCCAAGAATTGCATCCACTAGGGAAAATAATGATTTTATAAGGCAAAGTACTGTTTAAAAACTAGGCAACAGTAAATCTCTTTGTCATGTTCATCAATAATGATTAGGATTTTAGAAGGTTTAGAGACATCAATGTTTTATCAGACTCTGTAGTAGCATTTCCTTGCTACCTAGATGCAATTTTCGGCAGCAATGAATTCTGCAGAAATTATTGTTTCCGACTGCAGGTCGAGGTCGGCAGCGAAGCTTTCTGGCAAAAGCAGTGTTGCTATGCTGGTCGATCCCCACTGATGACAGTCCGTCTGCGGCTGCAGGCCCTGGAGCTCACCGCCAGTGTTTTAGTTTGACTGTTAAAAAGTGTTTAGATAATTAAAAGGTATTTATTTAGAAGCGGGCTGGCTGCTAGTTAGCTAGCTAACGCTAGCATGCTATTCCACCAAATTTCCATGCTACATAAATAAGCCGGACAGAGTTGTCCCTCATCTGGCAATAGAAACCCTGATTTTCCCGTTCTGTTAGCTCAGAGCTCCACAGCCTAAGTCCACAGGTACAAATTAGTTTTGCACCAAATGTATCGTCAAGAGTGTTGTGAAAGTCGAGGTGCGCAGATTGGCCACTTTGTGATGCGAGAGAGCACATATGTGAAGTTGCAGTGACAGATTCGAGAGGTTGTAATCACTGAGTTGTGGTTGTGATGGAAAATGAACCAGAGTAAAAAAAAAAAGTATACGAGTAAATGTTGCATTATAAGTTTGCAGCTGTCATTGTGTTCATGTAAATATCAATCTACACATTTGTGAATATTTTTTCTGTAACTTCACATTCAGAATACAGGTGTGTGAACATTTTCTACAAGTGCAAATTTCAATTTACAAGTTCAGATTTTTTTTACAAGCTCTCATGTTTTTTTTCTTTGTATGAATTCAAATTCAGATCACATGTGTGTGAATATTTTTTACAAGTGCAAATTTTATTTTTACAAGTGCAAATTAAATTTTTACAAGTGCAAATTTTAACATACAAGTTCAGATTTTTTGTTCTGCAAGTTCTCACATTGTATTCTACAAGCTCTCCCTTTTTGCACCATATTTACCTTCATAGATTCCACACATAGGCTATGTCTCAGTTCGTTAAATTGAATCCACGTTTCCTTCACTTGCTTCCCGTCCTTCCGTCTTAGTCCATCATGGAAAGAAAAGAAAAATGTTATATATGCGTGTATATACACATATTCAATTGGGTGAAGAATTAAATTGTAACTAAAAGGTGGTAGGACCAGAACAGTTTATTTAAAGGTCCAGTGTGTAACGTTTTTTTAGTTGTTCATTGTCAAAATCTGTGTTGTCCGTTCACAAACTTATCCTTTTTCATGAATATTTACCACCACCATCAATTCCAAGTATTCCTATTGGCTTGAAATTTTACATTTGCATTCGCATGAACTGGGGTAGACGCTCCATATTCATGCAGCATCTTGAAATACATTAGCCGGTAAGGGACATACAGGACATACTGCTCCGCCTTTCGCATTTTCGCTGTCACATGATAAACTCACAGGTGCTGCTAATGCTGCTAATGGGTATTGTAGCTTCCTGGCCCCCGGCGAGTTTGAAGAAGGAAACATGGAGGACCACACGTATTCAAAATCCAAATTTCAGGAACAGGAGTCTTCTTCTTCTTCGCCCAGAAAAAGAAAAAGGATATTGAAAAGAGCAAGAGACCGGCTTTTTGAAGCATGAAGGCTACCGTAGCTGTAATACGTACTTTGAACTGCGTGGCGTGAGAGAGTTGATTGCGATATATGATCTCAACGCTAGATGGGAGAAATTCCTACACATTGGACCTTTAACTTCTTTCTACTCCTTTTTGGACATGGGAATCCTTACGTATTTTAATCATTTACATTCATTTTGAAAGATATGTTTGCTGAGGATTTTGTTTTTTGTTGGTTTTCTTGCCTGTACTGAAATCTACATGTTATTTATCTTTTTCTTTTTTTAACATGTTCAAAATAAACAAAATTTAAAAAGAAATTCCACGAGGAGGCATGGGAGAGACGCGAGGAAATCATGCGAGGAGAGAGGAAACGAGGAAATGTGTCTTTAGAGGGATGAGACGTCCTTTCCCCTGAAGCGTCACGTGAACGCATCGGCTGTATGGGGGGGAGTTAGTTAGCGCGGCTTTCCGCTGCACGGCATCCGGGAAGGCTGCTCTTGTGTATCCTCACTCATAGCTCCTCAGAGATCCCTCCTCCATCCTCGCTCGCTCCTCAGGGCAGGAATAGGAGCTTTGAGACGGCCTTCACAAAGTAGGTCAATAACAACTTCCGGTTTTGAGCGAGGAGCTTTCAAACAAGAGCCTTGGGATTTAGCCATACTCTGTTCCTGTGGGGTCATTCCTACCTTGATGACAACAAGCTAGGGTTGCACGATATTTACATAATGTGATATTGCGATATCGATATTAATTTCGATATTTTTAAACCTATGTAAAATTACAAAAGTTACGGGAAAACGCATCAAAATAGATTCATAACAAATACAACACAAGGTTTATTTAAAGTGACTGTCATATTGGACTGGTCCAACATGAATAAATAAATAAGGACCATGTCTACAGAACAGGACATGTTTTACTGGTTGGACAGTATAAAATATATAAATAAATAAAGGGAACAGGACATGTTTTACTGGTTGGACAGTGTAAAATAAATAAAGAGAACAGGACACAACTTTTCTTTCTCTACTCTGATTTGTTCCGTCTTGTTGTCTCTATCTATTTCTTCACTTACACTGTCACTCTGTTGAAATATGCACACACGTCACGAGGTTCGCTCCATAGGGTTTGTCACGTAGTGGACCTGTGCGCTGACGTGCACTAACGTGTAACTGGCCAATGAAACATGATCATTATAGCGCTTCAAGCCGGCTCTAAATCAAACACAACTAAGCTACACAGCCAACGGACGGGACGCAGCGCTCCAGAAAATAAACAAAATATTGCATACTTATTGCGACACTTTAGATATATTACGATAACGATATTGAGTCGATATATCTTGCACCTCTCGATATAATATTGCGCAACGTGATATTGCGATAACGATATTGAGTCGATATATCTTGCACCCCTACAACAAGCCCCCCTTGACGTTACACTTTGTCTCTTACTATGTCCTACAGATTTCTCGGCTAGGTTCAGATGATACCTACCTGCTACCAGACCTTCTGCAGAAAACGTCCTCCTCCAGTCCTACCCACAGTGCACTGGACCAGCAGTGGCGAACACGTGAACTCAACTACTCGCAGTCACCCACAGCCCCTCGATCCCCGACACACCAGGACCTACATGTGAGTTTATCTGGAGGAATGTGCGGTCAGAGAGAGACAGGTAGACAGACAGAATATTTTAGTTAATCAACACATTTAAAAAAGAAAAAAAAAAAAAGGTCCACAGTGGGGCTGAACTTTTTGGGAGAAAAAAAATCTCATTGCGATTTTACTGCCAGATATTATGGTAACGATTTCATTTGCAATTTTCTTTTTAGCTACATATTGCACCTTCTACTACGATCATGTTAAATAAAGTAATAAAAAATCAATCAAAAAATCTGCTGAAAATAGGACATTTCTTTAAACAATCTCTGATTATGTAACATTAAACAGTAAATAGTAAATATAATAATAGAAAGAGGAATAGAACATGGTAAACCAAATGTTACACCAAACATTCAACTAATTATTTCACACTCGATTAATCACGGTCTTCACGGTTAGCTATTCACATTCTTTCAAATCGCAATTTTGAATTTTAAAACGATTAATCGCTCAGCCCGAGTCAACGACAGGACATCATTGTGTCTTGTATTGACAATGGTTGAGAAAGTAAAAACAATTTCGCTCATTGAGCTGAAAATAAGTTTACTTTTTTTTGAGTTGAGGTGGTTCGGGCATCTGGTAAGGATGCCCCCTGGGCGCCTCCCTAGGGAGGTGTTCCAGGCACGTCCAGCTGGGAGGAGGCCTCGGGGAAGACCCAGGACTAGGTGGAGGGATTATATCTCCAACCTGGCCTGGGAACGCCTCGGGATCCCCTAGTTGGAACTGGTTAATGTGGCTCGGGAAAGGGAAGTTTGGGGTCCCCTGCTGGAGCTGCTGCCCCCGCGACCCGATACTGGATAAGCGGACGAAGATGGATGGATGGATAAAAGAATTTTGTCCTGACATTATCAAGAAATATCATTTGAATAAAAGCAGGCTGTACAACCTCAACAGAGTAGAGAGCAGTATTCATGAGCATTTGAAAAGCATTGTCCAAATCCAAGAAGTGACTAGTTGCATTAGTTACATTTGTCCACCAGAGGGAGATGGTGACACAGTTTAGTTGCTAAGGTATCTGTCGGTAGTAGGCGATCTGTGCTGCCTGCACGATCCGATACGCGCATGCGCATAAATACGTAGTAGAAAACGTGACCGTTTCCCTACACTATTTGTATCACGCATGTGTTGAAGCACTTGGCGGCCAGGCGGCGCAACTGGCGGCATATTTTTCTAGGCTACGTTTTATGTTATTCGTTACGCAGTTAACGGCGGGACTGTTTTATAAATATATTTGAATTAAGTACTTATTGTCACTGATCCAAAAACCGCATATCGACGTCCGTGTACTACGCCATGGCGACATTGTTGTTTTTGTGACATGTACAGTAGCGTGCAGGGAGCACAGATCGAGTACCCACAGTATCAGTAGTGATATGATTTGTCTTAATGCTCCCAGGAGTAGTAGTATCAATCTATAAATGTGCTTACTGTGTTTTTATATGTCCTCGTACAAATTAAGTACCAAGAATGCATTTGTAGCAGTAATGTTTAGAGCGTGAAATAGTTGAAGGCTTGAAAGAGAACCCAAGGGTTGTTGGTGATGTTAGACGGTGGCAGAGTTATTGTCACTGATCTATAAAGCCGTAAATACATAACCAAAATCAAACAATAAGAATGATGGTGTGGAATAAACCGTTTTTTTTCTTGTTGGACATCATCAGGCCGCCAGCAGTCCTACTGGTAAAAACGCCTCCTCATCTTCCTCTTCCTCCTTCCTGTCATTCATCGATCCAAGATTGATCCCCATATCATCGCCACCACAGAGCCCTGGTGAGTACATTTACACACACACACACACACACACACACACACACACACACACACAATACATCCACACACACTATACATCCACTCGCATAAACAATACACTAACATACATTGCAATGGAATGAGAGAACACAGTTTTACTGTTGGGCCCTGTCAGACACTGGGCTCATTTAACTACACCATGCATTGTTAACCCTTTAAGGGCGTTTTCACACCTGAAAGTCCGAACCAAGGTCCGGACCAAGGTTCATGTTTTTGTTACATTGTATACATTTGATCCGGTAAGTTTTAGTTTCACACTGCAGTTATGCAAGCGCACTAAAGATCTATACGTGACAAAACTGTCCTGCCATCATCACATACGTGAGCTGCGTCTCCAGATACTTAAAATTCATTGGTTTGTAGACGGACTTCCCCGTCCTCTCGTATCTCTCTATGTGTCAGAGTTTTTTTAACTGACTGCTGCTCTCCCCTACTGCCGCGGCTCTTTTTGTTTTGTTGTGATGTTGAGAAGCAAGAAACGGGAACTTTCTTTCTGGAGAATTTATTCAGAGACAAACGGAAACCTACACTGTACATTTACTACCACTTAACAAATAAACTGCTGATGTATTCTATGCTCTGATAGCCGACCGCTGTCTGCTCTGAGCACATTCACCGTCAATCACTCTCTCATGTAGCCTACACACTAAGCACCGAGCTATTCCTTAAAGGAGCTATTCCCCGGTCTTGTAACACAAGGAGAGCCTGCCGGAGCTTCTTGTATTTGGTCCGAAAGTCCGAACCATCCAAGAAAATGCTTTCACACTGTAAACGAACCGGACCATGGTGGTCTGGACCGAGACCACCTCTTTTTATCGGACCAAAATTTGGTCTTTTGATCCAGACCGTGGTCCGGGGGAGGTTTCACACCTGTAATTTTGGTTCGGATCAAACTGAAAAGCCCTAAAGCCCAAGTCCTTTCTGAATCCTATTCTAACATTCCACTAGATTCACACAATTCTGTCCGGCTAGCCTATAATACTCGTTAATAATACTAGTTATCATACTTAAGTACAGTAGGACCAAATGACTATGTAAATGCAGTCTTTAAAAAAAAAAAAACATTTACCGATTTTTTTGCTTTTCTTACACTTTTAAGCTATAAGATGATTTTGCAACCAAGGGCCTTACACAATTAGTTTTTTGTCCCCATGCAGTGGACAGTAAGGGTGAGCAAATCAAGAGAGAGAACCACAGGAAGGGCTCTGTGGTGAATGTGAACCCGACCAACATTCGTCCGCAGAGCGACACTCCAGAGATCCGCAAGTACAAGAAGAAATTCAACACTGAGGTTCTCTGTGCTGGACTATGGGGTTTGTAGTTGTAAATTGCTTGTGTGTGTGTGTGTCTGTTTGTGTGTGTGTGTGTGTGTGTGTGTGTGTGTGTGTGTGTGTGTGTGTGTGTATTGTAGATGTTTTAAGAATGAAACCAAACTGATTCTTTGATTTTGTTTTACTAGGCAAATACACTTTATTGAATTTGTTCTTCTTTCCTCCTCTTGACAGTGTGCAGACTCCATACATGTATATTGTTTATTTTGGATTTCACACCAATATACAGAGTTACTGGTGTTTCACAGATACAGTAGATGGATGCATGACACAGCATGTTGGGTGTGGGCTGTAAGGTGTGTGTGTCTGTTGTGTTGGGCAGGTGTGAATCTGTTGGTGGGGACAGAGAATGGTCTGTGGCTGCTGGATCGAAGTGGTCAGGGAAAAGTCTACTCCCTCATCAGCAGACGAAGGTTTCAGCAGATGGATGTGTTGGAAGGACTCAACGTGCTGATCACTATATCAGGTACATGTACTGTAGGTTCAGATATACACAACACACTGACACAGTAGAATGCATGCATACAGTAAGGCAAGGTTTTTTTTTTGTTTTTTTTTTGTGATTGTTGCGGGCAAAAATCCTTGGGGAATTTTCCAGGGGAAAATGGCTGCTCTTGTGTGAAGTAAACGCAACATTTTTTCAACTTTCTGCTAAGATATGTGTGACTTTTTTACAACGAAAATGCGGGGATTATGAAATCATGCAAGCCCCGCACATTTTGCGCAGAAATCTGCAATTTATGCGGCGAAAGTGCGGCGTATTTGAAAAAAATGCGGCCCCCGCATAAATATGCGGACTTTGGCTGATTATGCGTTGAATTATGCGATCGCATAATCACGTTTTTCTGGAGGGACTGTATATAGCACAGTTCATACACAAAGGCAATTCGAAGTGCTTTACATAAGCATGCACATACAAAGCAAATACAACATAAAATTCAACAATCAAAAACAAAGCAAACAAACAGTACATTTAAAAGACTTTCAAATCAGGAGAAATGGCCATCTCTAAATGACGAACAGAAAAGTTTTAAGTCTTGGTTTAAAAGAACACAGGATTGGGGCAGATCGTAAGTGTTCAGGAAGTTCATTCCATAAATGTGGCGCGTAAAACCTAAAAGCTGCTTCTGCATGTTGGTTCTGTGATCACATCATTCCCGTCCTTCAGAACCTCCACTGGCTCCCTGTTTTCCCAACGCATCCAGTTTAAAGTCCTCCTCCTCACCCACAAAGCCCTTCATAACCAGGCTCCTTCCTACCTCACAGACCTGCTCCACCGCCACAATACACTGTATACTTTGAATACCATGTAAAGCGCTATATAAATAAAACGTATTATTATTAAAGACACTGAGGAATGAATAACCTGCCTGTCACCATCAATACTCCAGGGTATTTTGTACAACTGCATGTAACTGGATAAATGGGAGAGCATTACTTTCTGTTCACGTTGACTGTCAAGTTTCATCTGTACAGGATTCACCATCGTCTCCATCCCTCTCTCTCTCTCCCTCTCTCTCTCTCTCTCTCTCTCTCTCTCTCTCTCTCTCTCTCTCTCTCTCTCTCTCTCTCTCTCTCTCTCTCTCTGTTTGTCTGTAGGTAAAAAGAACAAGCTCCGTCTGTACTATCTGTCCTGGTTAAGGAATAAAATCCTGCACAATGACCCAGAGGTGGAGAAGAGACAGGGTTGGACCTCAGTAGGGGATCTAGAAGGCTGCGTACACTATAAAGTGGGTAAGTACAACCTGCACTGGGCACATTAAATGGTGGGCCTACAATCTCTTCCAAGCTACATACTAGACAAAATGTAAATGACAAATGACTAAAAGTATTGTTTCAGTAGACATCTTTGAGAGCCACATGTGCAGAGTCAGCGATCACCTCTTTACGGTCCTCTGTCCATCTTGTTTCTCCAGTGCGTTACGATAAGATAAAGTTCTTAGTGATTGCTTTGAAGAACGCCGTGGAGGTGTACGCCTGGGCCCCCAAACCCTACCACAAATTCATGGCCTTCAAGGTTGGTGACATTTAAATAAAATGGAAAATGTATCCTCTGTGTTGTCAGTCACACACATACTGTGTACTACAGTCTAGGTTATACAATGATCTTCTTTTAGCTACACTAGCTGCAAGGCTCAAGGGATGGTAATGTTGGACTTGTTGGTCCGTCTGTCCAGGAGCGTGCCTATGTTCCCACATTTCTAAGAATTTTTTTTTCACTAAAAATTAGGCCCTATGTTCCCACAGCCCTATGTTCCCACATTTCTAAGATTTTTTTTCAAAATTAGGCCCTATGTTCCCACAGTTCCCATATTTCTATGATTTTTTTTCCAAAATTAGGCCCTATTTCCTTTTTCATAAATTCTACCAATTTGGTAGCCAATTACACCCAACCTATTATTTAGTAGCAATGGACTACAGATGGAATGTAACCCTAACCCTAACATAGGGCCTAATTTTAAGAAAAATCTTAGAAATGTGGGAACATAGGGCTGTGGGACCATTGGGCTGTGGGAACATTGGGCTGTGGGACCATTGGGCTGTGGGACCATAGGGCCGTGGGACCATAGGGCCGTGGGACCATAGGGCCGTGGGACCATTGGGCCGTGGGACCATAGGGCCGTGGGACCATTGGGCCGTGGGACCATAGGGCCGTGGGACCATAGGGCCGTGGGACCATTGGGCCGTGGGACCATAGGGCCGTGGGACCATTGGGCCGTGGGACCATAGGGCCGTGGGACCATAGGGCCGTGGGACCATTGGGCCGTGGGACCATAGGGCCGTGGGACCATTGGGCTGTGGGACCATAGGGCCGTGGGACCATAGGGCCGTGGGACCATTGGGCTGTGGGACCATAGGGCTGTGGGACTATAGGGCTGTGGGACCATTGGGCTGTGGGACCATTGGGCTGTGGGACCATTGGGCTGTGGGACCATAGGGCTGTGGGACCATTGGGCTGTGGGGACATAGGGCTGACCCCGTCTGTCCAGCACTTTGGTCACCAGTATAATATCTGAAATACTAGATGGATTGACATGAAATTTGATACAGACATCTGTGATCCTGAGAGGACAAATCCTAATTAAGCATATGAAGTTACATGTACAATTCAACTTGCTCAGATAGTATCCTAATTCCTTCAGTTTTATCCTTGATTGGGATCTCTGCAGTAGTTAAACCACCACCATCAGGTTACCTATACTGTCCTCCATTGTCTTTTCCTTTCCTTACCACATCTTTGCACATCTGGGACAAAACATTGATAGACATTGACATAAAAAATCTAATAGGGTCACTTCCACAGCCAGACACATGCACATACACCACGTAGACGTGACACATCCGGGCTGTGAGAGTCATACACACACACACACATTCTCAGCAGAGCTGTGTCCCATTTCTTTGCGTCCTTCGTGGCCTGGGCTACTTTTTCTTCTACGTAGTTTAACCCTCTCTCCTCAGGAAAGGCCCAAAATATACCACCTTGTGGAAGTAATAGGATGACTATCTTAGGATGCATATTTAAATGCAACTGCTCTTCAAACTGTTAAAGTCACTTACTGATTAGTCACTAATGCAGACGTTCCAGTCAGATTACTGTTGTCACAGTTTATTTTTAAAATGCGTCATTAAAGAGCCTCTATTATACTCCTTTTCACCGTCATACCTGTACTCTCTGGGTCTACTAGAATAGGTTTACATGTTTTGATGTTCAAAAAACATTATGTTTCTCATACTGCCCATTGCTGCAGCTCCTTTGCCTGAAACACTCTTGGCCCGCCTTCCTGAAAAGCACAGTCTGCTCTGATTGGTCAGCTGTTGTGATTGGTCAATCAGTGACATCACTAATTGAGGAATTTCAAACGAGAATGTGGGCGACGCGTTTGAAGGCAGTTGAGAAACAGTGCTGTCTGTGGGAGAGAAAGCTCCATTTGGCGTGAAATGTGTTTTTTTACATACACAAAAAACTATATAACACAAAAAAATTTGGGAAAAATCCAAATAAAGCATAATAGGGGCTCTTTAAAGGTAACGATTGAAGTGTACCTCCCTACTAAGTTGTTTTGCTGATGTGTGTGCGTTTGTCTTTGTGTACATGTCTACCCAGTCATTCAGGTCTCTGCCTCAAAAACCAATGTCTGTTGACCTGACAGTGGAGGAAGGCCAGAGGTTAAAGGTCATCTACGGCTCCTTGTCTGGTTTCCACGCCATCGATGTCGACTCTGGAACACCTTACGACCTCTACCTGCCTACACATGTAAGAGTCTACGTCATATTCTTTCTGCTCCATACATTTGATCGGGTGTCTCGTCTGTCTGAAAATATAGGTTAGGAAGTTAGTAGCTAAGTGTTTGAAATTTATGTTTTACTGTTATTAGAGACTGTGATAACATTTAAGACTGCTAATGTCTTGGAGAGACGTCACCGATAGGATTTAAGGACTTAGGGCTCTAAAATGCTTTTCATTTTAAAAAGGTCTTTCTCCAAAAACAGGTGCTGGAAAAGGGGGTTCATCTTATAATTGGGGCCGTCTAATATTTTTACATATACACTTTAAGAACACCAATGTTTTTTAAAGTCTTTAAACAGCATGTATGTCCCCATAAACCACCATAAGGTAGACATACCACTAGACTTTTATTAGACTCGAATTTGTTAATATTTATACTTTCAAATTTGAACTAACTCCTTGATATATCATGAGGGGGAGATTCTTTGTATAGCAACTGTATAAAAAAAGCCCATATACATATTGTACATATTTTTATGTATGTATATGTAGTATGGTCCACTGTCAGCGTCAAATCCACGCTTCCCATTCATTTCTATGGGAGCAGCCGTGTAATACATTCTGGTAGCGTCGCAGGGACTTTGAAAAATGCGGGCCGTATTGCTGCCTGCTCCTCATTTGCATAAAGTTGAATCCAGTCAACCTTTTGCAAATGAGGAGCGGCCATCATGGTCGGCTTTGAAATCCGGGAGCAGACAGACCCACGTGACGCGTTCGTCCAATCAGCTGCAGCCATCGCGGTGTAGGAGGGTGTAGCCTGTTTTTTTTTTTTTTTTTTTTTTTGCTTGTCAGTAGTCAGTGAAGAGAAACTGACAACTGCTAGTGGAGATACCACTAGCGAGCAATGCTGGGAAGCGGGGCAATCCCTTCTGTGAAAACAAAGTGTACATGGACCGTACCATTAGGTAAAATTCTCATAATTTTGGACCATTATTATTACCATATCTGTGTCTAAAACGTTGGAAAAGCTAGAGCAGATAATATATATACACAAAACTTGCTAAAGAAGTTGACTGGGGACCAACTACAATCATCAGATCTGAGGAAAAAGTCATTTAGTTAGTTTTGATGCTCCCATTGATTTTATATTCATTCAGCTTCAGGTGGTGCCCAATACGACTTGGGTGCTGCGCCTAAGCCTCATAACGGCGGAGAAAACCCCGTAGATACTAACTGTAGTATTACATATTTAGAGATCTCTGAGGTTGTACATGATATACGTAGATACTATTCTCACTGTAGCTGGAGCTCTCTTTTATAGCTGACCAAAACTTTGTCTTTCTAACATCAGCTGTTATCTCCCTATTCAACCATATCGCCTCGCTCCTCTCGGTCTCTCGGGATCCACTTCTCCTCCTCCTCTTCCTCCCACTCACAGTCTGCAGATGTCAGTCGTTGCTCTCCTTTATTTCTCCTGTTTTCCTCTTTTCACCACCAGCCCTCCCCTCCACTCTCCTCCCACTCAGTCTATCGCTGTCAAACTCTCTCTTCCTCTTTCATTCTTCTCTTCTTTTCCTCCCACTCTGTCCAATGTGGCATTGTTCAGATGTTTTCCTCCTCATTTTATCTTCTTTTTTGCTTAATTTAAAAAGCTATCATTGCTGTCTCTCTCTCTCTCTCTCCCTCTCACTCTCTCTCTCTTCCTCCCTCTCTCTCTCTCTCTCCCTCTCTCTCCCTCTCTCTCTCCCTCTCTCTCTCCCTCTCTCTCTCCCTCACGCTCTCTCTCTCTCGCTTCCTCTCTCTCTCTCCCTCCCTCTCTCTCTCTCCCTCGCTCTCTCTCTCCCTCCCTCTCTCTCTCTCTCTCGCTTCCTCTCTCTCTCTCTCTTCCTCTCTCTCTCTCTCTCTCTTCCTCTCTCTCCCTCTCTCTCTCTTCCTCTCTCTCTCTCTCTCTCTTCCTCTCTCTCGCAAGAGTTCAATTTTTTGAACGCATCCGGATGACCAACGGACACGATTTTTTTTTCGCACCACATGTTCGCATCGGTTCGGACCCATTCGCGTGCGGTCTGCGAATCTCCATAGGAAATGAATGACTTCCGGTCGTTTCGCAACCGTATCGGAGCTGATTTCAAGTGCCAGTGTGAAGGTGGCGTAAGAGGAACCACTAGGTCACTGAGCACCTGGGGAGCCTGGCTATGTAGGCACTTATATACAAGTTTAAGATTTGCAAATGTAATAAAATTATCAAAATGTAATATATTAAAGCATAGCATGGTACAGCATAGTTAGTGTGGCTCTTTGCCTTGTTCAGGCTCTAAGGTACCAGCATTTGTGAATCACGTGGCATGGTGAAATGTTTCTGGTCATTTCTGGGAGCACGTTACAGCCAATTACATTTTCAGAAGCAGGGTATTTCTGCTTCATGACCATAACCATAGGTGAGGGTAGGAACGAAAACTGACCGGTAGATTGAGAGCTTTGCCTTCTGGCTCAGCTCTCTTTTCGTCACAATGGTGCGATAAATTGAGTGTAATACCGCACCCGCTGCGCCGATTCTCCGACCAATCTCCCGCTCCATTGTCCCCTCACTCGCGAACAATACCCCAAGGTACTTGAACTCCTTCACTTGGGGTAAAGACTCATTCCCTACCTGGAGAAGGCACTCCATCGGTTTCCTGCTGAGAACCATGGCCTCAGATTTAGAGGTGCTGATCCTCATCCCAGCCGCTTCACACTCGGCTGCGAACCGATCCAGTGAGTGCTGAAGGTCACAGGCCGACGATGCCATCAGGACCACATCATCCGCAAAAAGCAGCGATGAGATCCCCAGCTCACCAAACTGCAACCCCTCTCCACCCCGACTACGCCTCGATATCCTGTCCATAAATACTACAAACAGGATTGGTGACAAAGCGCAGCCCTGGCGGAGGCCAACTCTCACCTGAAACGAGTCCGACTTACTGCCGAGAACCCGGACACAGCTCTCGCTTTGGTCGTACAGAGATTGGATGGCCCTGAGAAGGGACCCCCTCACCCCATACTCCCGCAGCACCTCCCACAGTATCTCCCGGGGGACCCGGTCATACGCCTTCTCCAGATCCACAAAGCACATGTAGACCGGTTGGGCATACTCCCAGGCTCCCTCCAGGATCCTTGCGAGAGTAAAGATCTGGTCCGTTGTTCCACGACCAGGACGGAATCCGCATTGGAGGCTGAGAAGTGTGATACCCCTGTAATTGGCACACACCCTCTGGTCCCCCTTTTTGAAAAGGGGAACCACCACCCCGGTCTGCCACTCCTTAGGCACCGTCCCCGACTTCCACGCAATGTTGAAGAGGCGTGTCAACCAAGACAACCCCTCCACACCCAGAGCTTTAAGCATTTCTGGACGGATCTCATCAATCCCTGGGGCTTTGCCACTGTGGAGTTGTTTAACTACCTCAGCAACTTCCACCAGGGAAATTGACGACAATCCCCCATCATCCTCCAGCTCTGCCTCTACCATAGAGGGCGTATTAGTCGGATTTAGGAGTTCCTCAAAGTGCTCCTTCCACCGCCCTATTACCTCCTCAGTTGAGGTCAACAGCGTCCCATCCTTACTGTACACAGCTTGGATGGTTCCCCGCTTCCCCCTCCTGAGGTGGCGAACGGTTTTCCAGAAGCACCTTGGTGCCGACCGAAAGTCCTTCTCCATGTCTTCTCCGAACTTTTCCCACACCCGCTGCTTTGCCTCTTTCACGGCAGAGGCTGCAGCCCTTCGGGCCCTTCGGTACCTTGCAACTGCCTCCGGAGTCCTCTGGGATAACATATCCCGGAAAGACTCCTTCTTCAGTCGGACGGCTTCCCTGACCACCGGTGTCCACCACGGTGTTCGTGGGTTACCGCCCCTTGAGGCACCTAAGACCCTAAGACCACAGCCCCCCGCCACAGCTTCAGCAATGGAAACTTTGAACATTGTCCACTCGGGTTCAATGCCCCCAGCCTCCACAGGGATGCACGAAAAGCACCGCCGGAGGTGTGAGTTGAAAGTCTGTCGGACAGGGGCCTCCTCCAGACGTTCCCAATTTACCCGCACTACCCGTTTGGGCTTACCAGGTCTGTCCAGAGTCTTCCCACACCCTCTGACCCAACTCACCACCAGATGGTGATCAGTTGACAGCTCTGCCCCTCTCTTCACCCGAGTGTCCAAAACATACGGCCTCAGATCAGATGAAACGATTATAAAATCGATCATTGACCTTTGGCCTAGGGTGCTCTGGTACCAAGTACACTTATGAGCATCCCTATGTTCGAACATGGTGTTCGTTATAGACAATCCATGACTAGCACAGAAGTCCAACAACAAACAACCACTCTGGTTTAGATCAGGGAGGCCGTTCCTCCCAATCACGCCTCTCCATGTGTCTCCATCATTTCCCACGTGCGCGTTGAAGTCCCCCAGCAGAACTATGGAGTCCCCCACTGGAGCCCCATATAGGACTCCATTCAAGGTCTCCAAGAAGGCCGAATACTCTGAGCTCTTGTTTGGTGCATACGCACAAACAACAGTCAGAGTTTTCCCCCCCACAACCCGCAGGCGTAGGGAGGCGACCCTCTCGTCCACCGGGGTAAACTCCAACGTAGCGGCGCTCAGCCGGGGGCTTGTGAGTATCCCCACACCCGCCCGGCGCCTCACACCCTGGGCAACTCCGGAGAAGAAAAGAGTCCAACCCCTATCCAGGAGTATGGTTCCAGAACCGAGACTGTGCGTAGAGCTAAGCCCCACCAGATCCAACTGGTAGCGCTCCACCTCCCGCACAAGTTCCGGCTCCTTCCCCCACAGAGAGGTGACGTTCCACGTCCCCAGAGCCAGCGTCTGCTGCCCGGGTCTGGTCCGTCGAGGCCCCTGACCTTCACTGCCACCCATGTGGCAGCGCACCCGACCCCAGCGGTTCCTCCCACAGGTGGTGGGCCCATGGGTTGGAGAGAGAGGTGCCACGTAGCTTTTTCGGGCTGTGCCCGGCCGGGCTCCGTGGCAAACCCGGCCACCAGGCGCTCGCTGACGGGCCCTCCATCTGGGCCTGGCTCCAGTCGGGGGCCCCGGGCTTCCTCCGGGCAGGGTCACTCTATCTCTACCTCGTTTTTTCATAGGGTTTTTGAACCATTCTTTGTCTGGCCCCTCCCCTGAGACCACTTTGCCTTGGGAGACCCTACCAGGAGCACAAAGCTCCAGACAACAGCCCTCAGGTTCATAGGGACACACAAACCTCTCCACCACGATAAGGTGATGGTTCCAGGAGAGGACATCATGGCATCAAGCATCATGACCGAAAGAACGAGATCCAGGGTACAAGCGGCCGAAATGGGTTTCCTCAGGAGGGTGGCTAGCGTCTCCCTTAGAGATAGGGTGAGAAGCTCAGTCATCCGTGAGGAGCTTGGAGTAGAGCCGCTGCTCCTTCGCGTCGAAAGGAGCCAGTTGAGGTGGTTCGGGCATCTGGTAAGGATGCACCCTGGGCGCCTCCCTAGGGAGGTGTTCCAGGCACGTCCAGCTGGGAGGAGGCCTCGGGGAAGACCCAGGACTAGGTGGAGGGATTATATCTCCAACCTGGCCTGGGAACGCCTCGGGATCCCCCAGTCGGAGCTGGTTAATGTGGCTCGGGAAAGGGAAGTTTGGGGTCCCCTGCTGGAGCTGCTACCCCCGCGACCTGTTACCGGATAAGCGGAAGAAGATGGATGGATGGATGGATGGATGGATGGGTATTTCTGCTGTCATGTATAGTTTTTTTGATGGACAGGAGAGTCCAGGCTAATATTTAAAAAATATTATATATATTGCTATTATATAATAGTAGCCAAAAATGAATTATAGAGCTTATTATTACTAGTTTGAGATTTTTTATCATCCATCATTACAGCTACAGTATCTATAGCAGAGACAGACAGTAATTACCAAAGGGCTTAATACCAGAGTTGCCAACATCAGTCTGTAATTATAGTATGATGTACTGGTACTGACTAGATCTTTTCTATTTCTAGTTTAGTCTCCAAAATAATAAGCAAGTCCCTTTTAATATGAGGGTTGACTGCATTTGGTAGCAAAACATGGCAGCTTGCTTTTCCCCAGCATTATGATATGTCTTGGTAATATATGAAATGTATTTATAAGATTCAAACTTTCTTGAGTAATGATGACTTATAGAAGTCATGGGAGCGTTTTCCATCTCCAAAGACGCTTGTGCGAATGAATTTGAGTGTTTAAATGTGAACAAATCGCCCACTGCTGGTACTATCAGAGATGGAGCATGTCATTTTTGTTCTCTCCTCTTCTGTTTGTAGGCATGTAAATTCCACTGTGTAGGCTCTGGTGAGTCATTCACATTCTGACACATCTATTTAAATATTTTTTTTCAGAAAGAATTAGAGAGGTTTGAGGTTCAGGATAGGACAATTTATTTTAACTTAACACTTCTCTTTTTCACATACAGTAAAAAGTATAAACCAGCATTTCCAAGGTAGTTAGTTGTTTTGGTTCATACACTGTCTGTGCCCTACGAGTGCTGTGCATACATATGGTGTTGAGTGGGTGGCTGCAGCAGGTAACAAGGTTCCTCTGCTTTCTGTGGTTTAATGGGTTTTACGTATGTGCATGTGTGTGTATTCCAGGCCTGTGTGCGTAATGTGTAAAAAATAGCTGAGTGAAAAAATGAATTTTCCCCTTGGAATCAATAAAGTATGTCTTCTTAATAATTTATATAAAGATTTTCCTCATCTTTCAATCATTGTGTGGTAGTGTGTAGGGGTGTAAGAAAAAATCTAAGTATCGCGATATTTTATTTTGCAATACTGTATCGATTTTCAAAAAAGCAATATCGATTTTTTTTACGTGCAAAAATACTCATGTAAGACAGTGGTTCACGTTTATGTTGTGTTTAAACCTCCTACCGCTAAATGGCTATGCTGAGACACACCACTAGTGTCTTTGCCTAACAGTGCCTAGCAGTGCCTGACTTTTTGATAGAAGCTAACAATGTAGCTATGGCTGAACTTTGGCCTACTTTAGCATATAAACATTAGCTCACTAAGAACCTGTGAACCACAATCCCAAACTGGCAGTTAGATTTTCTGTGTATTGAATTGTTTACCTAAAGTAAACTTCTTTGACTTTTATGCACATTGTCTTTTTTTTAAATATTAGTTTTTCTAAAATTATACTTTAAAAAATCCCAATATATCGCCTTACGCAGAGTATCGAAATATATTGCAATATAGTGAATCGTGACCCACGTAATATGCCAATACACAGCCCTAGTAGTGTGGCAATCAAGATAATGTAATGTAAGCTAAATAGGGGTCAATCTGATGACTTTTGTGACTGAATTGTTGATATAAGTTTGGAGTGAAAAGCTAATGCAGTATGTAGACTGCAGTATAGACTGGACTAATTGGGATTCTTACAACTGACTAGATCAGAATCAGAATATCTTATTGATCGTCTCAGGGAAAGTGTTCAGAACAACAATCTTTGATATTGGTCCAGTATTAAGTGAGATCGCTGCAGTCGGCAGCGGGGAAACAGGCTACAATGTAAGTTAATAGGGCGATTGTGCAGCTTGTATTTATGTTCAAAAAAAGTTTGTTTTTGCCACTGACAGACTCAGATTAATATTTGTCTGACAACATTGATTTCTAAGGAGGTCGAACTTTCTGTTAAAGAGTAAGATCCTTTTTTGAAACATAAAAACTAGTACTGTCAAACGATTTAAAATATTGAATCGTGATTAATCGCATTAATGTCATAGTTAACTCGCAATTAATCGCACATTTTTATCTATTCTAAATGTCCCTTGATTTCTTTTTGTCCCATTATTTTTTTCTCATTTTAATGCTCTTATCAACATGGAAAAGTGGATCGGCTTGCTTTGTGCAAATGTGCTTCTGTCTGAAGTCATCCATTGTCGCCTGGCTTTGACGAGGGAGCGGAGAATTGGCATCAGCTGTGTGCTTGGCCATCAAGTGGTATTTCAGACTGGACGTGCTGCGATGATAGCTCAGTTCACAACGACAAAACACACAGATCACTTTGGTCTTGTCAATGGAACCATTTGGCAACTTTTTAAGAGTAAACTTTCCATTCAGAATCTTATTTGCATCCATTTCGGCGTCTCGCGCTCGCCATCCACTCAAAACGTAACGTTAGCCTACTACTCTTTGGCTGGCTCGCAAGCCCAAACAAGTGTGTGCGACGTGCCGGTTGTTTAGTTTCCGGTCTAGCTAGATCCGGTGTGGTGTTGTAGTTTTTCTAACGTTACTAGTTGTTGCAACAGCATGTGAAAAAAACGACAAAGTTTGCTATGCCAAAAAAGAACGTTAATCTCACGATAAAAAAATGTGTAATAAAATGTTGTCAGACACTTATAATAATAATCTAAGCCTTTCAGTGGCAAAATAAAGCACTTTTAGTGGACCAAACTGACGGTGAACATTTGCCCCATAGGGTTACAATGCAGCCCGGTCTGTGGCTGCCGGTTACAGCGTTACATGCTAAATACTGGACCAATTACAAAGATTGTTGTTCCCATCAGTCACTTACACACAAAAACATAGGAAAATAGGGTCTAGGTTGAAAATAACGGTAGTTACCCTTTAAGTAAAATTAGGTTAAAAGATTATGTTGCTATACGATATAGAGTATACAATAGTAGAAGAAAACAGTATTGCACCAAGTAATTATTGCACATAATTGTCCAAAAGTATTTACAATGTAGAGATGTGATATGGAAATATGTATTGTGATTCCAGTTTTGACACTCAAGTGTGTAACAATCAGAGGGGGGAGTTGTATAGTTTGATGGCCACAGGCAAGAAGGACCTAATGTGGCGCTCTGTGGTGCATCGTGGGTGTCTGAGTCTGTCACTGAAGGTGCTCCTCAGACTGACCAGTGGACAGAGAGAGAATGGACAACCCCAGCCATCTTAAATAGGAATCAGGAGGAGTGGATTCAGGTGTGCCTGATTCTCTCTCTCTCTCTCTCTCTCTCTCTCTCTCTCTCTCTCTCTCTCTCTCTCTCTCTCTCTCTCTCTCTCTCTCACACACATACACACACACACTGTCCCAGCCAACCTTACTGTGTGCTACTTTCTATAAACATGAGCAGTTGGAGCATGTAGAGGTAGAGAGACGGACATACGAAAAGAGAAATAAGCTCTAAAAATACATCCGTCCTGTCCTCCTTCTCTTGCGATCGTTAACTATTTGTGTCCCGACTTGTTCTAGCCCCTGTTGAGTTTTTTTTTCTTTTTTTTTCTCACTTCTCCTCTGGTATATTAAGCCAGTTTGCACACAGCTCCCTACTACACCGGTGCCTTACACTGCTGCTGCTGCGATATCATTTCAGCTCTCCAGCCGCCTTGCTCCTTCTCCTTTTTTCTTTTTTTCTCTTACATATAAAGTCAAGCTTTCAACACTCTTTCTTACACACACACACACACACACACACACACACACACGCACACACTCAGTTACAGAGCGCTTAAAACCCACTCACTCTGAGACATCCTCGTAGTTCACTTTCTGTAAGTACTCCTGAGGACCCTTCACACGCCCGGGCTTTCTTCGTAGCGGTATATCCATACTCTGAAAGACACACACACACACACACACACACACACACACACACACACCTTATGTGCGCATCTTCTCACACACACACACACAGCTGCATCAACAGAAATAGATATTCACTTAAAACACTGATTTATGTTTCTTTATCACTGCTAAACGCAATTCACCTATTCACAAGCCTCAGCCACACTCACTCACTCACTCACTCACTCACACACACACAACATGCACCAGTCACCCACTTAAACACACACACACACACACGCATCTTCCACTGTTTCCTGCAAACAATGCTGATTCCAAGGCAGAGGATTAAGTTTGCGTTGCGTCTGTGGATGCCCGTTCTGATGCTCAGGATTGTGGTGGCTCACACTCTGGTAATGTATGAAGCTCGCTCGCCAAACTATAATTTTGACATTTTTATAACATAACAAAACAGTGATGCCGAACCTAATTATTTTTCCCCGGAGGAGCGTGGTTTCTGCTGTGACCCTGTTGAGATGGGAGCAGTTGTAAGATACATATTTTCAATGTGTTGTTGTTTTGGTTAGGCTAGATAAATGTTTCTAAGCTGTTGAGATAAATGTATTTGGGCTGTTCGATGCACGTTTCCGGTACTAGTTTGATAAACATCGACTTAGATAGTGGTACCTTGATGACCTTTCTGTTAGATGAGTGTTGCAGAAGTGCTGTCATGCAAAAGACCTGTTGAACCATTAGTCCGGATTTCCACTGGATGCGGAACGTCTGTGGGCCGGCTGCGTGCTCCGCCGTCCGTCAATACCCACCAGGTCCGGATTTGTTGCAGCACGGCTGCGGCCTCGGGACTGACAGCTGTAGTCCCGAGGACCCACAATATCTTGGGAGTTCACGTAAAATAGAACCATAAAACCAACAACAGTTTGTTTCCATCCAGAGGAGTAGAGGGGAAACAACTCTGTGCTGTGTTTTCAAGGTGTAATGCAGGGAAATATGACCTGCCGTGAGCACGGTGTATTTTATTTTGAAAATTAACCGGATTTTTATTTTGTTTCTGTGCTCGACTTCCTGTCCCGCACTATCTTCCGTGTGTCTTCCAAAAATAGAAGCTCTGCGTATCTGCTCCGGAGGGCTGCGGACCGCCGGAGCTGGGACGGAGTAGGGACGCAGACGTTCCGCAGTCAGTGGAAATACACACATTGACTTTAATGGAAACCTATTGACTCCGCCGACGTTCCGGAGCGGATCCGGAGCCGTTACGCATCCAGTGGAAATTGGCGGTTATACTGTCAAGAGGTTTTTCCTAATAATAGATTAGCAGCAGGAGAGTTTTAGTCACCTTCTACACGATGCCAGTGAATTTTGTATTTAAATGACCTTTGTGCTTCAGTCAGGGAATCCATTAGCCTGGTCCTACCAGACTCTGGTACATTTCATTTGTACAGAGAGTCTGACCACTCTCCATTGACAAGTGTTAACTTCCTTGAAGGCGGGTACTCTGTTGAAGTTTAAAACTATTGGATCTGCTCAGAACCACTCTGGATCTGCCATAACCGATCGCTAACGTTTGGTCGTGACATCGGCTTAGCATCGCTAGCGTTCGCCTTAGCCGACTCCTTCACCACTAACAGAGCGAGCTGGAAAAATCTAACTTTTCCCGAACCCCGTGGGGAGGAGAGCCACAACATCATGGCCACCAACAAAACTCAGCAAAGATTGTTCTTGCTCGGGCTTTAACTTCTGGATATTCGGCAGCGTTGCCACAACGGACCGAATGGCTTCGCTCGCATCTTTCTCCACCGCCATTTCGGAACTACAACTCAAACTAGCGTACGACATCAACGTCAGCGTTCTCAGCCACTCCCTCTGTTCACTGATTAGACCGCCAAATATTTGGCTGGAGAAAATCCAAGAATATACCGCAAACCCAGACGTAGTACTGAAGAGAAATGAAAATTGAGCGCAAGTACGTAGGAGGGCGGAGCCAGGCTAGGAATCAGGAAAATTCTATCTGTCCTTCTCTGAACTGTTATTGGTTTTTCTTTTCTTATTAACACATTTTTTCTCTGTAGTCTTGTACCTTTGACTGTCTTACAATTTTGGTTGGTTGTAAGGGTTGTGACCTACGAATTGGACCTTATTCTTTGGCACTACAACTGAAAGTCATTGTCAGATATCATCTTAATGTCAACTCTCAAGACAGTTGGCAGAACGCTGTTGCATCTCACGCTGCGGATCCACTTTTGCGACACGATTGAAGTGGGGTGTGGCGTGACGCCTCCCCTCGTTTGTACGTTGATGGGCGTTCCTCAAGTTTACCGCTATGGCCGGGGTTTTGAGCCAGCAGGTAATGTTGTGTTTTTAAAACATTTGCTCGAAACCAACTTCTTCCCTCTCGAATTTTGAAATTTGGAGGGCGAAGTGATGTGTATAAATATGGATTTCGTTGAGCAGTCATTTAGCCATGAATCGAAAACAGAGAAGGATCATTGTAGCTGCTCTGCTCTACTTCCGGAGGAAGAAGCCACGTCGTCACCACTGGGTTCACCCTATCCTGAGTGAAGTTGCCCGGCGGGAGTGTGGGGAGTTCCACCGCCTTGTGATGGAGCTCCGTTTTCGCTAATCGGAACTAAAGTTTCCTGAGCATTTTTGTAGTAGGGCATCTAGAACAAAGGACCCACAAGAGACTTCCCCCAGTCTCCCCTGTGCTCTACTTCTATTGGATAGTCACGTCACGTTCAACGAATTAATGTGCATAAAGATGGGCATCAACCAGCTTTTTGACGCGCAGCATTTCTTCAAATGCTGCGCCGCCTTCCCGGGATGCTTTGCGGGCGCGTTAAAGTCGCTTGACGTCACCCGTAGGAATAAAGTGGAGCATGGTGTGACAGAAATGTCGCACGGCCAGGTGGATCTGCACGGTCGTTGTATTGAATACCATTTATAGTCGAGGTGTGGCTTTTATGTTTTAAATGCACTCAACTGTTTGGGTTTGCAGTAATTTGAATAGTTGTGTTCATGACTTTGTTCAATAGTCTATATTGTGTTTGTGTGTGTTTGTTTCATAGATCCAGGGCTCCATTCGCCCCCATGCCATCATCATTTTGCCAAACAGCGCCGGAACAGAGGTTCTGGTTTGCTACGAAGACGAGGGCGTCTACATCGACACCTACGGCCGCATCACCAAGGATACGGTGCTGCAGTGGGGGGAGATGCCTGCGTCGGTCGGTAAGCTTCACTCACGCACACATCATTTCAACAACTTACAGCATCATATTCCTAATTTCCTAGTGTCAGACCTAGTGGTTCTAAATCCGCAGTTGTCCTGAGCCCTGAGAACTAACCCTGACCTGGTTTCTGTGGAGACGGATTTGGGACAGGGTGGGCTAAAAATAAGTGTGTGTGCGTGTGCGTGTGTGTGTGTGTGCGCGTGTGATAAACCAGGTCACCGTTTCGACAAAATAAGGCAGACCACACAAAGAAAAAAAAAATTTAAATATTACTTCAAAATAGAATAAAACATGTATATCAGCAGTATCTGTGGTGTAGTGAGTGCATGGGTGTGTAGGTGAGTGTGTGTGGAAAGCAAAACAGAACCGAAAAGACAACCTTAACCCAAAAATAAACCCTGCTGGCTGTGCTCTCTCTCTCTCTCTCTCTCTCTCTCTCTCTCCAGCCTACCTTCAGTCTAACCAGGTGATGGGTTGGGGTGAAAAGGCCATAGAGCTGAGGTCAGCCAACACAGGGAACCTGGAGGGAGTTTTCATGCACAAGAAGGCCCAGAAACTCAAGTTCCTCTGCGAAAGGAATGACAAGGTACACGTTCAAGTCTATTTAGATGTACTTTTAAGTATTCACGAAAATAGCGTAAACCTGTAGCATAATTCCTAAACCTGCGTCTGTCTCCCGTTGCAGGTCTTTTTTGCCTCGGTGCAGTCCGGGGGCAGCAGTCAGATTTACTTCATGACTCTTGGACAGAACTCACTGTTCAACTGGTAACGAGGGGATAACAGGTCCCCTCTGGGATCAACTGGTGGTGTCTGCCTTCATTACTTGGGGTTTGCCTGGTGATGCCTTTTTATTATACTGCCGACTGATGTTCATCTCCGTGGATACTGGATCTTGTCTGGTTGTTTATGTAAACGTGCATGGATCAACAGTTGATTATAACTCCGGCTGCAGCGAAAAACTGCTTGAATGCATCCCTCCATGAATGCTGAAGCCTGAATCATCACTCCTTCGGCTGCAGCGACACAAAGATCTGCACCGGAAATTCTGCAACAAAAAAAAAGAGCTTCAGTTCACTGCCACCTCACCCATCCACGGAAGCGTTATTAAAAGGTACAACTAGCAGTGTCAGCATCTGTAATGTGAAAAGCACACAGAGCCTTTTCTTATGTCTGTACTCCATAGCTAGCCGGAGCCTTTTCCTAGTAAGATTCAGGCTGCAAACCATCACCGCTAACCTGACGCGCCAGATGCCTTTGTCAACACCGAACTGTCTGAGAAGCCGTCGTTGGAAACTGTTCGGAAAAGGGCAGGCACTTTCAAAAAAAATACCTGGCAGGTGATTGGATGAGCCATCTGTCTATCACGTCCGCCATTGTTGTTTTGACTGAACAGTCGCGGCCGTCACACACACCCCTAAACCACGCCCGTAACTGCCCGTAGCTCCTTATCGGACGCTGATTGGTTCGGTAAGCTGGTAGTTCCGACGCAAATGCATTACTTGAGGTCTGACAAGATGGATTTTTTTGGTGATTCCCGCGTGATCTCGTGATGTCGCGAGAATCCAGCTGCCGTGCAAGGTCACCCTACCATCGGCGCACCAGTGTCGCAGGAATCAAGACTCACTTTTTTGTGTCCTGCTTTATCCAAATCTACCTGGGATAAAACCGATGGCTTGATTCAGGTGACTGTGTGGCGACTTCTAATAAACACCTGATCATCGGTGAACATCTGGCCTCAAGATCCCGTCCCTCCTAACCTCTGTCAGCGCCGGCGACCACAGCAGTCCGTTCAGTTTGTTCCACATTCATCTATCTATCTTATCAGTTATTCAGCTAATTTTGTGTATATCAGTTATTCACTCATATTTGCTTCAACAATGCCTGGCATTATTAGTATTAGTATTACTGGATCAACTGCTTTCTTTTGGTCTGAAGTCTTGGATAATTATTCTGCTAGTGCAGACCAGGGGAGAAGGAAAACAGAAATCCGTCATTCATTCCACGGACATCATCTGTCATCATCTGGGCATTTAAAAAGACTGGCTTGGGGCCAGAATGAGGACTAAGTAGGACAAGAACTGTATGTCATTCTACATTTTGTCGCTACTGCTTGCCATTTTTTCTTGATTTTCTTGAATCAATTTCCAGATCCATGAACCGCCCGTGTCTCCAATACCTCAGCAGTGTTTTTATGAAGGCTTTCAGTAGTTTCTTCTTCTTCTTCTTCAGTGCTATAAGCATATATCAAGCACCCAAACAAATTGGTCAATTACTGTGCTGAATCCTCAAGCCTCCTGCACACTGGCTGCGTGGCGTGAGCGTGTCAGCTGCGTGGCGTGTCCGTTTTTTATTTCAGCTCCCATGCTAACAGATTAGAGCTTGTCACACTGCCTGCATGACGCGCGTTTTATTCATGCCTATTTTTCACGCGACACGCAAGCGTGTTGGAAGGCAAAATAGAATACGAAAAGATGTTTACATATCATAATTTTCAAATGTTGCACCAGTCAATACAGAACAAAATATTCTGTAGCCTATTTTGCCGTCAATACTGCCGACGTTGTCTTTGCCGTTATCAAATCAGTATGTATTAATGTTTAACATTTCATTTTATCAATGGGAAACATGCACGCGTACAGACGAGGCTAACAGCAGCAGCACCACGCTCACGCCACGCAGGCAGTGTGCAGGAGGCCTTATTCTGTTGATTTCCATATCGTATTAGTAGACAGTATTATATCATGCACTATCAAATGCTATATGATTGAAAGAAGAGTTTTCTTTTTTTGTTGGCTGAGAGTGACAGTAAGTTAGTATAGCAGCCCACACAGCATAGAGCCAATCAGTTATGTTTAACTGTATCATAGCTGTAAATATATCGTCCATGTGAACCTTTTTAATAAGGCGAAAGAACTGAATTATTGCCATGAAGAGTTAATTAACTTTAGACTATTCATTAGGTCATACTTTATTATCAGCTCTCTGCCTAGCCTGAAATTAGTTTCCATTGAGGCAACAACTATCTCTTGCTGCATTTCACACTTTGCATTAAATGATGTGAGCAGTTTCTTTTGTAACACAGTCTTATTTATATATATACAGTCATGTGAACAAATTAGGACACCCATGCTAAAGTTGACTAAAAAGAGGAATAAAAACATCATCCCCAGCCAAGGGAACTTTATCAGGATGCATAGTATCCTGGATCTATGAAATAACTGGCCTTTAAAAATAAAAATCTGCCTGCCTCTATGGGAATTTAACATAGGGGTGTACTTACTTATGCCCCCTGTATTTTAAGGAAGAACATTTATTTATTTACGATACATTATTCATTCACAAAGAAAGTTGGTGTCCTTAAAGACTGGATTTTCCTCATTTTTTTTTAATTAAGACATTAAGATCAATTTCCAAAAGATGATTTTTTTATTCCTCTTTTTAGTCAACTTTAGCATGGGTGTCCTAATTTTTTCACATGACTGTATATACAATACACAGTCAATACAGTACCTCACCAATCCTCTTCGGTCCCAGTTTTAAGCATTCCGTCCACCACAGGTCTTTACCACGTCATTTTAGTCTTATTATTTCTAGTACCTCAAGAGCCTTGTACTTTTACACAAGTAGAAATGCAAAACAACTCCACTGCAACAGGTTTAGAATATCTTTCTGCATCTTTTTCTTTCTTTTTTTACACCTTAGGATGTATATATTCTTGTAAGATGGACTGTTTTCTAAATATTTTATAATTGACAAGCCATCATTATGTATGTGTACAGAATTATAGGCTTATGAATGTGAAACCCCATCCCAGAACAGAGTTCATACATGTTGTTTCCATGTGAACATGAACACGAGCTACTGACAGTGAACTTGAAGGCTCCTGATCGACGTGTTCAAGATCCAATAATGTATCAGGTGAATTCTGTTTTGTGGTGGATTTTCTACCAACGTGTAGAAGTCAGGCTTTTTGCACAATGGCCACCTTGTACATGTTTTCTGTAATCTATCCTCCTTTTGAAATGATGTTTCAAAGTGGAAACGTTTAAAGCCATTCTGTAGTCAGTATTGAAGATTTAACTGACAGCCATTGGCATTGGATCAGTTTTTCTTACACTACCCAACATGGGATGCACACCTGTTGAGATATATATATATATATATATATATATATATAATTAATTTTTTTTTTTTTTTTTTTTGCCTGGATGAGATGCATTGAGCTCGGCTTGTTGTCTAGTATTTGCTCTGATATTTTTGTCATTTAAACAATGAGCTTCAAAGCAAGAAACCAAAAATGAAGGCTTTGATATATTGGCTTCCTTGAATCTAACTATGTAAGATAATTGCCATGTCACAACTGTCTATTTGATTTGGAAAGATCTATATTTTCCAAACTTAGAGTGGAACGTATATTATTGTATAGCGTACAAAAGATGCCAACTAGACCAACCCATCCGACACAGGCCTGAAAGATCTCCCAGGAGCTAAGTGTCTCGCTAAATCGCAACAAAAAATATATGCAATTAAATGTTGCTAGTGTTCATATATTTAATGGCTTACACGTATGCTTTAGACAGTGCTGCGGTGAAGAAATAATTGTTTTTGACTTTCAAATGTGAATTGTCTATTTCTGATCCATTTTCATTATACCGTTTTCTCCATTAGATTTTGCTCAAACGGCTAGCGTCATCATCCTCTATATTATATTTACTCTTGAATGTTGAATATCAAAATTTGCGCCAAATGTTTTATATTCCGTGATACTTAGTATAGTTTTTATTATGGACTTGATACAGTATAAATATTGCAGCTGGTTCTGTGAGAATATTTTAAACTGGAAAATGAACTTTCTGATAATGACCGTCTCAATGCTAAGTTGTTACCAAATTTCATATTTGTTTGTTTCAGTGTGAAACTGAGACGCCAGACCAGATAGCTAGTTAACAGTGCATGGGAATAGCCTACAGGAGTGTAAACCTATCTTCACAGGCTAACAGACGCATTATTTGCTAGCTAACAGGGGCTAAACCAAGGACCAAGCGAGCTAGCTTGCCATGAAGTTTGTAGTTAGCATTGCTAGCTAACAAATGGCTAAGATAGTAGAGAGGTTTGGCTAGCAGCAACAAAATCTGTCATTTTTTCTCTTTGTACACAGTTGCTTAGCTGTGTACAGTTTTCCACATAAGAAAATAATATGACAACTATATTTCACAAGCTGTAATTCAAATGATATAAAATTGGAAAAAGGATTTTCCTAGACATTAATTGACAACGTATTTTGGACACTGGAAATACATTTATTCCAATGTGCAGTTTTGCAACGATATGAATAAAAAATAAATGAAATGTGATCAAAATAAATTTGGGCCAATACATTCTTAGCACTCAAAATACATGTTGATTGAATGTCACATAAGACCTACTGTAAGTGTTGACATTTTTAGTTTGAAATCTTGACATAAATGCATCCAGATGTCCTGTATATGTGAATGACACATCATATTTAGAATCAGGCACTGTGCTAGCTTGCGATTAGCTGGGGTCAGTTCTGGTCAGCGGTTACATCTTGGCCGGCACAGCACCGGCAGGTTTGGCCGGATCCCTGAGCAAGACCCAGTCATTAGTCCAGACAGGGCAGGAGACCAGACCAAAACTAGTCCTAAACTACCACAGTGGTTCCACCGTTGGTTCAGCTTGTTCAGCTCCACCTTACATTTACACAGACATTGTACAGTAGTTATGTACAATAGCTATGCCTGGATGTGCTGCACTATACAACACCATCACAGATGTCTGCTGATCAACAGTACACATGCTGCAAGTGAGCACAAGCTAAAAAATGAGTCCGTTCTTTAATCTGCCTTTTTATTTAACTCTTTAATTCTCTCATTTCAAAGCAAGGTCAGAGTTTGTGAGAATGTCATCACAGTTTGATTTCATGTCCCTACTTTTTAAAGCAATAATGTAAATGTTTGAGAACCACTGGTTTGTCGTTGTTATTAACTTATACTGTGATCAGATGAGTTATAATTTGGCAAATCTCTAAATGTAGTCTTGTAATGAGTGATACATGGAAATATATATTTTTATCAATTTTAAACAGGTTGCCGTCCTTATACTGTCGAGTTATAGCTCAGCACTAAGGTTACGCTGTTTGGTTTCTGAGGGAAGTTTATTTTCTCTACATTGTTCCATTTAAAAGCCATTACTCTAACGCCAATTTTCCATTCAACGTTACATTTTATCTGCATCGTTCTTCATCCTGCTTTTAAGAAACAACATAGAAATCAGTTCTGCTACCAGCTGTCCAGAGCCAGTGTCACACCTAATGATGTGTTATATATATATGTGGGTTAACCATTTGCCATCTAAAGCTAAAGTTTGGAGACACAATGAGTACATTTTTGTGAGTTAGTAGAAAACAAACTTCTCTGTCTTGCCTGCACTTTGAGTCTAGCTACACTAATGAGAGAGAGAGAGAGAGAGAGAGAGATCCGTGCTCATCCGCCTACACCTTCCACCGGTTCCGATGATGAAAGATTCTGTTTCAGGGCCGCGGGGTGACTTCCAACTCTCCCGCCAACTCTTTTCCTCTCATTTTGACAACCCAACTCTTCTCAACGCTGCCTTTTATTCCCTCTGCGTCTTGTGCTCAACTCTCTCTTCTCTACCCATCTGCTTTTCTCTTGCTCTCTCTGACATCTTCTACCATCATATGGCTCTTTGTCCCCATGTCTTGTTCTCTCTATAGCTTTCCATTGTCTCTCTTTCTCTCATCTCAAGTCTTTCCATTCACAAAAGTCTATTCGGTCCGCTGGGGGGGGCGATTTGCACCAAGGGGGCTTGGACCCCGTTCATACCTGCTTGCTGTTCTAGTTTTTAAACTGTGGCTACAAAACAAACAGCGCAATAAGCACCTGACTTATAAAGTTAGTGAACTGACTGTAATGCCTGTTACACAGCAATACCTATCTGAAGTTCGCTAACATTAGCTACCATTTAGCCACTGGTCACAGCAGACCGAGTAAGGCTGAGAGAGACAAAACCCCTGTGTATATTGAAGGGATCAATGGTGTGTTTTATTGCTTATTAATTAGAGGAAGAACATGTTCCAAAAGTTGCATTGTTTTGCGCTACAGTTCTTTTCCAGCCTGCGTATGAGCAAAAGTCTGCGGATGAGCTGTGCGGTTCTCAACAAAGTTGTGTTAGTGTTGTGGAGGGTGTGCTGTAGATGTGAACAGGTGTTCAGAATGCAGGAATTCAGTCTGCAAGGGAAGGAAGGATAGAGCTAGAGGAGGTAGTTAGTGGATTGAGTCAAGTGTCGGTTAATAGAAGGAAAATGAACGTTGCTTTTTATGTATTTGTAATGTTGTTTTTTTTTGCCGTAGCCTACAGTGATCATTGGTATCAAAAGCTCGATGGAAAATAACTTGTTGAAAGCAATATATTGAACCTGCTAACAGAGCCAGTAATGGGGCCAGCATTTCAACAGAGGGCTCCAAAACTGCACATGTGGATTGAGAATGGTGATGAGGAGGACAAGGAGGAAGAGGATGTGAAGGAGAGAGACGGTGATTATATCCTGTTAAGGCATAGATTTCTAACTTTGTTCCATCCATTGGCCCAATGAGTCTTCCTGATAGCGCTCATTGTAAAGCACCAATAGGCCGTTAGTGATATACACCAGACCGGTATTGTCTGTTGATGACTGATATTTCCCAAAAGTCTGGATTTAGCCAACAGTTTCTTATTACTGTCAGTATTTTGTGGACGTTCTTGATAGTTACCCAACTCTTAGAAAAAGACACTGCTTGCAATATGGAGTTTTTTTTTTATTATAACACACAGGACCGTTGTGTTCTTATAAGTTGTAAATTCTAAAGATATCAAATATATAGATATATATATATTTAAGAATATATATTCCCCTTTGACCATATACTTTCTTTTCCATTATAAAATTGATACTCTGTTTTGTTTATGTTTTGCACTGGACCTATGTTTGATGCATCATATACTGTAGCCCTCCTGCTTTGAGATGAACACACACTAACTTGTGTTTCCATGTAAAAAGGCAAAAGACAGTGAGACAATAAAAATATGTTAAGTGGTGTTTTGTTGTTGTTGTTGTTGTTTGCTTTAAAGGTTGAACTGAAACTTTTTTTTTTTTTTTTTTTTTAATCTACCCACAGCTTTATTTCAACACTTTTAATCCATGAACTTCTGAAACCCTGATGCACTGTTCTGTCTGCTGAACACACTGCATCTGTCATTGTGACAAAAGAGTGTCCTTGTTGGTTCAACACTAGTCTATATCGACAACGTTTCATCTCCGGGATTGTTCAGGTGCTACCAGAAATTCCGCCGGATGTCCCTCATTTTCGTCTGGATGTCCGTCACCTTCCTCTTTCTTTGTGTTGGCATTCTAAACTCTGTTGGATTTATGAGGACTATGGTTAACTCAGGGTGGCCGCGGGTCCTTAAAAAGTCTTAAATCACTTTTCCTAAAAATAAGGCCTTAAAAAGTATTAAATTGTCTTAAATTCAGATTGGATGGGTCTTAAATATTTTTGTGTCATGTCACTGCGAAAATGCAGCCAATCTGTTCTGGTTCGGCCGGTAGGCTATGCGCTGCGTTGTCGCCAAGACCCGCCCTTCAATAGCATTTATTGGCCAGGCGTCCATGCTTACGCAAGGTAACGTAACCCCATTTGTTCAGGTCCTATCCCCTGACCAATCGGCTATCCTAACCTTAACCACTTGAGGTCAAATGCCTAACCCCAGCCAGTCGAGATGCTTCGCAGGGCGGGTCTTGGTGTGGCCATAGTGGGATTCATAATTTCGCATACAGGTAATACAGCCGTGATTGATAGCCACTCAACTTAGAAACATGGGGAAATGCAAGTTCAATTACAAATGCCTTGAAAAGAACGAGTATTCGTCGTTAAGGTCGGTGACTGGAAATGCTTATGAAGCGAACTGCGTTATGTGCATAGACAGTATATAATGGACCAACAGATCCCGTGTCTCTGGACGGAGACCAGTGAAGGATATTAGAAGCACTTTTCCGGTGAGCGCCGAGCGTTACTGCGCAGCCTCCAACTGAGAGAGACGACGTAAATGTGCCGTGAGCAACCTGTCTGAAAGTTGTAGGTCTTCTGGTAGCTGTGCCAAGAGAAATCTCAATCTTACAGAGACGGAGAGCGTAGGTATATGTAAGGAGATACCATAGGCACAGGCTAATTATTGATCACTAAAATGCTAGTTAACAGTAATTAAACTTAAACAGCTAATGTAAGTCCAAACTGCCTGCGAGCTTCTCCTGTACTATACGGTAATTCCTCTACTATGCGACAGTAAGTCGCGTGGTTATGACACAATCATTAGCCTATTTTTACAAAAACATCTGCTACGGAGCCATAACGTGAGGTACAAGGTAATGGAGCCTTTTATACATTGTCGTGTTTCTTTAGAAATAAACAATGGACAAATAGAGTCTTTAAACGCTTCATATGTAAAGTTATTCGCTGTCAAAGTGACGCCAAAATGAATGGCAGTCAATGGGATGCTAACGGGAGGTGATGGCTTGTTAGCATCAAAATGGCGCCATAGGAGGTTCGCGGTCCGAGGAGAAGCTTACCCCCTTCAGGTTATGTGTCAGAAGAATTTCAAACTTGGGACAGTGGGGATCAGAGCGGTGGAATCGCACGCGCAGAGAAAAAAACAGAGACTACGTAAAACACGCCAGTAGCCTGCAATTTCTAGTTTGTTCCTGCTCCACCATTTCCACCGCTAGCAACAATGTCAACGCTACAACGCTGGATGTTACAATAGGAAATCCACAGCCAACAATGCCATCTGACCTCCGAGCAATTTGTGGCTCTGCGCTAACACTCCGAGCAGAGGTAATTTGGGTGCTGAGGATGGTGACAAGCCACAATTCATACAGGTCTAATGACGGGATTGAAGAAGTGTTCAAAGCAATGTTTCCAGATTCGGGGCTTGTACAGTCATTTACCTGTGGAAAAGACCAGATATGTGGCTAAATTTGGAAAGAGTTCATCACCAAAGTCCAAAAATGCGGTGCGTTTGTAATTACTTATTAATCGGTCACATAGAGACATGAGAACACACACACACACATATATATATATATATATATATATATATACACACACACACACACACACACACACTTATTCTCACACACCTCTGCAAAACATTCTTACACACTCTGCTGTCTGCATTTTAAAAGCAGCTGGAATTTTCATTTATTTATTTGTTATTTTTTTTTTTTTTGTTGTTCAAAAGGAACAATATTTTTTCTATTTACTTGATTTTATAAGCATTTGTTCATGGGACCTAAATGTTCTAAAAATATTGTAATAATAAATATAATTTAGGATAGCAGTGACATTTTTTTGTTATCCTTTCGCATTACACACATAGTCAATTATTATTTTACCATACTGTTCATTTTGAACAGACATCAGTGTGTTTAACTGGAAAGATTACTGTATATTTCCACTTTTGATTTGTATTTCCATCTTAAGTTTGGTCTTAAATTTCATTTAGAAGTGGTATTAAAAGGTCTTAAAAAGTCTTAAATTTAACTTGTTTATACCTGTAGACACCCTGTAACTGCTCCTCAGATCTCTGCAGGGTAAATCTAGACAGCTAGCTAGACTATCTGTCCAATCTGAGTTTGCTGTTGCACGACTTAACCCTTGTGTTGTCTTCCCATCAACCATGAATATGTTGTACTTTTTGGCGCTTTAAAAAAAAACTAAAAAAAAACATTTTTGTCACTTTAATGCACCACTAACACCATCTTGTTACCACAAGTTTTACACTTGGAATTAATTGTCAATAAACCTCATTTAATATGAAATTATACCAAATGTTTGAGTTAAAGTAGAAATTGTGAATTATTTTGACTAATAGATCAGAGGATGTTGATGGATTTTCACAATGTTTGGTCAGTATACTGTTTTGAAATTATTTAAAAAAATTAAAAAAAAAACTTTAAAATTGAATAAAACGCCGTCATTTTACTTGCAAGGAGAGCATTGTATAGAACCATTCATGTTTTTGGGGCAATTTGGTTGAAAGAAACCCATGTTTCTTTAAAAACTGGTCCAATTTGACCCACAGACAACAGGAGGATTAAACAACCTTTGAACGTACACACGTTCCACCAAAACAAGTTCCTTCCCGAGGCTATTTCGCAGAGTCACCGTTGCTCCATCTGTTGCTTAGCCCCGGCCATGACGAATGTGATTGGTTTAAAGAAATACCAATAAACCAGAGCACGTTATTCTCCAATCCCGGAATGCTGTGTGGACTAACCAGACTACAGTGCTGTGGAGGAGGGTCTGGCAATGCGAGCATTTGTTATTTTGATTTCCTTATGACGACACAATCTACTGATGCTTTTGTCTTTTTTTAGTCTAATGATCTATTCAAAGCCGCCTGTTATCATTCTAGCAGTACAAGTAATTAAGACATAACATTACATTCTGTAATCCTCTTAGTTTTAATAATTAGGATTGTTATGGATGATCAGACTTTCTACCCAATAAGTCATTGGGCACTCAACACTTTTAAACGTGTGCCTGAATGGTGAGCAGCACGAGCGGCAATCAAGAGAGATATGTTTGATTTAAAACGCTATTGAATGTAGATTTGTGGGTCTTTGATCAACATAAAAGGAATAATTTATTTGGACATATTTGTCCTTTAAAGCAGGCCTACTGTATGTCCCTTTCACTGAACAGCAGTACCTGTGGTGGCCACAAGTGGCTGTTATGATGTAGACAAGAATTATAAAGTCATTGAACTGGCAAGGCAATGCCAGCTATACACTAATAGTTATGTGAAGTTTGCATTAGCTAATGTCAGGCAGACCAAATGACCTTTGCCCAGCACACAGCACTGAACTTTCAGAATAAGAGTCAGTAACAGGAGCTTTCTCTTGGGTCTCTGGAGTTAGCTTTGGAGTAGTACACTTTCAAAATAAAAGCCGTCAGATGGTAACAGAAGCTTATGGCAGGCTTTTGAAGCGCTGAAAATGTAAAAAGAAATCCCATTGAGTTTCTTTCCTTCCTTTTTTTTCTCCGTCTTATTTTGCTCACTTCCTTTTCCTCCATTCTTTCATACATTCTTCCTCTTCTCTCTGTTTTTCCTTGTTTAATTTCTTTCTTTTCTTTTTTTTTTCCTTTTACTGTACTTTTACAGCTTTCCATGCACTTTCCTATTGCGACTGGTCAGCAACTTCTCTCCAGGAAATGCATTATCTAGTTATGTCTGCTGTTTGTCACGTGTTCGGGAGGCATGCACATAGACTGTAAAAGGGCATACATAAATTGTGAGGACGTAGCACTAAATAAAATGGTGGCTAATCCCTTAATACTACTGAATCTACTACTGAATTTGCTGTCAACCCTAACAACCTTCCACTTCACCCTCGTGATTCCGTTTGTGTGGTTATCTGTGTTTAGGATTGAGTTATAAAGAGTCTCTTTTAGTCTCTCTCTCTCTCTCTCTCTCTCTCTCTCTCTCTCTCTCTCTCTCTCTCTCTCTCCCTCCCTCTCTTCCTCTCGCTCTCATTTGCAGAGGTCTCATCTCATGTATCCTGTAAAGACTCACTGGCACCAGTCGCAGGTTTCCTGGCTCCTGTCTCACACCCTCCGATGAAGTAATGTCATCGAGCCTCCGGCCGCATTACACATCAGCCACATTTTCATCTTTTGAAATCGTCAACACATCATCTCTCTTTGTCTGTTACACTTACCTGTGGTTGGTTTGGATTGATGTTAGCTGCTAACATTAGCAACAAAACAGAGACAGGTGAAGCCAGGTCTGTAGTACTTTAGTCCACACTCAAGACGTTTTTCTCTTGTCTCGGACTTGTCTTGGACTCGTTGGTATTTGGACTCAGACTTGTCTCGGAGTCGGCCATTGGACTCGCCAAATATTCTAGTTGGTCTTGACCGAGTCCAGCACCATATGATTTTTTTTTTTCTAAAGTAACTTCCTCTTTCAAAACAAAACCAATGATGAAGCAAGCTTGTTCAGAAAACAGGTATTAGTATTATATTACTATTATTATATATTATTCAAAATCCATCTAGAACAGGCATTAACATTGGTCCCCTGATATATGCCTGGCTGCATCATATACTCAATCATCGGGCATCAATCATTTTCATTTTGGCCACTGACACAATGTCAGCGAGCACTTTGTACTATGGATTCTTTACGACAAGTATTCAGTTCAAGAATGGGAACATATATCTTTGTTATTTGTTACATTTTCCATCGGCAGTTCACAATGTTCTTGTTGAACCAGAATAAAATCACTCAATATCTAAAATGTGAAGTTGCACTTCGGCTTCATACGACTTTAGTGAAATTGTTATTCTTAAAGTAGTCTATATCCACAATGTCCCACTTCTGGGATTGCTCAGGTGCCGCCAGAAATTCCGCTGGATGTCCCTCATTTTGGCCGGATATCCGTCCCCTTCCTCTTTCTTTGTGTTGGCGTTCTAAACACCGGTGGATTTCTGAGGACTATGGTTAACTGCTCCTCAGATCTTTGCAGGGTAAATCCAGACAGCTAGCTAGACTGTCTGTCCAATCTGAGTTTTCTGTTGCACGACTTAAACTACTTTTGAATGTCCACATGTTCCACCAAAACAAGTTCCTTCCGAGGCTATTTTGCAGTGGCGCCGTGGCTCTGTCTGGCGCTTAACACCGCCCAAGACGATTGTGATTGGTTTAAAGAAATGCCAATAAACCACTTTATTCTCCCATCCCTGTGTGGACTCACCAGACCGTCCTCCGCAGCGCTGTGGAGGAAGGTCTGGCAATGCAAGACTACACTTAAAGTAAATAATATGGCCTTATTTGATCCTCCAGTGTTGTACTCTGCACTTTTTTTTTCATTACAAATAATAACAAAGCAAAATAATCATCTTAAAATAGAAGATATACTGCCTCTCGCATCACATAAATTATGAACAGGTAAGTAAGTGGTCTTGAAGAGGATTCTTTTTTTTCTGTCTTGTTCTTGACTCGGTCTCCACTAATCCTGGTCTTGGTCTCGACAAAGGTGGACTTGACTACAGCCCTGGGACGAGCCGCAGCTTGTTAACAGGCAAACCAGGCAACTGATTGGGGCCCCAGGCCGTTAGGGGGCCCCCGAGGGCTGACAAACTTTACTCCACGGCAATGTCTCAAAATGTGGCAACCACAAACAAATGACTTTTTGCAATGACATCTGAAGGGGCCCCACGTCATTTCCGTCGAATTTTTTTTTTCAATTAAAAGTCAAAGGAAAATGAAGAGGAGTTATCCTTCTGGGAGTGGGAGATTTGAGCTTCACTCCTGTTGCCTTTCACTTGGAGCTCTGCCCTGCCATGAGTTTGTCACTGTTGACGAACACTACACTCCGCTCTAAATTCGCCCCTTTAGTACCTCTCCAACTGAACCCCTCCTGCCCTCCTCTCACACCCCCGTCACTAGCCTCAGATTCCCTCCTAACCCTTTTCCTCTACCACAGCCCCCCCTCAACACACACACACACACACATGCCCCTGTCAGTGTGTTTGTGTGTAAATGTGTGTGTCAGCTCGCCCAGAGTAGGGAGCGTCCGGCGACCAAGCCATGACTGGGAGCCACACAGTCACATAGCAGTTTAGCTACTGGATCATTCACACTTCCTGTTGGATCAATACATCTGTTGGTGTTGTTGTGGGGTTTTTGTTAAACCTGCTGGGGAAAGGCCAGACAGGTAAGGAGGGGAACATTTTGGTTTAAGTTTTCTACAGTTGGGATTAAGTTGTGTGTTGAAGGTGCAGCTGGGCCTGTTTCGCATGTGCATGGCTGGAGCAACATTAGAATTGCAACAGAAAAACAACAACACAGACATCCTTTCACCTGTCTGATCCAACTTACACACCAGATAGTTTTGCTTTGGTTGCACATGTCTGGACCAAAGTACAATCTACAAATCCTGACGAGGGGGGAAATTCACGAAAAGAAAGTTCTGTGTCATGGTTCATACATAGCTCTCTCTCTCTCGTGATAGATCACGCCCTGGTAATCAGATAATCAAATGTTGTAATTCACTTGGTCAAGGGCCATAAGGTTCCTGATACTGCATGTTATTGATACTGGACACTGGATTGATTGGAATTTGCACTCAGAAAGAAGAGGACAGCTGGGATGATCTGTCTGGAGCTAAATTTATATGCTCTGTCATGTATCCATCTATCCACCTATTTCTCTATCTATCTATCTATTAGGGATGTAACGATGCTTCGTGAATCGGTTTAAAATCAATATAAATGTGTAAAGATTACAACCGGTTGAGATAAAAAAAAATTAATCGCAATGCAATTTTGAAACTACTAATTTACTTTTGATTTCACTTGTTTGACTTCATACGCCACTATGTCTCCTTAGTTTATTAATTTAAGCAGATTTTTTTTTCTATTTAGTTATTTTGATGGGGGATTTCTTTTAAACGTCTACTTATTCATTTTTGATTTAATTGTTGCTATTTAAGAGAAAATACAATTTCAGTTGCACTTTTGATGAGAGGACACATCTGTTGTGTTGCACAGTTTATAGAAATAAAGGAATTATTTTAGTAGTAATTCTAAGTAAGTAGTAGTTCTCTGTCTGCAGCCAAATGCTTGCTTGTGGGAAATTGTTGGGTCTCTGTAAATTATAGAGTGTGGTCTAGACCTACTCTATCTGTAAAGTGTCCTGAGATAACTCTTGTTATGATTTGATACTATAAATAAAGTAGAATTGAATTGCAGCTTGTTCTGTTAATAAAATCGTGAGAAAATCATATTGTGAACTTAAAATTGTGAATCATGTCAAATCATGAGTTAAGTGTATCGTTACATCCCTACCATCTATTTCTCTATTTCTCTATCTATCTATCTATCTATCTATCTATCTATCTATCTATCCACGTCTCTATCTATCTATCTATCTATCTATCTATCTATCTATCCACGTATCTATCTATCTATCTATCTATCTATCTACGTCTCTATCTATCTATCTATCTATCTACGTCTCTATCTATCTATCTATCCACGTATCTATCTATCTATCTATCTATCTATCTATCTATCTATCTATCTATCTATCTATCTATCTACGTCTCTATCTATCTATCTATCTATCTATCTATCTATCTATCCACGTATCTATCTATCTATCTATCTATCTATCTATCTATCTACGTCTCTATCTATCTATCTATCTATCTACGTCTCTATCTATCTATCTATCCACGTATCTATCTATCTATCTATCTATCTATCTACGTCTCTATCTATCTATCTATCTATCTATCTACGTCTATCTATCTATCTATCTATCTATCTATCTATCTATCTATCTATCTATCTACGTCTCTATCTATCTATCTATCTGTCTGTCTATCTATCTATCTATCTATCTATTTATCTATCTATCTATCTAAATGTACCAATCTATATCTATGTATCTATATGTGTTTCTCTTTCTGTGAATCTGTTACATCCGTTTGGAGTTAAAAGGGTAGAAGTGAATATTATATAGCCAGCAGGGTGAGGCAACACAAGGCATACCAGCCAAAGCTGAGTGGGTGGCAGAGTGTGTGTGTGTGTGTGTGTGTGTGTGTGTGTGTGTGTGTGTGTGTTGGGGGGGGGGGTTTCACAGTGAAAGCATGGCATGCCTGTATGTGTTCAGCCGCTGAGCCGTGGTTGGCTAACAGAGAGATCAGGTGATCCAGTCCGGGCTAAATCGGTCCCGCTGGCTAGCAGACAAGTTGAGGAGTTGGGAGAATTGGAGAGATGGAGGTGGAGGGTTAACGGCTTTTTCAGACTGATGCAACTGAGAAAATTCAAAATAGGTTTGCAGCAGGTAGAGGAATTTCTCTCCACCAGTAGTCTCGTTACATCCCAGTGTACCTTTGAAATCACATTTCCTTATATAATAAGACAGAAATCTGAATCCCAAAGTGAGGCCTGTGCAGTGAGGCTGTCACCTCATTAACTGAGATAACATTATTTACACACATATAAGTTCTGTGTCAATCAGGACAGAAAATCTATCCAAAAATGATCACCAAAAAGTTACCAACTGGATCTGATGTTTTCTTGTTTGCCTCTTTTTAGCCAATCTTGCTCAATCTTTTAAGATTGAACATTAGTCTGGGGAGTCTGCTCTGTATTTTCTACTGCACAAGAGGCGTGATCAAAGGGCATAGTTCAAATGACTCTGTACGCAATTGGATAGTCCTTCAACCAATCAGACCAACGATCCGGGTGACGTACTTTTGCAGAGTGACGCGAAAACTCGGCCCCGCCAACCGCTGATCAATTGTAGCATTGATCAGCGGTTTTGCAGAAGCAGCAATGGCATCGAGCGATTTTTGCAGGTCGTGCAAAACAAACGTGAAAGTGAGTGGTATTTACACCCACTCGAGCCATTTGTTTGCTAAACTAAAGAAGCCATTGAGCATCGTCATCGTGTTAAACCCGCCAATAGCGCGCCAGGTGGATAAGCCGGTTTGTGATTGGTCCCCGCAGATTTGTAAAGGAAGCAGGATAGATAAATGTACAGGTTTCCATCCTGAGCTGCAGGGCGAAATCAAATTGCCGGCAGATCGGGCTGGGTTTACCCAGTCTACAATCTAGTGGCATGGCTCAAGGGATGGTCGGTTCATCACTTTGGTCCAGACTAAAATATCTCAACAACTATTGGATGGCTTGCATTTAAATTGCGTACAGACATTCATGTTAGCCAGAGGTTGAATTTCTTAAGACTTTGGTGATCCCCTGACTTTTCATCTAAAGTCACCAAAAGGTTGGCATTTTTCATTTTTTAGTGACATACTGTATCTACAACAGTTGGTTGTATTTCCGTGTATTCTGGTACACATATCCTTTGTATCAGGAGGATCAATCTTAATGACTGGTGACTTCCTGACCTTTTCATGTAGACATTCATTGTTCCCTTTGCCTTTCACTTTATTCCAATTTAGTGCAACCCAGATATTCCTTTAGTCAGTGCACAGCAGGTCAGCTGAACCTGCAAAAATGTCAAATTTGTCTACAGCAAAGCATACAATTAGACTTATATGGAGGATAAGGAGTATCCCATTAAGAGATGTAGAATTCATGAACATTTCAGTTTTTAAACAGAGCTTGTATTTTATTTTTCCTATAACTAGTACTCAATTACATAACTATATTCAGGAAACTAAAAGGATGTGATGTTATTATGTATTAAAGTGATTAATATAAAGAGTTACCATGATTTGCATAATGCTGCTGTCCAACATGACATCATGACTTCGCGTAAACATGCACGCCCACTTTCTTAAGCCAAGTGGTGTGTTATCTGTACGTATTTTGAGCTATCCGCGTGTGTGTCTACGCTGTATACAGCGGACTTAAACATACACGCCACTTGGGGTGTTATCGCCACTTAGCGTGTTATCGCGAGAAGAAAGCTACGGTTGGGTTTAGGAAAAGAACAACCGGTTGGGTTTAGGAAACGTGACACGCGGGTAGGGTTACGGCATTGATAAACACGCTAAAAAGCAAGTATGCGTCTTGATAACACGCCAATAATGGCATACGAATTGCCGTGTCATACATACGCCATTTCATGAGATCAGTCTGTTTTATTATCTGAGCTTTATTGCAAATAAAGAACCGAGTAAAACAAAAAAAGAAACACCAACATATGTACCATAAAACACTAGTTTTATTATTGCAACTAAGTAAAGCAACAGTTTGTGCTGACCAAAATCCAGAATGTGATCCATTTTTAGTAAAGTTGATATTTTATTTCCCACTGTTAGAAAAATTATGCTTAGAACGGTTTTGCTTCAGTTTCTTTGTTAAACCATTTGCATCCAAACTGCTGTTTTAGTATTTCTGTTTTAGTATTTCTGTCTTTCATGTGTTAATCATGAAAGCTGAGTGACCTTGCAAAGAGCACAGGATGTATCCCTGTGGGCAGAACGCATAACGTGGAGGAGATGCCGGGCCTGATTGCATGAACCGAATAACTAACTTGACTCCCAACTCCTTTAAAAAGACACTGTTGTGAACAATCTTCAGTCACTTTCTGTACTTATATATATGCTGAAGTGCTGTAAACTCACTCTACTTGCTGCAAGTAAACAAACTTTGAGAGAACTCCACAGTGATTTTGTCCATTCTTTGATAAATAATTATCCTAACACCCATCTTCCACTTGTCATTTTCCACAGTTTCACACTGCCTGTGTATGAATTGTTCTTGTGCGTTTGACTGTTGTTTGGCCACTGGATGCAAGTCTCTTGCAGTGTCTGATTGTATTGTTCCATCGATTGTAAAGCCCTGTCAATCAAAGAAGAGCCAACAGACTTACTGTATGTAATGATTGCCCACTAGTACATTTTTTAACACTAGAATATGTCGCCGCTGTGCTAAATCTGTCCACAGCTGAGAGCTGCTGGGGGTTGGAGGATTCATGGTGTTGTATGCTGGACTGGAATTACACGGTGGGTGGTTTGTTTGGTGGATTGTGGGTAGGCATTGGTGTTGGTTTCCTCCTCTTTTCTTCTGAAAGCTCAACTTCATCAATCAGGATTTATGTCAGAATCTGTCAAGACCGTTCATCATTCAAGTATTATATGATTTGTGTTGCTGTTAATGTATGGAATCGATTAAACCAAAGTGATGCAGGCGAGAGGATATTTCTATGGCAACCCCTAAGAAATTAATCACCTTGCAGTGTTTTCCTCCATCTTTCTGTCTGTCTATCCCGCCAGATTCTGAACACTTTACCGTGTATGTAGGAAAGTTCCTCACCATGACTCAGCCTGAACATCTCACTCCCTCATGTCTGGTGAGAACAGGTGGCTCTGCCTTCGGAAACACTCTAATATGCAACTCTGAATGTTAGAGAAAGTGCAGCCTCTCTTTCCTGTGTAGCAGAACAGGTGGGATGCTGAAAATCGTCCCAGGAGGATACGCAGTAATAAAAATACCAGCCATTACTCTTAATTGTATCATAGGTCAAAACACTCCTCTGCAATATCAGCACATTTGTTTGTTGTGTTATGTTGTGTATTTGCAGGCTGAATTTGTTTTCTACGGAGCCCCTTAAGGGATATGGGGAATTTTTATTTTTTACTCGTTCGCACAAGACACTTTTTTTTGTGAGCATGAGATTACTGCTAACATGATGTTAATCCCCATGTCCCTTTAGGGGCTCTGTAGTTGTCCACCTTTATCAGAAGACATTATATTTTACTGTAGCACTAAGTGACTAGTAACTAAGTAAAAATGATCAATTCAAATCCTGAACTTTCCATTTTTGACTAGTCGAATGACTATTAGACAGTGTGACATGCAAACAGCATAAAGGTCCTACTCATTCAAAACAATACATATTAAAAATCTGTGATTGTGTCTTATCTTTTGACTTGTTTACCTTTTCCAGTAATTTAAGCATTATCTGGCAATAGAGATAGAGCACATTGCATCACACCAACCTGATCTCACAGAATTCTGTGAAATGAACACGGCCCCTTAACTCAAAATCTGTGGCAGGTTCACAGAATCGCAAAACATTCCATGATGGGCCCACGGAAGAATCCCGTGAAAAGTCCACATAAACTAGCTAGTTAGCTTAAAGGTGGATGTTTTTATATAGGCAATTAGTGGTCCCCTAATACTGTATCTGAAGTCTCTTTTATATAGACCTTAGTGGTCCCCTAATACTGTATCTGAAGTCTCTTTTATATAGGCCTCAGTGGTCCCCTAATACTGTATCTGAAGTCTCTTTTATACAGGCCTTAGTGGTCCCCTAATACTGTATCTGAAGTCTCTTTCCCAAAATTCAGCCTTGGTGCAGAATTACAGCCACTAGAGCCAGTCTCACAATGAGCTTTCCTTAGGATGTGCCATTTCTGTGTCTGTAGCTTTAAATGCTATTGAGGAGGAGAGGGGGGGGCAAGGTGGAGGGTGGGGGTGTGGCCTTGATCAACTGTCATGCTTCGCTTGTTTGCAAGCCATGATGTCTCTCTCTTTCTCATGGGCGGGCCAAATTCTCTGGGCGGGCAAAACAGAGAAAGGGGAGGTAACCTTTCCCCTTATGACGTCATAAAGGGAAGATTCCAGATTGGCCCATCTGAGCTTTCATTTTCTCAAAAGCAGAGCAGGGTACCCAGGGCTCGGTTTACATCTATCGCCATTTGTAGCCACTGGGGGACCATAGGCAGGCTGGGGGAACTCATATTAATGTTAAAAAAACTCATAAAGTGACATTTTCATGCCATGGGACCTTTAACTGGGATTACGTTCACGCTGGGGGTGACTCTCACTTTCCTTCTCGCCGCTCTCCCACTTTCTGAACCTGACCTATCAACTGAACTAGGGCAACATCTTCCCCCAACGAACTCCCCAAGAGTCTATGTTAGTCCTGCAGGGTCGCTACAGTATGTTGAACGATACTATACATACTGTATAGTGAGTATGTAGTGCATAGAAAACGATTTTGGACGCAGCCCCAGTGTTTTGGGAGATTGACCCATACCAAAGACTAAATGTCAGGATATCTGTTCCGCTGCTGCTTTGATTTTGTCCATTATTGTTTTAATCTGTATCTTGTGACATCCCCAACTTTATAGCAATGCAATAAAGAAATTGCTGGAGTAACCCTTTAATTGGAACATTTACTGCACCTTGATTTTATATTATAAACATTGTGTGCTTGTTTGGGTCGCAATTGAGCTTGTCCACCACTTCCCGCATGTCTCTATCCATCTGTTGCATGACAGGCAACAGATTAAAGATGATGTGTGAATGCAGCTTGTTGCCGCTGCTATAAATCCTTCTGTTATATAACCAAGAGACAATTGATACGAGCGGTTCAGCAGCAGCTGCTGTTTTATCAACAGGAGGCTTTAACGAAGGTACACACACAAACACACCTGCTGGGACTGATTATCTGAGGGGGAAACTGGATGTACACATGGATGTTGTACATGCTGCGGCTATTTTTTCTTACACTGTGATCATCTGGTTTAGACAGTGTTTAGTCTATGATGATCTTAGTGTTGCGATAACAGACAGACAGAGAGGAAAAACTCAAATAAAGGAGGTTAAAGACAGAGCAGTACTTAGGGTTAGGGTTTTAGGGAGAGTTTTACCCTCCACTGTTTGTCTGTTTGTGTCTTTTTAATGGAGACACAGAGATTTATCTCAGGTCAGAGAGTCTTGGCTGTGCTCAGGAGGTGGCCGAGTTTAATTTAGCCTGGAAACCTGAACCTTAGCCTTCTCTGCCAGCTCCTTCTCGGGGCCCAGGACAGAGCCACAGAGCGCAGCAGGCTGGGATCTGTGGGGGTCTTTTAGGTGCAGAATGATTAGCTGCAATACCCCATACTATTGCTAAACAAAGTGACATGATGGACACACTTAGTGATCTGGTACATAGGAAGTGATACATTGGCTGGCCTGGCTTTGAAAGAGAAGTGTCATGGGCAGGATCTGTTGGGTTAGATTTGAACAGTTCCCTTCCTGGCCTGAAAGTTGACATAACTGTGACATTCTCTGTGTGTGCATGTGTGCTCATATGTATGTGTGTGTGTGTGTGTGTGTGTGTGTGTGTGTGTGTGTGTGTGTGTGTGTGTGTGTGGTATCCTCGCATTGCCAGACCTATTCCCACAGCACTGTGGAGTAATTTCTGGATACTCCACACTCCAGGTTAGGCACACAGCGACGGTGGCTCTGCAAAGTAGTCTCGTTGTCGGGAAGGAACTTGTTTTGGTGGAACATTTTCACCCGGCGAAAGAAAACGAAAGAAAATGAAGTTAACTCTTCACATAATACAGTAAAGTGAGCTTTAGGAATTAGCTGGATACATGGTTAAACGTAATTTGCCAGTGTATCTCCGTTTGCAATCCGTCCCAAAACGTCCCAGTTATTAGTTTGTAAATGCTGTAAAACATATTCTTGGTAAATCTTTACAATTATTCACCAAACAAACCAAGCAGGCCTGCCTTAATACACGCTCCATATTTTCTTTAAAACTTGCCATTTTTCAGCGTGTGGCTTGCTAGCTCGAAGTTTGTTGTTTTTTCCCGAAGCAAAGCAATCATCCTGAGAGTTATTGAGGTGTAGCTTCTGTTACATGTTACAACATCAGACGATGATAAAGGTACGACTGAACGTGCGTTAAGATGACGTCTAGATACATGCACTTTTCAGCATATGCATTTGCCGTATTGCTGCATCAATACACAGAGAAACTGGTTGAAAATGGGATTTGGATATCGAGGTAGCCATGTTTCTTTTGTGAACTACAGTTTTCATAAGTAAGACTGCAAACTGGTCTCTTCACTTATCTTTATACAAACAGCATACTTTGGCTTCCACACTTTATGTATTCTTGTACTCTTCACTCCAGTTAACGCATTGTTTAATTGCATGCTTTTATCATTTGTATCCTGTGTCAAGCTTCAGCCGATGCTGAGTATGTTACATGCTATTAATTGTTTAGTTTAATTTTATATGTTTTGTCTTCATGTGTCAGATATGTTGGTTTGAATCTGTGTTTCTCTGTTTGGTTATCTTCTCTTATTTGTGAAATAACGTGTTTTTCAGTGATCCCACTGGGTTCCACTAGCATTTTGTTAACAATGGATCTCACGCCAGAAGGATAGCCAGATTGGCTTTTCAGATAGCATTTGTGTTTGAGTGTGTGGTGGGACAGCTATATAAAGCTATAGTACGTAGTTTCTCTCAGAACATCCACATGATACAAGCCTTCCATGACCCTTCTTTGTAGGATTATAGTTTTTCTCATTTGCGTTGTAATTTATGTGCTTGCAAAAGATAATTTTCTGTACGCGCTCAGAATCAAGGCACAAATACTTTATATAACTCTGCAGTGGTACACACTGAGTAACCTGAACAATCCAATACAACAGTCCTGCAATACCTAAACTGCAGACACACTGTAGATTTCTTCCCATGCATCTCATGTGTGCTTTTTTTCAGGGTCTACCTGCTGCACACCTGTTCACTTCCATAAAAACGGATACTGTAGAAACTGCTCATAACAACAGCAGTGTTATGTAATGTCAGACACTGGGGGGAAAGGGAGTATATGTTTAGGTAGAAGAGAGCATTTTACTTCTCCAAGATTTCGCTCCCTTGTAATTGCATGTAACTAAGCATGGCATTCTACTGCATTTCCTCACCATGCAGAAAACTCCTGGATCACGCATGCTCTCAAACCCATACTTATTATTTATAGAGATGAATATATTCACACCTGGGTGTTGGCAGTTACACTCAGGTTCTATTTCAATCAGGAAGGACTTCATTTAAGAGTGAAATAAGTTTAATGAACATGGTGCATAAAAGGTTGGTATGTTAGTAGTCTCGCATTGCCAGACCTTCTTTCACAGCGCTGCAGAGGAGGGTCTGGCTAGTCCACCTAACATTCCGGGATGGGAGAAAAACGTGCTCTGGTTTATTGGCTTTTCTTGGAACCAATCACAATTGGACGGAGCAACGGTGCCTCTGCAAAATAGCCTCGGGAAGGAACTTGTTTTGGTGGAACATGTGTACGTTCAAAGGTTGTTTTAGTCGTGCAACAGAAAACTCAGATTGGACAGATAGTCTAGCTAGCTGTCTGGATTTACCCTGCAGAGATCTGAGGAGCAGTTAACCATAGTCCTCATAGTCGACCGGAGTTTAAAATTCCAACACAAAGAAAGAGGAAGGTAACGGACATCCGTCCAGAAAGAAAGACATCCGGAGGAATTTCCGGCGGCACTGGAACAACTGAAAGACTGAAAGAGTAAACGCCCACATTCAGCTGATTGACAATGCAGCAGATTAGGTCGGGAGAGAGAAAAATGTGACGCACAGTAGTCTTCCTGAATGAACTTATGCTGAGCTTCATAATACTATGATAAAAAATGTGTGGTAGGAGAGAGTGTAACTTGTCTGACACTCTGCTTCTATGTTTGTAGAGAGTAAAAACCGCCTCAGTCACCGCCTCCTGGAACGCCTGAAACATGGCTCAGTAAGTTACACCTGCACACGCATGAACACTTACACGCATAAATAATAAACCTTGTGTCAAAACTAAATGCACAAAAACCTTTGTGGAAGTGAAAACTCACTTCAAGCTAATATTGAGAAGTGCAGTATAAAAGATGTATTGGATGGAATATAAGATGTATAATTATGAAAACAAACTCACGCACAGACACACACACACACACACACACACACACACACACACACAGGATGTATTGGATGGAATATAAGATGTATAATTATGAAAACACACACACATACACACACACACACACACACACACACACACACACACACAGGATGTATAGGATGGAATATAAGATGTATAATTATGAAAACACACACACACACACACACACACACACACACACACACACACACACACACACACACACACACACACACACACACACACTGTTCCTCAGGCTAGACAGTTACCAAGTGAAGTGCCCAGGAAAACAGCAAACATAAGCAGATACAATTTGTTTCCAAATCATTCCTAATAAATGTATCACGTGCTGATATGTGCCTGTGCAGCGTCCAGAGGGTGCAGAAGAAGACCAGCACCATGTCCCTGACAATCTCCTCCTCCTCCTCCTCTGCATCCTCCTCTCGAGAGCTCTCCTCCAGCTCCTCGTCCACTTCCTCCAGCGCCCTGGCTCAGAGACACTCCAGCCTGGTGCAGCCGCTGGGTGTCAGCCCTCAGAGGGTAACTACACCCAGTACCAGGACCCCCACTCACACACTCTGACACACTCTTAACCAGGGCTGGGTAGTACCGAATTCAATACTTTTTAGGCACCGACCAAATTACCTTCATAGTATTGAGTATTGAAAAATGCCTTGTCATTCAATACCTAATTTCAATACTTCAGGAGTAAATCTCATCACTGTCAGTAAGCCAATAAGCATGCAGCATGCTTCTACCAAGATCAAATAAAAATGATTGTTACACAACATAAATGAAATGTATTATTTTCCATCTCCAGACTCAGAGTCCCATCTACAATCAACAGTACTCAGGGAATGGAGTGGCTCCTACTTTTGTTAAGGTAAAGGTGTTTTGGCTTTGTTTTTATGATTGTTTTTTATGATTTATGTTGTATTTGCTTTGTATGTGAAATGCTTATCTAAAGCAATTTGAATTGCCTTTGTATATGAACTGTGTTAAATAAATATATTGTCTTGCCTTACAGAGATTATATGTAATACTGTAAATTATCCCACTCCCCCCTCTGCAGGGCCTCCATGACGTGTCCACAGTGAATGGCCAGCTGGTGGTCCTGGAGTGCAGACTGAGGGGAACTCCTCCCCTGCAGGTTATGTGGTATAGAGAGGACGAGCAAGTCCTGGACTCGGATGATTTCAGGATACTACGCAAGAGTGAGTGTGTGTTTGGCTGTGGGTTGGGGTCAGACTGTAGTGATGTCCATATGAACTACTTATTTACACTACCACCATGACACACACTCTCATAGAGCACTTTACCATGCATACTGAATCACAGGGTCAGTCCCTGCCCTGGCACTGCAAGCGTCTCATGCTTATACATCCCTTATAGTACATTCATGTGGATTTTTTATTTAGTATCTTTTCTTTTATTGTCCATATTATTCATGTGGATTTGTTATTTTATCATCCTGTTTGTGATGTATGTGTATGTTGTGTGTGATGTCTTATCTACTGGGTCTTAGCTACTGGGACCTAGAATTTCCCCTTGGGGATCAATAAAGTATATATCTATCTGTCTATCTATCTATATATCTATCTATCTATCTATCTATGTGACCAAACTAGATGGTGCTTTTATACAACATACACCCCCCCACCCCACCCTCGTCATCACCACCCATTCAGACAAAAATCAAGGAAAGTTGACACAGTAACTACAATATTCCATTCAACAAAATAGTAAAATAGACAATAAACCATTAACCATAGACCAAATAAACATATGTATAAATGACAACACCATAGGCACAAAGCTTCCAGAAAGCTCAGGTACTTCCCCCATTTTCTAGTGTAGACATCCAATCTGGCAAACCTTTTAAATGACGCCGCCACCTCAGCCATCTCACAAGCCCACTCCTGGATTGATGGCACCCCTTCATTCTTCCATCCTCTTAAAATAATCTGTCTGGTCATCATTAAACTAGTCTGGACCCAGCTTCTAATGTGCTTATCCATCCTGCTTAGGATTTACCCATCTCCCCGAACATATCATCTTGAACCTGGGTCCCTGCTATCAGACATAGGTTATCATGTATCCCAGTCCAAAAATCCTGGACCTTATCACAGGACCATAGGACATGAAGTAATTGGCCGTCTTACATTTCCAACAATTTAGTGTGTTTTTTAGACCAACTCTAAACAATCCGGCGGGAGTCCAGTGATAGAAGTGATGCATAATCAGTGCTTTTGGTTTAAAGAAAAAGCCTGAAGGAGTGGATGTTTAAAGTGCTCATATTATGGTCATTTTCAGGTTCATAATTGTATTTAGAGGTTATATCAGAATAGGTTTACATGGTTTAATTTTCAAAAAACACCATATATTTGTTGTACTGCACATTGCTGCAGCTCCTCTTTTCACCCTGTGTGTTGAGCTCTCTGTTTTAGCTACAAAGTGAGGCATCACACTTCTGTTCCATCTTTGTTGGGAGTCGCACATGCTCAGTAGCTAGGTAAGGACTACTAGCCAGTCAGAAGCAGAGTATGAGGGCGTGCCACGCTAGCAGCTAGGTGAGCATTATAACGTGTGTTCCAAAGTGACCACGTTTGTCTCTGAAGTAAAGGCTGGACTACAATAGAGCTGTTTGGAGCAGTTTGTGAACAGTGTTTTCTGTTGGAGATGGTAAGTCCCTTTGGGGTGGACTTTGGGCTTTTTCACTTTGTAAACCTATTACATGCACAAACAAAGGAAAGGGCAAAAGCCAAAAAGCATAATATGAGCACTCTAAGTGTGCTTTCAACCCTTTGTTGAACAGAAAGCACCATCTACTGGGCTCAGAAAATAAAGAAAAGGCTTCACAAAAAAATCACTAGCAGCTGGAAAATGCATCGCCACAAAGCTGAAAACAGGGCTGTTTTTCTGACACCGTGAAAAGTTCTAAAACTTTTTTTAGAGATACGTGGTTCTTACAGGACAGCAACGCTACAAACATATGATGATCTTATAGAATATGATGCATTGCTGTAGATTAAACTACCCAACAGTATATAAAGAAGTTAAAATGAGCACAACCTTCAACATCTACAGCAGTAAATGCAACACATACTTTGTACAAATGAATGCAGCAGTTATATTTACCCAGAAACATCAGATATAATAGTAAACCACTGACAAGAAACATTTTACTGCAAAATGAATACTTTTATTTTTCATACTTTAAGTGCATTTTGCAGATAATACTTTCATACTTGTACTTAAGTAAGGTTTTGAATGCAGGACTTATACTTGTTGTGGATTATTTTCACATTGTGGTATTAGTACTTTTACTTAAGTAAAGGTTCTGAATACTTCTTCCACCACTGCAACTGACTCATTATCTGGCAATATTATTACATGAAAGTAAAATGTATTCATCCCTAATATGCACTGTACTGTTGAGCTATACTAAATGATATATTTCTGATGTATAGCAGCTCAGGATGTATATATGGTGATGAGTTCACTTCAAAAAGAAATGACTTTTGTCTCTTCTTATTTTCCCAGAGGCCAGCTATACATCAGTGCCAGGTAAGTTCAGAATATTGGTTATACAATAATGTTTTTTTAAAAGAAGTGGTTCTCAACGTTTGTGTGTCCCTGAGATAAATCTGATGCAGACAATTGTTTTTTCGAGCTTTGTTGTCAATTTTCAGAACTTTAGTTTTGTTTTGTGAAATACTTCTTTCGCCACTTTGGTACCCTGATAATCTTTATGAGACAAATCCTACATAAAGAAAATTGTTCTTTGGTTGAACAACTTACAACTCATGCCTAAGGCCATGCCTGTGACCAGGTAATTAAGACTATCAGCTCCACAAAATTCTTTCTGTATTTCTCCGTATGGCTATGTTCTGAAGAGTCCATCATGTTTTTTACTCCTCCGTGTCCTTCTTGGCAGACATGTATAAAGTACTAGAGACCTAGACTAGAGTAAAAGTACAAGTGCTCTATCAAAAAAATGACATGAGTAGAAGTTGAAGTTCTCTTTAAGCACCACACTTAAGTGGAAGTACTAAAGTATTCAACATTTTTTGTACTTAAGTATTGCAAGTAGTTTATTTTATAATGTACTACTCAAGTACTGAAGGTAAAAGTATTGTGTTATGTAGTTATTAAAAAAAGCAGTCAAAAGTTATTTCAAATGTTTAGCCTAAAGGACACTCACAATTCCTTTGGCTGTAGCAGCAGTACAAGGACAGGAATGTACAACACTGCAGCATGTCATGAACCGCAGGTAGCTAGTAAGCTAGCGCTTACTGATAGCTCAAGCTGGTGTGCCATTTGTGTATTATATTTGTAACTTACCTTGATATGTTTCTTCAAATTCGAGAGGGAATTTTTGAAGGCCATTATTTCGCAATCCTTCGGGAGGCAGAGTAGGCACTTTATTCTATATGAATTGTCTTTCACTCCTACAAATGAAAACATGGACTCTAAGTAGGGCCAGGGGTGGTCTCCTTCCTCACCCTCACCACGATCACTCCAAGTTGAAGGTGGTGTTTCTGGTTCTTCCAATGCAGGCAGGCAGCAGAGCGAAAGGCAGAACGGGAGTGTGGTATATTTAGTTGCAGCACTGCGTTGTTGATGTGTGGAGAAGGAACTTCGTTGACACTGCTCTCGATTATAAAAAGGTTTATTACAATCAGAGATTCAGCATCAATTTTACAAACTCCTGCAGAGAGTTTGGAGAACGACCAACCCGAATTCTTCCAAAAAGTCGTTCTGCCTTTTCTTTGTGTGAACACAGTATATGTATCTATACATTGTATTAACATAGGACGTGATATTTGTAAGTATATCATTGGACCAGAGGACTGACCAATAGATGCCTTTTATCCGGCATAGCTCCAAAAAAGGTCTCTTCTGTCTTGGGGGGACCTCTGCTCATGTTAACAGTTTCTAGATGTTTTCAACAACAGTAGGGTGAGTTTCATAGGACTCCCTTATAACAAACCTTTAGTGCAAAGTTTATAGAAAGTTATAGAATGCTCATACACTACAGGAGCATGCGCGGTCTTCTTATAAGACAGCTTGATCGCTTGATTCGCTCAATGATGAGCCAGCTTCATCAAACCTGGTGACAGAGCCATCTACCGCTCTGGCACTGATAATGTGGGTTTGGAATGATTCGTAACATTTTTATAATTGTAACGAGTAACGATCCAGCACATAAAAAATGTATTGGAGTAAAAGTATTAAACTTATCGAAAATATGTACTGAAGTAAAAGTGGAAGTAGGAGAAAAAAATAATACTCCAGTAGAGTACAGATACAGCCTTTTAGTACTTAAGTACAAGTAAGTTCGTTACTATACATCTCTGCTCCTTGGCTACTAGCAACTGCGTGGAGGAGGGGTGGGGGTGGGGGTGGGGGTGGTGCGCGATCACGGAAGGCTTGTATCATGTGGACGCGACGATAGTTTTGTTGTCATTGCTTTGAATTCCTTATCGGGGGCGGCAGAAACTACGCACTATAGCTTTAACGGATCACTACCCAAAGAGGTTGGGACACCCTGGTATTAAGCTATTGGACTGGTATATGGTGGTACATGATATTCATTGATATATATATTATATATTATACTTTTTATCTAGTTCTCAGAATTGCCATCAGTGGGGGTGAAAAATGCTTAACTGAAAATAGTTTACAGTTCATGTGTCTTTCACATATAACAAACAAACAACTACTAAGTAAGAAAAAAAAGTGTTGCACACTCTGGCTCCATAATGCATTTCTCTGTTTATTATTCTGAAGAAGGCCGGAGGGCCGACACGTCATAACAATAAATAAAGAAATGCATATATGGAGCCAGACTGTGTGTTACTTTCCAGTCTACTTCCACTGATCAGCACCTCACAACAGCCCCTGGTGTGTTTCTATATTGAACAAACTACTTATACCAATAGTGAGTATAGCTGCAATCAAATCTTCCAGAACTGGAGTTGGACTGTTGATATTGAGGACTCTGCCACTTGGCACACTAGCGGCTCCATGTGGAAGCGAGAAGAAATATCTGTAATAATTTGAACTTCAATTTTTGTGCAATCATGTAAGATTTTGTAAAACAAAAATAATCATTGATATGTATATTGAGTGGTTCCTCGTTGATTTTATTTCAACTTTTATGAAACTGGGAGCAAACATTCATACAACCACGGTACATCAGTTAATGAGTACCTCATTGGTATTTAGACACAGTGCAGCTTAAATCCTGTTTAGAAATGACACTTTTTATTCCATGACAAACTGCCTTTATGTTCTGGTGTTCCCCTCTGCAGAGGAGCTGTGTACACTGGTCATCACGGAGGCCTTTCCAGAAGATTCTGGTCTGTTTAAATGTGTGGCCATCAACTCCTTCGGCACAGTCTCCTGCTCAGCAATCCTGGAAGTTTACAATGGTTAGACAGTCTATGTCAGTTTATATGGCACCGTACTTTATTTTTTACTAGTTCACCTGTTGACCTGTATTAAACAATAACAATGACCAGTCGTGTCTTGCTTTCAGTGGTGGAAGAAGTATTCATATCCTTTACTTAAAGGACAATTCCGGTGCAAAATGAACCTAGGGGTTAACAAAAGATGTGTACCCACTCGATCGTTCTCTGGGACATGTTTTCATGCTAATCAAATGTGTTTGTAGCTTGAAACAAGCTAGCGCGGACCGCTGATTAGCTTACAACGCTAGTATTCGGGGCACAGGGAAAGTAAAAACTAAATGCTATTTTGTACCACTAAAAAGGCTCAAAATATCACCAAACTTCAACGGTAGCATAAGGAGGGGCCCTTAATATTAACCTCCGCATTGAGAACTTTGTAAGTGTACAGACAGTTTATTGAAAAGGAAAATTATAAAGACACTCGCGTTCATGTTTACATGCGGCCGCCGTCTTGAAAATCAGTCATGACTTACAGCTGCTGATGCAAACTAAAATCAAAAGCAATTTCCTCAATATATCTGAAATAATCGCACCGATGTAAAACATAAGTTGTCTAGTGTACTGGATAACTGTCCATCTGGTCTCCGGTCTGGGTCGCCGTCTCCAATTTATTTCCGGGACATGGAAAAAAGTTTCTCAGTTTATCAGAGAGGGGACATCTTCAGACTGTACAAAATGCTGTGTCTTTTGGGTGTCGCAACGCAACTGTTCGGTGGCCATAGCTTCACAATGTCTGCAGGTACACCACCAGTTTCCCGAAGTATGAGGCTGTGTTGCGGCATTGACTACCGGTAGCTCTCTCTCTCTCGTAGCCCTGTGTCGGTACACTTACAAAGTTCTCAATGCTCCGGTTAACATGTAGGGACCCTCATTAT